>NC_077244.1:64337893-64674143 GCF_947179165.1 Solanum dulcamara | reverse complement strand
TGTACATAAAAACAGAAGAAGCCAGTGTTGGCTTAAACGATCATAAACACTCGATTGATATGGGTGATACATGATTAATTTTCAAAATGAAATCATGAGGCGATGGGTTATGTGAAATTTAGTTTGAGGGAAGATTATTAGGTGCTTGAACAAAGTTTTACATTAACTGATAACTCAAAAGACAAAAGAGGTTACATATAAAGTATAATGATACTCTTCATGGTGTGAAGCATTTTAAAGAAAATAAATCAATAATATCACATCACGTTAAGAGTATCTTTGAACTATTTAACCAAACAATATGAGTACCATCAAAATATGGCCTGGGATGGATGGATGAGACCCTTCCCCCTTTATTATCTCGAATTTAAGCATTGAACATGAAGAATTTTTTAATAAAACACATCTTTCTCTCATCTTTCGTAATACAAATTAATCGAGCCAGTAATACCAAATACTTAATAATTATAAGTAAAAAGTTCGCATGAGTATATCAAAGAAGGTGTGGGGGAAGGGAGTGCCATGGCACTAGAGTTCTTTCAAAGGCATCAATTTATCATAAAATCTTATATTTTGGACAAGTTCTTAATTAATTTTTTTAAAAATAAAATAATAAATTAACTAATTTTATTTATTTAAATTTAATGAATGAATCAAGGGGAGAAAGATATTTTAAAAATCTATAATTACTAACGAAGCAATAATAAATCATTTTGTCAAAGTGTATGTAGATAGCTGCCAAACTACTTTCTTTATTAAGGTTTTGACATTTCAACATTGACCATGTAACCTTAATTTAATTGCCTGCAAAAGAACCTCTATCACTCCATTAATTAGAAAACGAGTTTTCTTTGCAACCATAAAACACGGTTAAGTTTACTTGTTCACTGTTCTTGAATTGTATTGTTGTCCTAATTTAATTAATTGAGTCAATCAAGATAGTACTCACTTTGTAATGGATTTTGATTTCTTTTTAAAAAATAATAAAAAAGTGTATGCTTTTTTTAATATAGTAAATAGATAAAAATGAACGAAGTAAAAACTTAGTCATATTAATATGAAATAAGTATGTCTCAGATCATACCTTGTTCTATTATCTGATGTGAGAAAACACAGCATAATTTATTTGCCAAACAAAGTCAAGTCCTTGATTTCTATTTTAGGTAGCCCAATAAATTACCTGGTTGGTGGTATGTGGAGCAGCCATCTTTAAAGCAAGAGTTGAAAAAGCACTATTTTTCGAAGGTTCTATGAATGACGGGATTAAAATTTTATCGGATTTAAAATACTCAACATTTTATAAGATGAGTTCAATTTATTTATAAAACTCTAATGATAGAATTTTATAAAATAAGTTCAATTTATCTTTAACTTGTAAAGTCCATTAAGGTTTCAAGGAGACTCTATAAAAAAGAACACATATTCTTTTAAATTTTTGAATATTTATAAAAAGATCAAGACATTAAATACTCTCTTCTTGACGATCAGATATATCACAAAAAGATTTATATCACCACTAATAACCCTTGAATTAAGGAAAAATCTTAAGAGAGAAGAATTAATGAATAAAATAAAATTATAATCACAAATATCTATTACTAAAATCTATCTTTCGTCGTATTTTATTTTTTATTGCAATCAATTTTCATCACTTTTAATTTTTTTGCAAACAATTAATTGAATGCCCAGTGTGACTGAATTCGCCCTTTATCTGTTCACTCACATTTCAAATCTGCAACCACAAAATTGCAAAGACGGGAAACTCCAATATGGATACTTCAAAGTATCATCTTGGAGTTTCAGCAAGTCTACACTCAGACAAGTATTAAAGTACAGAGAATCTATGACATCGAAATTGTACCACATTTAAAAAGGATTTTACAGGACGAATCTTCAAACTCTGAGTATAAGATTCTATAAGACGAGACGAGTTCAATCCATCTTCGAACTATAACACCTGTTAGAATTTTTTGGAGGCTAATTTACCCTTACTTCTAGCTCATGCCTATAAAAGCGACATATATTGCCTTGAAAAGACATCTCGAATATCCCATAAATTCTTAGGATATTCACAAAGCGATCCAGCTATCAAATATTGTCCTTGTCAAAGAAAAGGGTAATATGACGTTCTTAGCGATCAAATATATTACAAAAAGATCCATAACGTCCTACTTTCGAGAAATATGTCGCTAATAACCCTTGAATCACAAAGAGTCTTAGAAAAGAAGAATTAAGAGATAAATAGCGCTATACTCACAAATATTTATCACTAAAATCTTTGTTTCATCATAAAATCTATTTGAGATTGCAATCAATTTCCTTTATTTTAAAAATTGTTGCAAACACATACTCCTTTCATTCATGTTTACTTGTTCATGTTTGACTTGACATAACTTTAAACATATTTTATATTATAATAATTTTACTGTATGTCACCCTTAATTTATTATAAATATTCTAAATGTTAAATATAAATACTCCATTCATTTTAATATGTTTGTTTGATTTTGATTTATGATGGAGTTTAAATACTGAAATTCAAAATTAAAAAAGGGAAAAATTACACAAGATGACAAATATTATTAGTTTATTATTCCATGTGGGAATAGTTTCATTTTATTACCATTCATGGGTATATTTTGCTGAGATTTGCTATAATTCGTTTGTATAATACGCTATACACCGTGTACTGCATTTGTATAATTCGCTATATAATTCACAATTTTTGTATAGCGTTTGTATATTTCGGTATACAAATAATTCGTGGGTACAACTGTTTGTATAATTCGCTACAACGCTTGTATAATGATAAATTTATGTTTGTCATTATAAGTAATTAGATAAATTATATCCATATGAAATTATTATGCTTAAAAGATTTGCCATATATGAAATTTTCCCTTAAAAAACCATGAAAAGCCTTCTGACCCGGGCCCTGCAGCTAGTCCCATTGCAATTTTTGCACTTTGGGCGCATCTGATGTACCATGAGCTCTCATATTTGGGAAGACCCGGCCTGCTCCAACTGCTTTTCACATTAGGACCATCATTTTTGTCCCTTTTTTGGGTCGGTTTGGGGGGTGGGGGTGGGTGGGGGGTGGAGGATATTGTTTAGTAATTTTCTTTTTTGAACTATTTTTTTTTTTTATATAATATAAGACAATCATCTAATGCTCTATTATTAAAAAAATGCTTTATTATTTTGAAAGAACTAAATTTGCATAACTTTTCAAATTTTAAAAAGGGAAAATAGTTTGATATATCCCTCAACTTTGTTATTTAGAGTTGATATACTCTTTGTTATTAAAATGACTTATATATACCCCTATTGTGCTACACAAATGGCTCACATATACCCTTTTTTTTAACGGAAGTGAAAAAATTAATTTTAGATTTATTTTTTAAAGTTTTTTATTTAAAAAATAATACATATAGGGGTATATTTGATCCTTCTCACAAATATTTTTTTTTTAAATTTTTTGATTCAACGGTTAATTTAAATTTATTATTTTGATGGTCAAATTTATTTTTCTCACTACTTTTTTTGTAAAATTTATTATACATGCCCCAATTTTTTTTTAGAGATACAAAAACTAAATTACAATATAGTAGCAAAAAAATTAATTTTAAATTACAATATAGCTGCAAAAAAATAGTTTTAATTTTTTTTTCTTTTTTCCATTCACATTTTTTTTTAATTTCTCTTATATTTTCACCAGAGAATGAAAAAATAAAACTAAAATAAGAATTAGACTCAAATAATGACAATCAAAGAAGTTAGAAAATAATTTATGCGTGAAAAAGATTATATATACACTAAATTTTGCTAAAAAAACACATGTATGGGTATATATATATATATTTTTATTTTGTTGCTTTCTCAAAAAATCTATATACCCCCATACATTAGTTTTTTAAAAAAATTGAAAATCAAAAAAAAATATTTTTTACTTTCTTAAGATGAAAAGAATATATGTGAGCTATTTTTGTACCAGTAGGAGGTATATGTGAGCAATTTTTGTAATTGTGGGAATATACATGAGCTATTTGTGTAACAGTAAAGCTACATGTGAGCTAATGAAGATATATCAGCTCTAAATAACAATTAATGGGTATATAATGACAATCTAAATGGTGGTCTAAGTTGAACATCTATAAATCCATCACCATTACTCTAGAAGTTTTCTTATTATTATTATCCTTTATGTTTTCACAAATTACACCCAATGCCACCTCCATTTTCAACCTGGTAGTCTGTTTATTTTAATTTTGAATATCTATTTTATTTGAAAAAGAATACTTTTGTAAAATTACTTACTGACTGATAGTTGCAACAAAAAAATTACCATAACCTAACTGACTGGAAAATATTATCAATCTTAAACAGATACCAATACTTCACATTTTTGCATCATTAAGTTGTTGAGTTGGTGTAGTTGGTGATTGATTCTCTTTTATTAAACTTTTTAGTCGAGCTCGTCGCATTAGATTTGCTTAGCGATTTACATTTCTTACGGTCTGCGAGTTGATATACCCACTTCGTACCCGAAAGATAGCGACTGCGAATGTTCTTTGGGTTCCAATGAAAAAAATGTCCTATTATTATGTATTTCTCATGAAAAATATTAGGAAAAAGGTGTATAATGTGAATAAATCTCAAACTATATCCTTTATAATCATGTACAAAAGATTTATGGTGAAATTAAATAATAACGGTTAAGGTAAAAAAGTGTTGCCCAAAATCACTCCGTGCTTCTTTTTTGAAATTACATTATAGTAATGTCATAAAAATTGAAAATAAGTGATCCTAATGAGAAAATAACTTATAATTGTGAAATTATTAAATAGATGAAAAATAGTTTAAGCTTGGTACTTCTAAGTTAGTCCATTAATTAATCTCAATTGAATGTTTTCTCTCTTTTAATAATGCCTATGCCTTCAACTTGTTCTAAGAAAAAAAAATAGTATCCTAGATGATAAGCTATTGATATTCAAAAACTTTACTAAAATTACCGCAAATCCAAACAAAACATAAAAATACCTTCTTGCAGTTCAGGAAATTATGGTTATTTAGGATGTTTAAAAGGATAAATTGATAAATATGAAAAACTCTACATCTTATGCTTGACTCTTTCAACAACTTTGAAAGACTATTTGATACAAAATTGTGATATTTACCACATTAGTGACTCTATTTTCTTAAAATATAGTGTTGAAAATGTATTATTTTTCGTCTCAAACTTACGTGACATTGTTTTATTTAATATAAATTTAAGAAAGAAAAAATAATTTTTGATACATTTCTTAATTGTTTCTGTGGTTATAAATTATTTAATTAAGGGATCGTTTGGTATGAGTATAAGGGCTAATCATTTTGGGATACAATGTAGAATCATATTATCTTGTGTTTGGTTAGAGGTATTAACTAGTCTCGAAATTATTTATTCTACAATTAACTTGTACTACAACAATATGGTATGTAAAACCATATATATGACGGGATAATTAATTACATTAGATAACTTTGTCTATCCCATCCTCTATACCAAACAACCCTTAAAGGGCAAAAGAGAAGTTTAACCTTCTGGTGAAAAATGACATACTTCTGATACAGACTAAAAAGGAAAGCGTGTGACATAAATTAAGATACAAAAAGTACTCTATTCATTTCATATTAAGTGAATTTTTAAGAATTTTTTCATTGTTCAAAATAATTGAATTGTTTGAAGTTCAATATAGATGTTTGCAACTTTTTCCATATTTGTCCTTTCATTTATTGAAGTTTTATATTTTGTAGGTGATAAATCACAATACTTGCAAAATTATATTTATGATTTTACAAAGGACAATAGTGAAAAATATGATTCAAATTATGTCCTTAAATATTTTTCTTAATATATGTAGATTGTTTCACAAATTCACTTAATATGAAATGGAGGAAGTAATAAATAAGGAGAATTACTGAGGGCAGATGTAGATGGAAATCGAGAGCATACAAGTATAGATGACAAATGAGCGAGTTGAGTGTGAATTTAGACGGGTCAAGATAAAATGGGTCATTAATCCAATCCACTCAACTCTTATTAAATTTTATTTACTCTATTTGTTCTTTTATATATTTTTTATATCTTATAAAATTATTATTTTTCGTTATTATGCATTTACAACCTATGACAATTTCTAATGAATCCTTCTTTATAACCACACTTGTATTCAGTTCCCCATTCTCCAAACTTGTCTCCAATTCTCCAATTTTTTTTTCTTTCTCTGCAAACCAACCAACCAACCAATCAAACAAACAGAAAAAAAAAATGGAGTCTGCAACAAGAAGAAGACAGCCCTGTGTTGTTGGCAACAACGATGGTGTTGCCTCTCTGGCTGAAACTGAAACTTTATTTTCTTCAAACAATCACAACTCTTTAATTTTTCGGAGGACTGGTTTGAAGATTCTTTCTTTTGATTCTTCAATATCATCACCAAGAACATTGCCTGCTGGCAGAAAATTTTATGATACTAAATTTGAACAACCCCATTTCTTGGAATCTTGTTTTCTTTGCAACAAACCACTTGCTCATAACAGAGACATCTTTATGTACAGGTTTGTTTTAATTTTATTCATCTTTTATTTTTCAACTTTTTCAAATATATATAAAAAAAATAAGACAAACAAACTAAAACAAATAATTTCTCCCGAGTTCTAGTAAAAAGTTCATTCTTTTTCCACAGGGAGTGTGTAAAAAAATTCTTTAAACTATACATAAATTGTTTACATTAATAAGCTTGGATTACTAAAACAGAGCAATTTATTAATTATTGTCTGATAATGTTATGTTGCAGAGGGGATATTCCATTCTGTAGTGAAGAGTGCAGGCAACAACAGATAGATATAGATGAGGTCAAGGAGAAAAAAATCAATCTTTCAGCTTCTACCAAGGCTTTGAGAATAAAGGAGCAGACAAAATCCAATTCTCCCAGTAAGACTACACATGATTTCCCTTCACGCAGAGACAGTGTTGTTGCAGCTTGAATAATACTACTTAATAAAAAAGGCATTTAAAGCATTCCGCGCTGCAGAATCCGTCATCGTTCCATCAATTAACTACAAGGTAGCAAAGTTAAGTACAAAATAACAAAAAATAGAAGAGCATTTTTTTTTTAATAATAAATAATAATGTGTATATTGATGTGGGAGGAGGAGGGCGGGGGGGGGGGGGGGGCTATCTTTTTGCTGGTTTATTCGATGTGATGAAAGTAATGGCTATACTTTTTGGAGGTGTGCTAAGGTTTTTAGTTTATTTGGCACCACTTTTTATGGTTTCCTGGGCTGTTTTCACGATGGAAAAAGGGAAAAATGATAGGCTATGTCCACTATCATTTTTGTACTATTCATATCATATCATTTAAATTTTGGGTGTTAAATATTTGTCAAGAAAATTATCCAACCAACTCAATTGACGATTCAATAAAATTGATGGCTTAAGAATAAACTTAAACAAGGCCTTATTATTTTTTAAAAAAAGAGAAATATCATATAAATTCTTATTAAGTACATATTTTTTTAGCTTTTGTAATGACCTGTTTCCGTCGTTAGAAATAGGCCAACGGGGAAGAATTTCAGGCCAGAAAATTTCAGGTAGTAACTTCGAAAAATTTAAGCCTAGGCCAGACTTGAACGAATTCTGAATCAGGTGAAGTCTAGGGTGATCACATAAATGATGGGAGGTCAAATCTATAATTTAATTGGACAAGCTGATAGCTAAGATGATACGGAGCATTTACGTCTTCGCGGAATCGCATTCAGGCGAGTAAAACTTTCGAAATCGAATTTGGCGTGAAGGGTATAATTTTAATGCATCTTTGGAAGGGGTGTGTTGAGAAATGGGGGCTTGGAGCACAAACTTCGAGCTCACTGTTTCCGTATATCCCGTCAGAGCGGGACAGTCGCGACTTAAGTCGTGAAAAAGACCAGAAATGGTCTTTTTTGCAATAATTAGTTTCTAAAACCCCAAAAGGCGACTTAAGGCGATTTTCATTGATTTTCCACGGATATCCACGCTTAAGGTAAGGTTTTTACTCCCTAGATTCATACTTTGATTCCAAGAAACTAGAAATATGGGTGATAATCATTGGAGGAGGGTTTAAACTGAAAATCTATAGTGGAAAATAGCTCTAGGGTAAGGTTAGGATCATAGGTTTGGCCTAGGAAGTGAAATTGTGTTATATTTCCTGATAGTTAGGCCATTGTATTTATCCTTGATATGTATTTAATGTTTTCAAGATCAAGAACGAGAAGAACGAACCCGGAAAAGAAAGGCTCTTGCATTGTAAGGTTGTGAAAGCTTGAATTTGAGGTAGGAGATGGTCAAGTTTCCTGTTTGTATTTCATATACTTGTTAAATTCCTTCACGGTTAAATTGCTTCACGATATGCATGTGTGTATATGAATAGGAAAACATGCTAGATTATGTGTGAAATGATCACTTGCTGACCTGTTATTGTGATGAACTTGTTCTTGGTGGTATAAAATGTTGTAAACATTGATTGTTCTTGTGATTGTTACATTTTGGGATTGGGTGTCACATTCCGATACATAATTTGGATCGAGTGTCACGTTCAAACACATACTTGAATCGGGTGTCACCTTCCGACATAAAGTTAATTATTTGTAGGTCCCTTGAGAGGACCCTTATGTGAAATTATAGCATGTGAAAGATATTGAGATGTTGTTGACTTATCCTGTATACATATATGCCTATTGGGGTGAATTTACTTGTCTATGATCCGCGTACTGGCTAACCGGGTGATCCTACCAGTACACCATTATTTTTGTGTACCGATACTACTCTTACTCTGCCTTTTTATTGAGTACTGGCATATTTAGTCGACTGCGGAGAGACCTCGGTTAGAAGATTAATCTTGTTCGAGTTCAAGGGTGAGCTGTTTGTTTCAAGCTGCCATAGACTCTTCTATGTTCTAGGTCCTTTTCCAAGACTAAGACTTGGACACTGTTTTATTATTACGTTTTCTTATGAGAGTGTTTTTCTTTCCTTTTTAGATATTGTTAGAGTTTGGTACAGACGACTTTCAGTTTCTTAGGGTGTTTCCGCACTTCTTGATATTTGATCTTTTTGCTGAGTTTATGGGACTCAGTCATGATTCTAGTTTATATCCTGCTTCCGCATATCTAATCTTGTGTACATATTTTGATTTTTATTGTTGGGATGTGAGAATGATTCTCCCACCGGAGAGTTAGAGTGGGTGCCAGTCACGACGGGTTGGGGTCGTGACAGCTTTTGAGATATAAAGTTATTAATATTTATTTTTTATAAATTATTTAATCTCATCTGAGATATTGTTGATCTTATAGGTAATCGAGTATGATTGAAAAAATTGATAACTTGATATTAAAACTATTTTTTTCAAGTATTAACAACAACAACAACAATATTGTCATGATCTGACCTAGGGACTAGTTGTAACACGACGATCGAAACTATGAAGGGCTCTAACCAAGCCTCTTGTACATATCATAAGCATACATAAGGTAAAGTAAAATCGGAAACATCATAAAAGAGTCTAAACCATGAATAGTAAATAGAGAATGTCACATTACAACATAGATTCAAAATATTTGTCCAACTAAATGCCTTTACACATGAGTATGGGCGGGGGATAAGACATGTCCCTAGCCCACCCTCAATGTGAAACATAACAAAAGTCCTTGAAAATAGTAACCAACTTGATGACTAGTCCTCGATAAATGAGGACTTACCACACACTGCCAGATAGAAAAGCTTACTAGCCACGTGGACGAATATGATCTTCAACCTCAACCCCTATATTATGAGACAATGTATGCAAAAATATGCATTAATACTTTGGAATGTACTAAGTATGTAGGCAATGCAATGCATAGAAAATCATGTTTGTACAAATAACCATTTTACATAGCATGATACAAGAAGTAGTCAAAAATCATAAGTAGTCTTTAAGAAGGACCAATGCATAATAAACCATAAGAGTATCATGTAAAGTAAAAGATAGGATTAGTCATTTAAAACATAAAAAGACCATACATATGTGGGATAGGAACCATAACCGACAATAAGACCATGCGAACTATAACATGGAATCTCAATGTTGCCCCTACATCGGAGGAAAGGGGAATCTACTTGCCAAGGTAGACTCTACCCCGCTAGGCGGGTCATACATATTTTATATGTGGATCCACTAGCTAGGTCATGAAGGCAAATCCTACGGTGGCACGTAGTTATGAGACAAAAGACTTTGTATAAGGACCCCGTACTTCGAGCCCCCACCTCAAGTCCACATTCGATGCTAAGTCAAATCCCATGGAATACATACATAGACTAGAACTCATAGTTTCATATATAATAGTCATTATCATAGGTTTGAAATCATAGAATATCTCATTTTCATAACAAAGTCATAATTCATACTTGGAAATTCATGATCATAGTTTATACTTGAAATTAGGGTAAGACATGAATGCATGATCAATTGACTTAAAAATCATGAAATTGACTTGAAAACATGCATGATTATAAACTTTATATCATTTCATACATAATTCATATAGATAATATCATTAGGAAGTATAATTGAAATACTCAGAATTTTCATCATGAATCTTAGAGATCAAAATAGGAGAATTCATGGAAAACTCTTCAATTTAATGTAATAACCATCAATTTATATCAAAATAGACTCATGATCATACTTTGAATCATAATTCATTCAATAGGAGTAGAGATCATAAAACTCATAAAATACCATACTTTAATTTGATAGAAAACCTTGAGAAATTGATTGGGCTTCATAGATGAAAGGACCCATGAATCAATACCACATACCTTAAGTGAGAACACCAAATAGTTTGGAAGAACTTGAGAGTTTTGATGAAAAGCTTGAGTGAATTTACTTAAAATCTTCAATGGAGTCCTTGAGAGTCTTTTGTAGAGAAAGAAATATTTGAGTAGGTGAATTATAGAAGAATGAATAGAATTAGAGGTTTAGGTTAATTTATAGAGTTGGATTAGGTCCTAAAAACGTCTAGGTTCATTAGCTAACAATTTGGAAAAAGTCTAAAACTCCCTCACTAAAAATCCAACTCGGTCAGAAAACCCTTGCCAGGTCCTCGATGCGGACTTGTCACAGACCTTTCTGTTTTGTGCAGTTTCTTGAAAAATCTATCTTTCGACCTACGGGTCCTAAAAATTCACTAAAACTATTTTCCTGTAGGTTTTAACCCTGATCGATATTTCGAACTCGGATTTTCCAAAAAGATCTTGATAATGCACTACATGAGCGGCCTATTCCCAATGCATTCTTAAGGCACTTATGAGCATTTTGAGGGATGTTACAAACATACCAAGTGAAATCCTACAATTGGGTCTGAGAGGATAGGATGTACGTAGACCTTACCAGTACCTCATGAAAGTAGAGAGGCTGTTTTCGAAAGACCCTTGACTTAAAAGTCACAGTTTCGAGTATGAGAGAAAAATAATCTATATAGCATAATAAAAAATAATAAATAATAAATAAAAAATAAATAAATAAATAATAAAAATAAATATAAATAAATAAAAATAAAAATAAAATGCAATATAAAATTTTCAAGACAAGAACAATAACTATAGCTACAACTATAACAAAGTACTGCGATAATCAAATGCAATATCAACACAACTATAAAGGCACGCCTAGACCTACGACCACCCTAAACCGACACACGATAAGACACCATTCTATCCCTACTAGCCTTCTATCCTAATCCGCGACCTCCACTCTTTTCTATCTAAGGTCATGTCCTCGGTGATATGGAGTAGCGCAATATCTTGTCTAATCACCTCGCTTCAATACTTTTTCGGTCTACCCTTACCCCTCTGCATAGCCCCCAAATCCAATCGCTCGCACCTCCTAACTGGGGCGTCGACACCCCTTCTTTGCACATGTCCAAACCATCTCAGTCTCGCTTCTCTCATCTTGTCGACCACATATATCACTCCACCTTCTCCCGAATAATCTCATTCCTGATCTTATCACTCCTAGTGTGTCCACACATCCATCTCAGCATCCTCATCTCCACAATATGCATCTTCTAAACATGAGAGTTCTTTATTGGCCAGCACTTCACTCCATATAACAACGCTGGTCTATCCACCATTCTGTAGAACTTACCTTTAAGTTTAGGTGATATTTTCTTTATCACACAAGACTACAGAGGCTAGCCTTCATTTCAACCATGCTGTCCCAATGCGGTGTGTGACATCATTATCAATGTCCCCACTATTCTGGATGATGGATCCAACATATTTAAAGCTTTCTGTCTTGGGGATAGGTTGGGTGGCAAGCCTCACTTTCCTAAGAAACGTTATCCTCTTAAATCATCGATCTTGTGTAACGCGAATTTAAATTAAAGGTAAAATTCAATATATGTACCAACCATTAAATGAAAGAAAGAATTGGATCCCCAAAAATGTTGGAGCCTGAAGCCCTTGCTTTAATGGCTTGACTCTTTGGTCAACTTGCCTTTGTGTTGACGTATAATACACTTTGGGGCAAATCTCGGAAATCGGGGAGTCAATTCAGATTTCCTTATCATACCTTGTTAAAAAGATGCTAAGTCTTTATTACTGGCTGTGCTTAACCTGATCCAAAAGGGAAGAATAGTCTTATGCCACATATTTGATGAAATTCAGTAAATTTTGTTTAAATTTTATATATTAAATATAAAATTCAATTACTAACATTTATAGTATTCTCTTAAAATTCAAAATTTTAAAGCTAGAATCACCTTTGATAATGGCTTCATCTTTTGTAATTGATGCAAATGTCCCTTTATTCCACGGATGAAAATTGTGAGGAGATAATTTCCGGGTAAGCTGGGAAGAAAGTGACTATTGGAATCTTGCCCTTATGAATTAACGTAACAGTGAAAAGGACAATTTAAATCATTTTCAAAATTTAACCGGTAAATCGATCCTTTTTCTTTTATCACTCCATTCTTTTTTATTAAACCATTTCTAATTCATTTTTATTTTACTCTCTATTCTTTATAGAGAGAAATAGAGAATGAGCTCTCCAACCCTTCTCCATTTCACTCTCTATTCTCCATAGAGGTGAATAGTAGTTCTCCAAATTTGGAGAACAACTATTCATACTCTCTATTTCACTTTTTCATTATTTTAATATTATTTTTATTATGTAAGACCATTGATTATGTATTTATTATTTGTAATTGTTTTCTAAATATAATATAACATCGAAAAATATACTATTGACAAGTATATTATTGTCATCCCGAATTCATAACTTTTCTACTTTTTTTTAATATTAATAAAAAAGTAGTCACTTTAAATATGTAATTTAAAATTATTTTAATATTATTTATATTATATAAGACCATTAAATAAGTCTATACTATTTATAATTATTTTCTAATGTAATACATCATCTAAAAATATATTGACAAGTATACTACTTCCATTTCGAATTAATAATTTTTCTACTTCTTTTTTTAAATTTTCGTTCAAAATGAAATAGGGGTAGTAAATTTCGTACACGAAATAAATTTTATGATAATGTTATATATATATATATATATATATATATATATATATATATATATATATATATATATATATATTTCTTTGATAATTAAACATGATGATGCAATATTTATTATGTAATTGTATTTCATCAACGATTTCACTTATTTGAATTGTCCATTAATATGTATAATATATAATATTTGCTTGCAATTTATGTTATTTAAAAATTTAGAATAAAATTAATTTTATATTAAATAAAGAATTTGAAAAGAACAAAATTTATATTACATGAAGTATAGGGATTATTTGAAAAAAGAAGAAATGATTTATATTATGAAATAAGAAAATAAAAATGAAATAGAAATAATAATATAATATCGAGGAGAGAGAAAAAGATTTTTTTATAGAGAGTAAAATAAAAAATTGGGTTGGAGTTGGTACTCTTCAAATATAGATAATCTCTATATTTGTAGAGTAAAATTGAGAGTGGGTTGGAGATCCCCTTAGAACTCTAATTTATTTGTACTTATATGTTTTTATATAGAGATAAGTGTAAAAAATACACCTAAATTATCCCATTTTTTGAGTTTCATACCTAAACTATTGAAAGCGTGAGTTTCAATAATTTAGATATGAAATTTAAAAAAAGAAAGATAGTTCAGATGCGTTTTTTACACTTATCTCTTTCATATATATACAAACAAACATAGGCCGACTCTACATTAGCCAAACTATCTTACTAATATATTCTCATGGTATCAAATGGGCAGAAATCCATCTAATTTCTTTCATAGCCCTCTCATTTACTTTTCTAAAACGTATGGCGTTTTCGTCTTCCGCTACACCAGTTGTTCTTTGTTGCGTCACTACTATTGCAGATTCAAGTTTTCCTGCTACATGTTCACTTCCTTCCTTAATTAGCACTTTATTTGGTGTATTCCCTCCCGGCCCATTAATATTGGTTCTCCAACCATACCAAATTTTAATTCTGTTGCTGCTCCTAATGTCACCAATTTAGTGACCATTAAGTTAGGTTCTGTGATGGACTATCTCAATTCACCTCTCTGCTACTTTCACATGAGCTTATGGGGTTTGTTGATGGCTCAATTCCTCCCCCGCTTCTTCTTCTTGGCGATACATCTGAATATCAACAACCAAACTCTCTCTATCGCTCTCGGATAAAAATTGATCAAAGTGTTCGTTCTTTTATATATATAAATTACTATTTGAACAAATAAGAATTAATTTTAGATTTATAATGTTAAAATTTTAACGATTTTCAGTGATAAGAACCTAAATATTAAACTGATTAAATTTATATCTTAAATCCATTTTTTCGTAATAATACACCCGTACTCTCAAAATCCTAAATACGCCTATGTATATACGTAGCCGCATTCATGAAGAAAAGTAAAATAAGTAACGTTATTATTGTTTAGAAAATTTATAGCTATGTAGAGTCGTTCGCACGCAATTAATCTCCAATGGTCCATAAATATTGGCATGAGCTATTTTGAGCTGTACTCTAATTTTTGTTTACACTGTTAATTAATTAATAGCTTAAACTAGATCTCAAAGAATTACGTACTCAAATAGGCCAAAATACAACCGTAATCCTTTCCTTATCATGATTTTAGCATAGGGTTACGTCTAATTCTCCGGTTCGTAATCGCTTTTAGTTGAAAACATAATTAAATAATTAAAAATATATTACTTTTATTTTTTAAAATTTTTATATGAAATGATTATACACTTCAATATAATATCAAAACAGACAAATGACCTTGATTTGAGTCTCACTATCGCCTGATGTATGTCCAAATAGGTTGAAGTATCACCATTGCCCGTTATTCTGACTATTAAAAAGAATTTAATTGCACTTGAGGGATGTGTTGAAAACATATATTATTAAATAATTAAAAAAATGTACTCTTTAACTGCTTAAATTTTTGGTAAGATCGTCGCACGCTTTAACCCACGACCAAAAAAGAAGAAGAGAAATAGAACATAAACCTTTAATTAAACATATCTCAGGACAAAAGAGAATATAGTCCACATACAATATTACTGATATTCATCATGTGGTACACCAAACAGCAGATTTTAGCTCTATAAATAGAAAAGATCATTTTAATTCCAATCCCACAACTTCCTTTTTTTTGTCAATAGACAAATATGCTTTTATTCAAAAATATATTTTTCCCTTACAAGGCAACCTACTAATAATTTATTTTCTCAAAGTCATGGTTCTTCCTTTGAATATAGAAAAAATGTTTCATCTTTTGAGAACCAGAAAAGAGTTAGAAAAAAATTCGTTTACATGAAATCAGAAAATATAGGACACCATCAACAATATTCTCAACTTAAAGCCATGCAGTTTCAACATGGTAAGGGTATATGGATTGTTAAGTTATTTCAAGGGAAAAATATTCTTATCATTGGTGCTACATGATTCGTGAATTATAACCAATATTATACATCCTTTTTTCTCATTTTATGTGATACATTTTGAGTGAAATGTACTTTAGTAAAGAAGATACATTTTCAAAAAATTATATGGTCTAAAATATACTTTAGATATTATATGACTATAATTTTTTAATTGTGAATTTTATGCATTTTATTCATCTTTCACTAAAATTTACACTTTGTTAATTGTTCTTTGAGCTGAGGGAGTTCATCAATTACTTTTTTTATTAACTTTTACTTGTTATTGGTAGTTAATTAATTACTTTATATGTTAATTTTTACTTGTTCTGTTATGAAACTAATTAAAACAACAAGAAAAAGAATAAAATAGGGAGAAGAGAGAAAACTTCTTATTTCTCTTGAGAGATATTTAGGTATGAATTACAATGAAGGAAAAACTCTTTATTTATAGGGAAAAACTGACTTGGTCCCTAAGTAGGATTCTTAACTTTTCAACAAAGGAATCCACATAATAGATATTTATTATAATACAAATATCTTTATAACCTCCCTTTTGGATGTCTATTTGATAGATTATGCGCTTCGTTAAAACCTTACTAAATAAATGTCGGTGAAAAAAAATTCTAGAGAAGGAAAAAGAGTATACTATCTAATAATACGCATTTAGGATGCCTCATTAAAAACCTTACAAGGAAAACCCAATGGGACAAAACCTTGTGAGGAAAAGAAGAGTACATCTCATATTAACTCCCCCCTTAATGAGAACATCAATTCAAAGACTGGAATCTTGACATTCCAAGCTTGTGCACCATCTTCTCGAAAGTTATAGTTGGTAGAGACTTGATGAATAAATCAATCATATTTTTACCTGAACAAATCTCTTGCACGCTGATATCATCATTCTTGGGAGCTCATGTGTGTAGAAAAGTTTTGACGAAATATGTGTTGTTCTATCTCCTTTTATAAATCATCCCTTCAAGATCATAGAATTCTGCAAGTTCCTCACTTCAACATCTTTAAGCAAATAATCAATTGTCTTTTAAAAGATTTTTAGGAGTTTCAATTCAAGACGTCAACTTGCATAACAATACGAAAGATTCTTGATTGATTTAATCCATATGAGGATTATAAACAAGTTTTTCAAAAATTTGAAAATGCTTCATGCATTTTGAATCCTTTAGATATTTTCATATCAATTTTGTCAAGTGACAACATTCATTATTAAATGCATGACATCTTCTAGTGTCTAGATTGCAAGTCAAATAATCTTTACGCTTACCAAGATGTATCATTACACTTTTCACTTGATAAATATTTCTACATCAGCATGCTTTAATAGATCATAGAATCCAGATACTCATACTCTTTTACTATATTGCGCTATATTGTATCAAAGATATTGTCGATGATATATCATTTTGTATCGGTTCACAATGCGACATAACTTATTGAGATCTTATCACCTTATTATTTTGAGGTACGTACCCCTCTCATGAGGTTTCATGAAGTGTTATGTCATAGGCTCTTCAAGAGCACATTGCCTCTTTATTATGATCTTTTGATCCTTTGCTCCTCCCCTTTTTCAAGGATCATTTTATTTAGAATCGATTAGCCTATCATGCTTCATGCATGTCGTAGACTCTATCCTTTAAGGACATTCAATAGGTGCATTTTCAACTCTTGATTGCTTATTATCTCCCTCTTATGTTAGAACATATATCCCAATCTACTTTGGAGAATCCATCTTAGTGTATCATGGTATTCATTAATCATATACCACACATTAAAATTATTCGTTGGAAATTACATGAATCTCTGACCATAAATCAATTGAGAGGGATATAGATTGTAATTTATTAGTCTGATACAAACTTTTATATGCAATTTATCATATTTCAGACTATGAAGCTTGATTCTCATAAGCAATGATTGACTATTTATCCGAGGCATTTAATGTCACATCAACTTGGATATTTATCAATGTTATCAAGAGGAATTATCTTGATTACATTTTTTGAAAGTTGTGCTCTTAACTCAATTATTTTGCACAAATAATTTTGCAAATGTCAAACTACAAATTGACAATAAATACACATGTGATTATCTTATAAATGCATCTTAATTTAACAAATCACGTTGACATGTGAAAGAGCCCATATTCACCTTTCATAATTTTCAAAATTTAGGAATTCAATCCCAACATTAATTGATCCAATCAACTTAGAGCCCGTTTGGATTGGCTTTAAGTTGGTCAAAACCAACTTAAAGCCCCTTTTTAGTTTTTGGACGTGTTTGCCTAATGCTGATTTTAAGCCATAAAGTTCTTAAAGTCAGTTAAAAATAAAAAGTTAGGATTCCTAACTTTTTTTTTCAAAGTGCTTAAAGTCATTTTCTTTGACCATGGAAATTACTTTTTTATCCCTTATATTTTAACTAAATTCTCAAACTATTTTTTTTTATTCTTTTAACCCTAAAATTCACATCATAAGCACTTTTATCCAAACACTCAACTGCTTATTTATAAAAATAACTTTCAGCACTTCAAAGTTCTAAAAGCACTTCATAAATAAAAGTTACTTTTTTTAAGTCCATCCAAACGGGCTCTTATATATGAGAACAAACAACAATTCTTGAAAGATTTTCTAGAATATGTTGCACACTTAATATGCACATCTTTCGAATGGCAAAATCATTCATGCCAACTAATAAATTATTTGTACTAGTGACTTTTATGCATTTTGTTCATCTTTCACTAAAAGTTACACTTTGTTCTTTGAGCTGAAGGAGTTTATTAATTAGTTTTTCTGTTAACTTTTACTTGTTATCGGCAGTTAATTAATTACTTTCTCCTATAAGCTTTATTTTTTTACTATATTAAAAAGATAGTTCAGTAATATTTTTCACTTTAAGCATAACTAAAGAAAAATATTTTTTCGTTTATGTTTTTCCTTTAACATTAAATTACTTATTTCTCAAATCAATTTTGAAGATCTGAAATTATTATTTATTAAAAATCGTACAAAATTCAAAATAGATAAACAAAAGTGAATAACAAGGATTGCTTTTGTCAGCATGGGCTTCTGACAAAGAACGCTGGAAAATAAAACTAGTCACTGTATCAAAGGTTAACTAGGTATTCAACGTCCATGTACTCTGATAGTAGGTGAGGTTAGTTTTCAACTATATAAGTTATGTTACGATTAATTATTTAATATAATCATTTTCTTCCACTTTGATAACCATCAAGAAATTGTCAGACAATTCAATAAAAGTACTTGTTGAAGAAAGATTAAAATGTTAATGCATTTTGCTAGATATTTTAGTTGGGTGTGTCAATGAATATTGCTAAATACTTCAAAGTTTAGGGCGTGCTTGGTAGGTTACCAAAAGCATTGGTACAAAAAATCTTGAGAAACTATTATAGTTAATTACCATAAAAATATATATATACTCTAGATCGTATGCAGAACTGTAATAATAAAGTTACATCTTATCATATTGAGAAACAAGATGACAATTACAATTTTATAAAGCAATAATATGACTTAATATTCTCAAACAAGTAAAATCACAAATGAACATAATTAATATTTTTTTAATATTATCATGTTTATTTATTATCAAATGTAAAATTAAAAAGACTTAACAATAAAGTGTACAACGACATTCAGTTGTTGAATGTAAACAAAGTACATCTCTAACATTTCTAAAATGATAGGAACACTGATCCTTGCATTTACGATCACCAGGTCCAAAGTTACAGTGATCTACTTCAATTTTGACCCTACATGTCTTACGTGACGTCCAATCTGAAACAATTCTCCCATCTATAGGTAACAAAGAAATAAATATCTCGCCATCAAATAGAATCAATAAAAAAATCTTTTAAGATTCAAGAATTATTTTTTATTCAATACGTAGAAATTAATAAAAAAAATTGTTCACTTTTAATACCTGATGGATATGTGAGAAGAAGAGCCACGATAGATAAAAAAGATAATAGCAAGAATTTTCTCATCTTCTTTGGTGCAACCTAAAAGTATTCCTCCTAATTAATTAATGAATACTTGTTTCTTGGGATAAAGTTGCTTAAATAGAAAATACATAGTAATAAAACCTTGATTTTAAAATTAAAAAAATCTTTAAATTAAGGAAACCAAATCAATTTTTAGAAAATGCATAGTAATAGTACATTGACTTTAAAATAGCCAAAACCTGTCAATTAAGGAAATTACAAAATTAATGGAATTATGTGTAATTAACGTTTAGTTGTTCCCTTTTTAGACTCGGATCGGAAATTTTGGCATTGTATTATACTGTAAAGCCAGAAAGGACAGCTAATTAATAATTACATATTGTTCCATTAATTAATAATTTCACACTAGATTTCAAGTCAAATACAACATTCCTTCATATCTCAAGTCAAATAAGTGTATACATGTATCTTTAATATCAGATATATTCTAAAATACAAATACATAGGGAGAGAGGCAAGCAAGAGAGTCAAAATGTATCTTTTGATGCTAGATACATGTATTTTTGATACCAAATATATTCTGAAAATATAGATTCATAGGGAGAGAGCTGAGTGAGAGAAAGAGAGAGGCGAGCGATATAGGAGAGAGGCAAATGAGAGAGTCAGTGTATCCTAAAATACATGCAAATCATGCTTGGATATGGTGTATCTAGAACAAATTATACCTAATTTGACTCGCATGTATCCGATATACTTGTATCTTAGTGCGCCGGATACATGTATCTGGCGAAATAAATATGGTATGGAAGGTAACTTCGAAAAATAAAGGAAAGACATGTTTTAGACCCTAAATTTGTGGGATTTGTATTGTTTGCTCATTTTTTTAGTTCAACCCTATCAAAACACAGACTAGACTGGCCACCCCAGGGGGTAAGCTCATACCGACGGATTTGACCTTAACTCTCAGTGAATTACTCATAGAGTATGATATACTTTTTTGTGTGTGTGTGCAGATTGCTGAAATATTTCGAAGAGTGCACATTTTATCGTCTTCATATATCCTCCTTACAGAAAAGGATGAGCTGAGGAAATATGAAGACGATGTCATTACTTTTTCTACAAAATTAACTTGTGATGTTTCAATAATTTGAATTAATCTAGTGTTGGATTAGGATTCAGTCTCCGGGATGAGTTGTTCATGCTCTTACTTGTGGTTGTATTAATAGGCTTAGTCAACTGGCTGACGAACTTGTGTTTGAGGTTGATTTCTCATATGGTAACTCAACTAATAATTATCAGTTGTATTCTCAATAGTCTAAGATAACAACGATTAGTTGACTGACCATTTGAGAAGTCAGCTCGCACACTAAATAATGTTACTTGTATTTTGTGTTGGAACTGATGGTTTTATTCATCATATGATGCCATCCAAGGGAGTTCTATACAGTAGTTTGGGATTTATAAACCTGATACTTTGCTGGTTTATGTCTAATACAAGTGGAAACCATTTTTGTGGATTTATCCGTCTTTGAATAGGTTTTGATAACACATCAATAGAAATGTTTTATGTTTTTTATCTGCTAAGATCTGTTAGAGCTGACTGATATGCTTGTTATTTTAAACAAATATCACTAAAATAATTGTCTGCATGACATTTAGGAAAAAACCAGAGGAAGAATATTGGTTAATCAATTATGGCATTTATAATCTGAAGGAACATAGATATTTAAGAATTAATTCTCTCTAAGCGATTCTGCAATTCTTCTAAATTGACTGCTGGATATTCAGGTCAAGAGTATTATCTATTCATAAGCTTATCTTCTGGCATTAATTATTTCCTGAGGGATAGAGTTATACAGTAGTAGTTTGCAGGTTCGTGGAACATTTGGATCTTGGTTCAACCTACAATTGATCTATTGGTTCCTTCTGCTCATACCATGTCTCTGTTCACAGTGAACTCGTGAATTTGAGTTAAGGTTGCAAACATCCTCTATTATTTCGGTTTTCCTTCCCTTTTAGGACCAATATTCTTGTGTGGGTATGTATATATAAGTGTTTACTCCTATGTCACCTGAATTCAGGTACATATTTCGTATCCAGATCCACTAACAAGGCTCCCTCCTTCCTTTCTTGTGTGTTGAAAGAGATTGATATTTGATGCATGATCTCAGTTTCCATGTGAATTTCCCTCCATTGCTGAAATCTTTTCAACTTTTTTAATGGTTGACAAATCCACTATTCAAGCTATTAAACTGGGACGATGATGAATCTCTCCCTCTATGGCTCTACATTTCTCCACTTAAATATCAAACTTGGTGTAATAGTCAGGTTTCTAATCCGTTATGTGTTCTTGCCACACTTGCCATTAAACCCAACTAAACCCCCAAGGCTGAAATATTTATGACTTATCTCAGCCACAATGCAAAGGTTAACTATTTACCAGCACATAAGATCCTTCCCTGGCAAAATAATGCACAGGCAGAAGTCAAAACGGGAATTAAAGAACGGGCTTTTAATGACACATCACGTATACTCGAGCACACAGTGACAGTCAATTGAAACACCAGGCCAGAAGTCCACCCTACATACCATGTACAAA
This sequence comes from Solanum dulcamara, assembly GCF_947179165.1. Lineage (NCBI taxonomy): Eukaryota > Viridiplantae > Streptophyta > Magnoliopsida > Solanales > Solanaceae > Solanum > Solanum dulcamara. The sequence goes on along the minus strand of NC_077244.1, from coordinate 64,651,565 downwards.
TGATCATGCGTCAAATTCAAGTTACGATGCTTGGGTGTACATTGACATAGAACTCACGCGACAAATGATTTTGTAATGCAGTCTTGAGAGATTCTCACAGGTAAAAAAGAGCGCAAACTGTAGCAAGGGAGAATTGTCTTCATACATAAAAGTAGCTCAAGTTAATTTGTTATCACACAGCATCTTCAAAAGCCTGTATGAGAATAAAACCTATAACAGAACCTTACAATTCTAGATGTGCTATTAAAAGTATTACCTCTCCTAGCACATTAATGAGGAAAACATCTCCAGTAGGTCACTACCAGGATCAAGGCTTGTGGACCTTGAAACCGAACACTCTGGGAACATAGCTCTGAGAAATTTTCTGTGGCTTGAGGTGTCCATAAGTCATCAAGAACAGGTGCGGAAATGTGGTTCCAAAGTAAGCTCCATCAATGTCTTTGGCATAGTAAAGGAAATGCAAAAGTGACATCGGTATAGATACAACAATGGAAAGTAGAAAATAAAATATCATCCCTACCTTTGCTGGGAAGAAAATGTCTAAATGTGTCGGATAGATTCAATAGTATTTACAGATTGATTCCCTCTTAGAATCTGTCCATCCATCCACAACTTGTTTGACGTATTTAAAAGAAAAGAGAAAAATAAACATAGTAACAGTTGTGGAAGAAAGGTTCCAACGCAAGATATCGGTTCTCTAAGCTCTTCCGATATCGAAAATGCTACTAACAACAATTATGCCTCAATCCCAACAAATTGGATAACTATATTATCCTCATTGACATTGCAACTCCACTTAAGCTCATCTCAGGACAATATTATACAAAATATAAAAAAATACTAGAAGTTCTCTATATTATCAAGTGGGATATAAATCTCTGACAGTAATAAAAGACTCAATAAAAGCTAACATGACAAAAATTGCAGCCAACACTAAGGTAAATTTAACATCCCAATTCTTTAAATTAAAAAAAATAAAAATAAATAACATCCCAATTTTCTCAGAACACCAATATCCTCTAAAACTTTTCACTACCAGATGAAAGATCCAATTTCAATTCAAGGTCGGGAGATACAAGACATGGTTCTACTGCACTACCTCTTGAACCTTAAAGAAAAAGACAAGCATCTGATTCCCCTTTTTGGATTATTAGTACATAGAAAATGACAGGGAACTTGAGAAAAGGAATTTGATGCAGGTAAAAGAAAAGAGGGAAGGATAAAGGAATGCCAATCATTTAATCCTCTCATGGTAGGCGAGAGGTGCAAGTTCTACCACATTCACGTCGTCTTTCATTTGTTTTTAAATCACAGAAGTCAAGTTCCTAGTTTTACACATTTCAGATGAAAGGAAAAGGGAAAGATGAGGGAATGAAGACAGTATGTGTTGATGATTGCATTAAGAAATAACAAAGCAGTACAAAAAGGATACTCTCATGATATCTCGACCGAGGTGTATACGCATCTTCACATCGAGGACAGTATATATTCACCCTGCTTTGTCGAGGAATGTCCGACTGACCAACAGGGAGGCATGGTTGTCCACAGCAGTAAACTCTTGGACATCTCCCAAACTCAGCATTCTTGTACTTCTCTAACTGAAAAGACCAGATACCTTTCCATTATTATAGTTATGACCGCATATAATTTTCAATGATGCAAAAAATTCTTACCATAGCAGCGAGTCCCTTTGTTGTCAAGATGTAGCGGGCATGTATTAGACCATAAAGCATCTCTGCAGCTGATTCAACTAGTTCATTCTGTTCTTCTGTAAACATATCACCTACACATTTCAGGCATTCTCATCGATCATAGGACCTTTGAGAAACAACCACAATATAACAGGCAAAGGACCTTTTTTAAATCCTAAAGGATAAACATGACTTATATTATGGCATGGAGAAATGCTTCTCAGAACAAGTACATATCTCTAATTTGCTAAAATCTTATATAGAGAAAAATCTATAAAAAGCCAAAGTTCTCCTCTAAGATATAAGAAAATACCAATCACAAACTCCACTCTGAACAGATGTTGATCTAAAATAAGATGTTTACTTTCAACAAAACACAGATCCAATGTTAATACTGTTTCTTCGACTGGTAGGTCAGTTCACTTGGCAAATTTATGACAAGATTATAAAATTATAAAGGACACTAAAGATATAAGAAAATACCAATCACAAACTCCACTCTAAACAGTTCTTTATCCAAAATAAGATGTTTACTTTCAACAAGACACAGATCCAATGTTAATAATGTTTCTTTGACTGGTAGGTTAGATCACTTTATGACAAGATTATAAAATTATACAGGACGCTACGTCAACAAAACCAGTCTTCATTCTCAGTAAAAGCTGGGGAGCTATTTCAATTTGAACGGTCACCAACACAACCTCTACTTTCAGAGAACTTATATACAAATACACCTCCTCTCTGGTGTCCTTTAAAACTCTCAATAGAAGACATGATTTCCTTCAAACTAGCATAGCATAAGAAGAATCCAGTGCATACTAGTACGGCAAGAATAATACACATGGGAAACTAATACAACAATCATCTCTTTTTTATTTCAACTGTTAGTAATAGAACAATCATCTTCTTGAGTGCAGATTATACTGAATGCCTGCAAGACAGATTATTAAGACATTCCACCTGCGAGTATCAAATATCAGCTAATATTATTATTAGATCCACAACGGCAAACAAAATCTCTTTAAATGCCAAACCATTTGTAATATGGTCCGTCTAATTTTCATCAACTACAACTGCAATTGACTAAGGTCGTTTGGTAGGGTGTATAAGAATAGAGTTGAATATGGTGTATTAGTAATGCCGATATTTAGTTATGCTTGCATTAGTTATGCTGAGATTATTTCTTATGTAGTGTTTGGTTTGGTGTATTAAAAATAACATGCATTGCACAACTTCTCTTCAAAAAAAGTTATTTACAAAAATACCCTCCACAAGTAGATGGAGAGGATGTGAAAAAGGTTTTTTGAGGGGCAATTATGTCTTTAATGCATGCATTGAAACCCCTTGCATTACTAATATCGTGGATTTCCATGTATTAGTTGTACATACCTTAATACCAAATAGGGTGTATAACTAATGCTTGCACTAGTTATACATAGGTTGAAAAAGTGTATCAAACATGCATTAGCTTTGTGTACTAATAGTAACTTGTTTGGTACACTTTTTCAACCTTTGTATAATTAATGCAAGCACTCTATTGTGTATTAAGAAGTGTATTACTAATACATGAAAATCCATGGTATTAGTAATGCAAGGGAATTTAATGTATGCATTAGCATAATTAAAGACCCAATTGCCCCTCAAAACCATTTTTACAGTTAATTCCACTATATTTGTGAAGGGTATCTTTGTAAATAAATACTTTTAAAAAAAAATGTAATGCATGCTATTTTTAATATACCAAACTAAATAATGCATAAGAAATAATGCAAAGCATTACTAGCATTATTCTTATACACCCTACCAAACGATCCCTAATAATACACAAAGCTAATGCATGCATTATTTTCCTAATGCACTCTACCAAACCTTAGATACTCAGATGTGCAAATCACAGTACATAGCAGAAAGAAGTGGCCACAATCTGGAAAGAGAAAACTCACCATGAGAAGATTCGACGTCCAGAATCAGATCAAGTGCGTAATCATAATATGGTACGAGGCTGCTTAGACCGCACAGGTTAAAGTCATCTTGGATGTAGTCATCATCAACTTCACAGAAGAACTCATTCCCACGTAGACCGCAGTACCATGAGATCCATGAAGTGTCTTCTCCATCAGAACCACTAATATCTGACGCCTCACTGTCTGTTTCAGATTCTGCTGCAAATGGGAAACACAAGTAAAAACTACAAGAAGATTTAGTTTCATAACTGGACAAAATCAATTAAACAGCTTAAGGAAATTTATAATTATAAGTTATGAATCCCCTTTTCGTAAGAACTTATGGATTAAGAGCTTGTTTGGATTGGCTTATTTTAAGTGTTTTTAAGCCAAAATAGCATTTAAGCACTTTCGGAGTGTTTGGGGAAATTTAAAAAGTACTTATAAGCACTTAGTTTTAAGGTAAAATCATAAAAATAAGCCAAAAGCCATAAGTTAGAAATCCTACTTATGGTTTTTGGCTTATAAGCAAAAGTCAAAAGCCAATCCAAGCAGGCTCTAAGATAAATTATCCAACATCATGAAAGGGCTTGATTATCCAAATAACTCACACTCATGAATGTCAATTAAAATGACTCGGCTTGATAGTTGCACACTTGCTAGCTAACACAACCTTTTTGCCTTAAATGCAGCATTATCAAAAATAGACCAAGATACAGATGATTCATTCAGCTGATCCCATGGATTAAAACTATTTTTTCCTTATTAAAACACCTAGTTGATTGATTCACTGGTCAAAACGAGCCAACTAAAGTTTTCAAATTCTCAAACTTTTCTTTATCTCATTAGTACCAACTTTAAATACTAAAGAAGGATTATGTGGAAAGAAAGGATCTCCAGGTGTTTTGAAGATGGTAGTTCAATCCAGAAGCTGCTGTGTATTTTTGGTGTAAACAAGAATACACAAGAGATTCAGAAGCTATTCTAGATGCTCTAGGATCTTTGTAAGGAGATAGAAATTTCTCATGTATATTTTGGTAAAATTTTCCAGTAATTATGGCCAGCACAGCCTTTATGCCTTTTGAATATATAAAATTTGTTACCATCTAAAAAAAATGATTAGTGTTGATTTGAAGAGTTATCACATGAGGAACAAGCTAATAAGATGTTCTACTTGTGTTCCAATTAAAAAAAGAAAGATGTTCTACTTGTATTAAATTTTATCTTTTTCACTATTATTGTTGATCTTTTCTTTTTAGCCAAGACCATGGAAAGGGGATAGATGAGAATTGACCCTTGCACCTTTAAGGTTACAGGGTTCAAGTTACTTACAAGCGAGCTCTCAAAATCTTTCTGGAAGTGCTGTACTTTATGCATTTCTCAATTTAGTATATGTTGATTGTTGTAACCATTAAAAGCAGAAGTAATACCTTTGCATCTGGAGTCATTTGACTAGTGGAAACTGGGAAGAGGAGACAAGGTTTTCTTGACATCCCTTTCTTTTTAAATTTCAAAGAGCCACGAGTCTAGTTTTGCATATAGCCGAAGAGAATTAGTGTGGAAGTCAGCCAAGAAATCAGCCCCATCAGTTGGCCAATTGGAGCAAGAAATGCATGCATGTGATCTTCCTCTTCAATGCTCATTTAATGAAACCTTTCTCGGCCTTTGGCTGAGATCAAGTGTACTCTCCAATGTTCATTTAATGAACTCAATGCGTGTTACTAACTATGTAGCTCACAGAATGATAAACCTCTTGAATTGGGAAATTCTAAGGGTAAATACATTAATAATCTCTAAACACGAGTCTGAAATCAAGACCTTATGTTTTTTTTTATCAGGATATATCAAGGCCTTGTATTTTTATATTCTAAATATTTTTTGTCTACATCAGGGCCTTAACTGTAACTCTCTAGTATAATGAATGTGAAGACTTCATAAAGCAATGGGATACAAAGTAAATGGCATCTCTTAGTCTCATGCAATTGACAAATGCTCATCCATGATCCACCCTAGGAAGTGCCAAAAGAAGAAAAAGAGCAAAAAAGCCATGAAGATTCGCCTGAATTATTTCACTTATTATAGCTAAACAAATCTACTATGTTCATCCTGGAAGATTTGTCTGAGTTGTTTTACTGATTATAAGCTTATTGTTACATGCATATCATCTCTGTGAAATAACAGTAAAAGTTTGTTTTCATGCATATCTCACAAATGGATAGGTGATGTTGCAACAATACCATCCTTTTATTCCCAAGTAAGTTTTGAACATGCTGAACTAACACTTCTATCAGGATATATCAAGGACTTACTACTCTGATGCAGTCAGTTGTACTACCCCACATACTATTTGCATCCTCACTACTCCCCCAAGCCCCTATAGTCACCAACTTCTCCCTAATCTCCTGAGCTTTGGCCTCAATCAAGCTTCCTCATCTAATCCTTGGCTGGTCATATGCAGTTCTCTTCTTCTTTTTTCTCTTGATATCGAAATTCATAACCACGAGCTTATGTTGAGTTGTAAGATTCTCGCTCAGAATAACCTTGCAATCATTGCATAAACCTCTATCACACATCCTTTTCTGAGAAAACCTCTATCACACATCCTTTTCTGAGAAAACCTCTATCACACTTCCTAAGGAGCAGGTAATATGTTTGTGTCTTAGACACCACACTATGATAGGTCACCAAGTGTTCCTCCCTCTTATGAAAGCTCAAGTTAACTATGACCAGCTCAAAAGCTATTGTGAAGTCTAAAAGTGACACTCCTCCGTCATTTCTATCCCCAAAGCCAAAACAACCATGTACTTCATCATATCCTCTCGAAGTGGTCCCTATGCACCATGTTGATCAATGTATCATGTGTCCAGGAAACCAAATCGGGAGGAACCAAGGCTAGAGATGTAGTCGGGTTTAAGTTGTGGTACTAGGAAGCTGGAGGAGTAGGAATGGAGTAGGCAGGGAACTTAGGGAGCAAGTGGGAGAGGATAGGAGGGTGAATGATAGGATGATAGCCATTAATAACAGCACTAGCACTAGAATCAACATGGTGCCACATGAAGCTTTAATATCGCCAAATGCAGAAAAAGCTAAACACTTGTAAGACTTCTGATCTTTACATCATGCTTTAAAATGTAAGTTTGATATAATTACTCTTCCCAATTAATTTCCATAACCATTAAAGTAAATTTCAAATGGTGCAGCCGAAGTTCAACCTCATAAAGCTAAAACTTTAAATAGCTACAACCAACATAATATATAAATACAGTATACTCCCTTTATTCCAACATATGACAATGTTTCCATTCCATTTTGGAACATCTAAAATGTTTAACATCCATTTTTGTACAACTTGAAAGAATTCAAATTATTTCCTTAAGCTATCCAAATGTTAAAACTTTGGAGTGATATTTTCTATGTTGAACTTTTCAAGTTTCAACCATCAGTTCAATATTTTCTTCCATTATCACTTATGAATAAATTCCTCCACAATCACCAATAATATTAACATACATACGTTCATATATGCATTAACATTTTAAACTCTATCCTAGTAATTTACCATTATAAAATAGGATTTAAGGAAAATAATGTGTGTAAGCAATATATACCATCAGAGCACTTATTATCAGGAGGAGGAGGAGCGTTTCTGAGCTGATCCTTGGATTTGGACAAGGCAAATCGATGATCCTTGCCATTAGTACCCTTGACAGTAGTAGTGGAGGTAGAAGGAGAAGACCGCTCCAAGTGCTTATCCAACGCTTCATTTAATCTCTTCCTATCACCTACACGTCCCATCTCCGGCTTCGATCCACCGCCAACTCTTCTTTCTTTGTACATATCTCTCTCCTCAGCTTATAGGACAATTAAACAACAGAACTCGAACCCTAGGGCTTCGATGTCCGAGAAAGGAGGAGAGAGAAACTTAGGGTTTTTGGTGGGGATTGAAGGGAGATAGAAGGTTATCCCATTTTCTCTCTCTAATCAATGCTTAATGATGAATTGTTTTAGAGAGAGAAAAAGAGGGAATTGTGACCGGAGAAGGTGATAAATAAACACCGGCGGGAAGAGCTTAGCTTAGCTTTGCTGAGGCGATTTTTTCGGATGCGTAATGCTAGTGTAATGTTGCTTGGACATTTTATCGTGGTGCGATTGTATACGTGTAACTTTTGTCACTGCTGACTTCACTAGTAATTTTGAATCTTTTGCTTGGTGGATGTCAATTTGCCAAATTGTAAAGGGTGGTTAGACAATTAATTATAGTTATACGGGTATTAATAATAAAGAAATTAGTTATGAATGAATTTATCTTATAGTTAGTTATTCATATATAAATAATTTTATATTTTATTTTGTATAAAATAATATATAGATTTTTTTATAATTTATATATGTATTAATTATGTGGGTTTTTAAATTGTCAATTAAATATCGTATTAATTTTATATATGAATAACTTATTTTCTATCCACCTATTAAACATCGTATAAGCTATACAAAATTAATACATGAATAATTTGTTTCTTATCCAGCTATCAAACGATCTCGAAGATCTTATAATTAACCTTTGGAGTTAGGCTCGTTTGGACATAATTTGAAATCAGGTTGATTAGAAATTGAAATTTTATTTAGATATGTAATTTCCATTTTAAATTATTTTTTTTTCATAAATATGAAAATCATAATTTGTGAAAACTATCCAAAAAAAATCAACTCTATGCAATCGTATCAAATGAGCAAATCATAGTTCATAAACAAGGTATTGAAATATCCTAAAGCATCAAATTAATAAATTAAATATCTCCATGTTCCTTTTATAAATGAATATTTACAATTACATGTTATTATAAATTTTTAAATACACATAATTTTACAAAGATTCACTATAGGTGGAGACTCAGATCATTTCCCAATTTCGGTGAGGTTGCATCCCGGATCAGCCATTGGCCCATTCTGATTTTTCTTGGTAATGGATACATTAACGCTACAAGTTCAAGATGAGGTGCTATAATGTATATTATTTTGTGGATAACATGGTTGTGGTTGATGAGACTTGCAGCGAGGTTAACACTAAGTTGGAGGGTTGGAGATAGACCGCTAAAATGTTTAGCTTGAGTAGGACCAAGACAAAATACTCAAATTGCAAGTTTAATGAGATAATGCATGAGTTTAACATGGAAGCAGGTTTGATACACATGTCATCTAAAAAGAGGAAGTTGAGAAAAATGGATAATTTTCCAGTCAAAATATTTTGCGGCTACGAGCACCTCCATCACTAAATATCTTGGATCTATTATCTAAGAAAATGAAGAAATTGACGAGGATATCACTCATTGTAGGGGATAATATAGAGACTCGCATCCGGAGTCTTACGTGGCAGTAAAGTGTCATCAAAATTGAGAAGATAATTGCTACAAAATGGGCCTGAGTTTTTGTCAATCAAGAATTCTCACATGTAGAAAATGAAAATTGCGAAAATGAGAATGTTGTAGTGAAATTGTGTTCATACTATAAGAGATATGATTAGAAATACGGATATTTGGGACAAGATAGGAGTGGCTTCTACAAAGGACAAGATGTGGGAGAGGAGATACATATATGTCATAGTGAGAGGAGATGTGGAGGTTGTCTATGAATGATTTCTGAAAAGGTAGAGGTAGACCGATAGACTGCTAGGGAGAGATAGAGGTAGACAAAAGAAGTATTTGGGAGAGGTGATTATATAGGATATGAAGTAATTTTAATTTACCGAGGACATGATCTTAGATAGGGGTAGTGGGGAGGGCATGGATTAGGGTAGAAAGTTAGTAAGTGACAGTGTGTTGTCTTATAGTCCATTCATATTAGTAGTCATAATATTGTTCTGGTAGTTTCTTGTTCTTCAATTTATGTTATTATCTGTCGTTCTTTGTACCTTGATTGTCGTATTGTATTGTTGTAGTTTATGTTATATTACTATATGTTGTTTCTTGTTATTATCTGTTGTTTTTTTGTACTTTCAATACTTTTTTCTAGACTGTTTTTTCTTGAGTGATTTGCGTACACTCTAGCCTTGCTAAACCTCACTTTGTGAAACTACACTAGATACGTTGGTGTTGTTGTTATTGCTATTGGTCCAATAAATCATTAATAATGGTAACTAACTATTGTTTGTTAAAATTTCCATGCATGTTACATACAATCTCTTCATGTCAAACATGAGTCTTTATTTTACAATTTTTTTTTATTGATCCAGTTTTATATTTGAAAAAAATCTAAAATTTCAAATCCTAACTGAAGTTAAAATTTTGTGTGAATTTCATAAATTAAATCATATTTCATAAACAAACATTAATTTCTCTTCCATTTTGTTTTCTTTGAATCCGAGATCACTATTCACTAGTGATTGAAGTTGATTTCATATCCAAATTATTCAGATTATTAGTATTCCTATAAAAGGCAATTGCAAGATTAGGCATAAATCAAATTCATTATCTAAAATGTACAAATTGCGTGGGATTAGAGTTGTAGCCACTCACTCTTCATCACATGATAGAAGTTGACGAATAAAAATAGAACTCCCCGAAAGAAAACAATGTCTATTTATGAACCAAATGATTCATAAATTCATTGTTATCGTACATAGACAAATAAAATAAATCCAAACTAGGAGGCTTCTCCAAAAATCCCCTAATGTTTCTATCTTATCAATTGGCATAAACCTGATGCTATGATAGTAGTTCTGAATTCTGAGACTTGGGCATATATTGTCACTTAATTGGACAAGAATCTCTATGCTTGTACAGTGACTAGGTTAGCATTTTAGTATCTTTCACTCTATATATATCTCATTAGCTCCACATCTAAAGACTATTCAAAAGCTGCTTGAATTGTAATATGAATTTACTGGCCCATCCCAGATATTAAGGAACTGTAAGCTTAACATAAAAAGATGGATAGGAAGCAACTTCAAAAACCAAAACCCAGCCATCCGTAACCTTAGAAAAACTCCCTTCAGCCACATCAAACCTAACAATATTTGCATACAACGCTAACAGCATATACATGATAGAAACTTGACAAGATGTGTAGTAGTTGACTGACTACTTGTGTAGTATCAAAAGCTAAAAACCACTCTGTAATTAAAGCTCAGTCATCATCGAAGTACTTTTCTTCAGCGTCATAATTTGCTTCTTTCATCCAGTGATCATCCAAGGTCTCATCCTCGTCAATTTTTGAATAATCCAGACCATCTTCTCCCAATAAAAACTTTTCCTGCATGATGTAAGCGAACTGGTCCAGTCGTTCTTGCATCTCCTCAGTTGACAAAGTTTCCATCACAGCAGGTCTTCTCATTTCAGATGGCATGTCATTAGAAGCATCACGGTTGTTTGGGTGAACCTTCAAATTTGATAGGAAAAAAATCTTTTTCTGATAAGTAATAGAAGTAAGCCTACTAAGGATAAAAGGCCAAACAGAAAGATCATAGTCTATGATTTGAGAACATATGTTGTGAGGGTACTATTTGACAATGCAAGCATGCACTCAACAAAACCAAGATATAACTCAAACTAGAACCTCTACAAAACTTCACTAGAACTGGAATGTGTAGGTAAGCAAGACAATAATGGTCTGTGATTTGAGAATGAAAATTGTGAGAGCTCCCTGTTGACAGGTAAGTATACACACCAAGGCAGAGACACAAGTCCAACTTGAGCTTCTAAAAAAACTTCTGAATAAACTGAATGTGCCAACATAAAGGTAACACTAGAAAACTTGATCTCCAGGAATATGAAGGCAAAAGAAAGCACAGAGAAGAGAAAGATGAAGCTAGCATAAAATCCTTGAAAAAGATAATGATGCAGGCATCTCCTGGCATTCCTTTGGCCCGCCAGGTTGGGCAGTCCGCTGATGAAGCAAGAGATGGACTTAATTCACCGAAGGACTAAATAAGAAGGTAAGTAGGAACTTTAATAGGTGCAAGCAAAAGCACCAAATGCTAGAAACCAAAAAGGCACAAAGACAACCACCACTCTGATTTTAACAGCAAGAGGAGATCTCAGGAGAAGCTCATAGAAGGTCTCCACCATAGAATAATCTCTTAAAATATCAGTTTTTTCAGCTGAAGAGACCTAAAAAATTCATACCCTTTTTATAACACACTTCTACTTCTCAATTTCCATGGAAACACAACGGCTTTAAGTTAGACTGTGCCAATAGAACATTCAGATTTAAGGGGCACCCTGCTCCCTGGTAGGACTTTCCAACTGGCAATTAAGAAGCATAATTCATAGCTCTCCAGAGTTTGTTAACATGTTACCTCAAAACCTCGCAAAGGTAACTGGATCAGAAGTTACAAAGACTTAGGCTCCCCAAATCCAGAAGGTAGAAAACTTATACAATTTAGGGAAGTACTAACTAAAGGAATAACTCCTTATGTTGTAACCCCTACACAAGACTAAAGTACCTCCAACCAATATCCCATTCCTACTTAACCGTGGCAAAGCTACAAAAAGAATATGCCATATTTGACAAAACACAACCCATATTATGTCTTTCAATTGGCAATCATCACTGTATAAGGTTACTCTTGAAATAGCCTGTTCAGAGTTACACGATAGTCGGCATCTTAAAATGTAACGTTTAAAGTTTACATTGAAGAAAAAACCACCATTCCCTTGTCATAAATGCAATATAATAACAACACACAAGACAATTATGAATATCTACTGAAAATAGCCGGCAAATTAGCATGTAACTAAAAAACACCACCAGACCCAGCAAATATTTTGGTATATGCTATCTAAAAAGTGAGAGAAGGTACAACAACTACCTCTTGTCTATTAGCTGAGATGGCCCTTTCATCTTCTTCTTGCTCCTGCTCCTCCTCGTCTTCTTCTTCCTCCTCCTCCTCCTCCTCGGTTTCTACTTCTTCTTCTTCCTCCTCCTCCTCCTCCACCTTCTCAAGTTCCTGATTGTCAAACCCTACCCAATCACTTTGAGCCACACCTCGTCTTTGCTGCTCATCCCTGATTTTCTTAACAAGCATTGCCTCTTCTGACCGCCTCATCAGTGTCTCAGACCATCGCTCCCCTGGTCTTGCCATGCTCCTCCCACTTGGATCTTGAAACCTCCCGATATACTCATGGTGCAAATATGGCTCTCTTTCCCTCATTGCATCCTCCGAGAAGTACTGTCCATCACTAATCAATTTGTCCAGATATGCTCGCCGTCTGTTCTTAATCTTAACTGATCTGGACTTCAGATCTTCTTGCGTTGGGCTAATAACACTTCGCAGGCGATTCAGATGCCAATTGATTTCATAATCATTTTCCATAGTTCCAAACTCATTAAGCTCATCTGATGTTAACTGCGATCCATAACGTTCTGAGATTCCAAGAATCAACAAAGAGAGATTTAAAAACACAGATTAATGAAGTTTATAAAGTTTCTTTATTTAAAAATAATGTAGCTTAAAAGTTCTAGTTCAGCACAGGAGTTATTAGGCCTTTAGGGGTCATTTAGTAGAGTGTATTAGAAAAATAATGCATGCATTAACTTTGTAAATTAATAGTACCTTATTTGGTACACTTTTTTTTTGGCTATGTATAACTTTGTAATGCAAGGTTTTAATGCATGCATTAGCCTGGTTAAATACTCAATTTCCCCTCAATACTTTTTTTACATTTTTTCCACCATATTTGTGGAGGGTATCTTTGTAAATAAATATTTTTTAAAAAAATTATGCAATGAATGTTATTGTTAATACACCAAACCAAACAATGCATAATTAACGCAAGCATAACTAATACAAGCATTACTAATATACACTATTTAGCATTATTCTTATACATCCTACCAAACAAGTCCTAACATCCTACCAAACAAGTCCTTAGTGAGGCAAACATCCTAAATAACATGGTGAATCAAATATAGGATCATTTACTGGAACCTAAGAATTTATAAGTTGAACCCTCAAATATAAAAAGAGGGAGGAAGCGCTAGGGACAGTTTTGATTGGAATAACCTTACAAGGTGCATATGTTTTGGAACACAATAACCTATGCCTTCTTCCTTTTTATAAATTTATATATTTGACCACTCTCTTGTTTGCCAAAATTTTAATCTCTCAAAACTGGCTTTCGGCATTTGAACAAACATCAGTATTGAGTAAAAGGCTCACACATGAGGAGTGCTTAAGCCCAGATAGTAAATGAAACTTGTCTGCTTTGCCTCTCTTAACTGGTGCTCACAAAAAACACAATAAGGCATGTGCCTCGTGGCTAGTGGTCTTTGTCTTTAAAAAGACGGCACTAGATAATTATTAATTTTTAATAAACGTGGTATTCGGGCCATCTTGCACACACCTCGATTAATTCCACCGAATACCTGCCACCTCCCATCGGCAGCATGTACTAGATAACTCTGTCCACCAAGACTAGAAAAAATGAGAATAAATCACCTAGTGTTTTTGTTTCTGTTGGAATTTGAACATGCTGATAGTTCTCAACCTACTTCATTGACCACTAAGCTACATCCTTGGGTGTGGGTGCGATGACACTAAATAATTATGAAAAAATCCATTGAAAAATCAACTTGCACTTACCTCGATTATTTACCTGAGTACCAGCTATCTCATGTTAGCATAGGCATCGGGTAAAGTCTTAGGTAGATAACGAGTAATCAAGTAATATGTTTGATCTCTATGAGGTCTAACTCAGGATCTTTCATGGTTTTCACATCTCATTGTCCGCTAGACCAACCTTTGGGTGCGAATTGATATTAAATTGATCAAGGAATAAGATTTTTCTAAACTCAAAATCATTTTTATGCTTGCTTAGCTGACGTGAATCATCTCATATGTTTCCCTTCAATCTCTTATCTAAATAAATATTGTTTGTGTTTAGTCATTTTTCCGTATTTGTACGTTAGCACCTTTCATCGCTAAAGCTCACTAGACTGAGGTGCTTTTGCCTTCCCAACTCTGACAAACACAAACATCAATAAGATAAAGAGGTGTAAGATTTCTTCAAAGATGGGGAGAACTCGACAAGAGATTCTATGTACATCAACTAAGCAACATTGTTTCATTTTATAATTGAAAATGCTGAATATCCTGGATTATTTTGGTGGAGGGGGACAATATTACACCCTAGTCAGTATGTCCTATAGGAACAGTGAATTCAAGGCCATTACATAATGAGGGAAAGAAAACATAGTGAATTCGGGAAAGTTGTTCCATCACAATCTAATAGTAGAATTTCGGCCATAAAAGACCCACATGATTGCGAGTAAAAATACAAATTAGTAGAGTAAATAGAAATGGAAAGAGTACCTAGAAAAAGAGGAGTGTCGCGAGAGAGAAGGTCAATAAGGAGGGATTTGCGTTGAAAGGCAGTGGAGGCGGATGATTGCTGAGCGCGTGGGAAATAGAGATTATCAAGCCCTGAAAGCCTCTCTGATATTTTCTCCATGGATTGGTTACTCAAAGCTTTAGCCATAGACGCCTAGATTTCCATTCCCACTTGCAACCGCCCGACAGTATAAAACTCATGTGGAGTCGGTTCAGACCTACCTTTACAAATTTATCCTTGGAACACAATTCAGCTCATATATCGGTCGCTTCATTTATTTCCTTTTTTTTTAAGCAAAAAGGGTATGATATTATCCACAACTTTGTAATTTAGAGTTAATATATCTTTGTTATAAAAATAGCTCACATATATTTTTATAGTTATAAAAGTGATAAATTAATTCTAAATTATTATTTTTTATTTTTTAAAAAAACCATGCATTTGATAGGAATTGAGAAAGAGAAAAAAGTATGAAAAAAATTTAAAGATAACTTTTTTACAACTATATTGTAATTTAGTTTCAAAACTTTAACTTCATTTAATGGTAGAATTTTCTCCGCAACTCTAAATCACTTGAAATTTTGAACATAGACTTAGTGAACTTTAACATAGTGTTTTTTGAATCTATGTTCAAAATTTCAAGTAATTTTGAGTTGTGGCAAAAAAATTACCATTAAAGGAGGTTAAAGTTTTGAAACTTTGAAGAAATTTTAAGTGTGTCTTATTGGGTTTGGTTGAATTCAAGCTCAAAAGATATTGTATTTTGATATCTAATTCGGGAATGCTACTATTGAAGTTTGAGGTGATTTCGTGAAAAATTGAAGAAGTTGAAAATTTGAAGTTCTTGGTATTCCTCATGTATTATTGGTGTTCTTGAAGATAAAGAAAACAAAAAGAGTACATTTGATTCAAAACTCCAATAAAAAAAGTGTTAAAAGTTATTTGGGTGGTTTTGCAAAATCGGAGTTAAAAATAATGGCATAGAAAAGTCTTTTCTCAAATGGCAATGACATAAATTAACCAAACTTTTAACAGATGACATAAATGAGTCTTTTCTCAAAATTCAATGACATATTTGAGCTTTTTTTCTTTTTAATATATTTTTTATCCTGATAGATTAAGTTAAAAAGATATAGCTCTTTATATAAAGTATATTTTAATAGATTTGAGTTAAAACGACATAACTCATAATTATTTTTTTTAACTTACATTGGAGAAAAATAGTATACGTGAGTCATTTGTGTAACAGTATGAATATATGAGGCCATTTTCCCTTTTTGAGTACTAGGATTGTTTACTATAATTTATGTATTTATATACTAGCTTTTTATTTAAATCACTTTTTTAAAATGGTTCTCGGGACTTTAACTCATAATTTTAGGATTAAAAGTAAGAGGTGCTTACCATTTGAGTTTGACTGGACAAAAAATTCAGAAATAGAAACCTAATTTTATATTATAATATCTATATAATTATAATATTTTAAAAAAGTATCATCTTCAATAGAGCTTCGTATTTGCGCTTGTTTGGGGAGTGCGCCTCAGCGCCTTTGGCTTCGACTCCTATATTGTCCTCCTTGAAAATTTAATAAGAGTAGAGATGGATCTTTAAGCAATTGAAATTCACTTCAAATTGAGAATCATATTGCCGCAAATATACTCTCGGAGAAGAATTAGGTATGCATGGATAAGCCTTTTTTTTAGTGCAATAGCCTGCAAATCACAAAAGAAATATAAACAACATTAAGTATGTCTTGTGCGATGAGCTTGATAAAAAAACGCATTGAGGTAATATCGAACCCAAGGCCTCCATTTGAGAGATACCTGCACAATCAACTCGGTCACTACCGAAGTGACTCCAAAAGTGAACTTTAGTATAGTATTTCTTAAATGACCTAATTTTCTTTGTTAATTGTCATGATTTGTTTTTCATCTGAACAAAACAGCGGACCAGATTATGACCCCCTTATTCATTGATCCTGAACATTTTTCACAAGATCTTATCAAATTAGGATCAATAATATGATCTTTCTTAATTCATTTGCTTTAATCAATCATAAACATAAAGATGTGCACATGCTCATAACACCTTATTTATCCTTGGCTCTAATTTTTCACAGCTGAGCAGTGTAAGGTGCATCACATCTCCTTGATTGTCAATTTTAACTTTATAAACATTAAGCTTCTCCATGGCACGAGCAAAATCAGCAGAGAAAGCCAAGCTATCATTTGCATATTTCTCAACAAATGGCCTTGTCCTTGGATCACTCAAAAGCAATTGATCTGAACCAACAACTCCTAAACCCCTCATCAAATTGTTGAACAACATGTTGTCAAAGTCCCAGGGGTTATCACATCAAGAAACGTTGCCATGTCCGGGTTAGTTGTGTAATTCACGCACATCCCTCTGAGTCTCTCTACTAATTTCGGGTTCATTGTTGGATCGGGTTTGCCCACTATCCGATTAGCAAACTCCTTGCAATGAACAAATCCAATACTATGTCCACCTCTAACTAATGCAACCATTTCTTGGAAGTTGAAGCCTAGACCTTGGAATTTTTGTATCATTTGATCCATTGTCTCATTTGCACGTGCTAGTTTCCCTTCTACACTTGTAGCTTGGGAAACAAACCTCTTTTCGACCTAGAAGAACTTTATAGTTGGATCCTCCGATCATAACGATGAGATTCCTCGTGGCTGAGGCGAGGATGTCCGCACAAGATACTACGCCAGGGCAAGAGAGCTCGAGCGCGGGCTTGATACGTGAGACAAGATCGAAACCGTCACCCGCGAGGGAGTGGTTGATATCGTGTTCGATCTCAGGCTTGGTTAAGGCAGTCGACTTTATAAGGATGGAGGCATCACAACCATCCACCGCACAGTCATGGAAGAAGAGGCATAGGGTAGTGGCAGCGGTGACGGGGAACTCTTGTTGCTTTTGATGGACAACTCGGTAACTATGTCTTCAAATTTAGGACATGTCTTGGCGTAGTAGTCCAATGTGAGGGCTGATTGGGTGAATGGAATTGAAGCAAATGATGAAAACAAGAGGAGAAGAAACCATGGCAAAGCCATGGTTGATCGGAGAAAAACCTGTCTCCTCTCACCAGAAAGATTAATGGTGGGGTAGCTGGCTAAAAGGGGGAGGGGGGAAAACTGGACCAACTTGATATGAGAATAAGGATAGAATGGTGAGAACAAGAAAGAAAGAATGGGAATGTTGTGGTCAAGAGAAGTCTTAGGGAAAGATTGACTTCATTTTTATTCATGGCCGGATTTTAGTTTAGCATGAAATGTGGTTGACCTCTTGATTGAAAGGAGTCGTACTGTTGTTTCATTTTAATCAACTTAAAACAGTTACTTAAGGTGCCATACATTATTGTTCTGCGTTAAAATTGTATGCACCGCCAATCTAAAAAATATTTACACAATCCGCCCACTTACCCAATATGTAAATCTCTATAATATAGATTAATTCGTAAATGATTAAAATGAAGACCAAGACGTGCAACAAAATCTTAACACAGCGAGTGGCTATCACTTGAATTCTTCAAAATAACAAACACCACCACATATGGAGTCTAGGGAGGCCGCAGTGGCGGATCCAAAATTTGAAGGTCATGGGTGCTCGCTTCCTTTAACGTAAAGTTACTAGCCAAGAAGTGTTTCTTTCTAGAAGCTTACTAATATTTTTATAATTTAGTTAGTAAATAAAATACTAAAAATAAAAAAGTGAAAAAATAATAAAGAAAAAAAAAGAAGCCAATCGGATTTGAACCTTCGCTAGAGGGCATTGGAACGCTTTGCCATCAACTTCAGAACCAAAGCACCCATCAAACCATTTGGTTTATGGGTGCTCCCGATTAGATTATATCAATTTACCAGCATTTTCTATATACATATACCAAATTTTCGTCGCGGTAAGTGGGTGCTCGAGCACCCAATACTTTGAACGTGGGTGTAGCCCCTACCTTGTGGAGGTAGAGAGACTATTTCCGAAAGACCCTCGGCTCAAGTTACAGAGAAAACAGAAGTAATAAAGACATCACAAATAATAGGGGGAACATTTTAAAGCATACGGAGAAACGGAACAATAGCCACAACAAAATAAAATGATAGCCGAAGTAAATAAACAACATCTAGTTTGAAATTACTATTTCTTTTTTTTTTTTACACAGTTATGCTTGCAAGGATGCTACGCAAAATTTACCAACTCAAAACAGAAAAAACTGTGAACAAAAACTGATTGAGATGTAACCTCACTATCCTGCTCACCATTAAACGCCAGAACATTGCCAACAAAACCACTGTAAAACAGGAGGCTCGCTTAACCTCTTGATTCTATCACTACTGTTCCCATTTTAATCGCCTTTAGTTTTTTCCACATTCTAAAAGAAAAAGCTCCTACTCCCCAACAAAACTTAGGTGCATCAATAAATGACCAGAATAAGGAGAATGAGAATCGACCTCAACTATACTTCATAGTTAGGTAGCAACTTCATCAACTTCAGAGTGAAATACGAAGCTTGGGAAAGTAGTAGTTACATCCCTGCATCAAGAAAAAAATATCTCATCAGACAATGACATCCTATGTCTAATGTATTTATGTTCGCCATATATCATTATCAAAAATTGATACCTTAGATACGAAAGAGTCATTATCTTTAACAATGAAGGATTTCGGCCCACATAGTCATGCCATTCGGATTTGTCAATCTTTCCATCCTGATTTGAGTCTGCCTCCAAAAATGTCTACACATTGAAATACATTGATCAGTTATTAAAATTCGACAAGACTCAACTATAAGGAGTGCAAAAAGTAATAGCTTTTGTAAATGCTTTGCAGTATTCTATTCTTGGTTGACCAAGAAGCCGGACCATACATTACAGTAAGAATAAATTGCAAACAGAATGCATTGGTTCCGTTATATTATCAGACAGAGAAACAGTGTAAGAATGGAAACTTAAATTGGTCATTATCAGTAAACTACCTTATCAAGTATTATCTCAACGGTCTCATCAGCCAACTTCATCTCAGACTCACATAAAAGTGCAATCAACATTTGCTTAACCTGCCAAAATCACAAATAATGAAGATGCCTGCAAATGTATTGGATAGATACCAAAAACCAATAAAAGCATAGTGTAAAAGTGTGATATACATCAGTTAATGCTTTGAACTTAAAAGGGTAAGGCATAATACATAAACAAACACTCAAAAATTGGCCTCAACTGGCAAATAAACACACTAATTTTGAGTATGTGCATCTAGACACCTCAACTTGTCTCCACTGTGTCAGTTGAACACTTCAACTTATGAAATGGTCATGAAGACACTTCCAAAATATATGTGTCACATCAGCATTGGGTCTCCAAGAGATACATCAGGGATGAGCTGGAGTGTTTAGTTGCCAATTGAGACCAAGTTGCGGTGTCTAGATGTACACTCTCAATGTTGGAGTGCTTACTGGCTAGTTGAGGCCAAATTTATGTCTTTTTGTGTATTATACCAAAGGGAAAATTAAACAAATATGAAATGACTGCTTCCTCCAACTTCCAAGATGACTGCTAAAACTTGAGTAAAGGGGTGGAAGACACAATATGTAAAGAGGAAACAGCCAAGAAGTGAAGTACAGTTGAAGTGTGACAAATGTCTGGAAAATGCCTCCCTCTAAGTCCTCCGTGAAAGCTATTATAAGTTATAGCTTGAAATAAGGAAGAGAGGAACAGCTAAAGGGCTCACAGCAGCAGAGTGAAAAGTGCATGGTCTCAAACATCTAGAAAGAAGACAAATCCCTCTGATCTAGTGATCATGGACCAACGAGACAGAAAGATAAAAACAACATTCTGACCTCTGACCTCCAAGTTACACATGTTGGTCCTTCTTAAAACACTTATAATTTTCAAATAACAATAGCTGCAAAATTGGGCAAAACTTATCGCTCTCCAGAAAATGGTAAAGGAAAGGGGTCTTAATTTGTTCAAAGATAAAACAGCGATTAGTCAAATAAAGCAAGCAGCCAAGACGCCAGGTTACATAGACTCCACGTGTTTGTGTTCATTCTTTATTGATCTATTTATTGAGGATGCGACAGACTCCAACTCTTCAACAAGCCAAGTATAACAAGATGCTTATAGATCATTTTCAACATACCATGAAGACAAACTAACGAGAATAGCATACCTCTTGCCGCTCGATGAACCCCGTGTCATCCATATCATAAAGCTTAAATGAAACTGCAACAGAGAGATGGATTTTCAATGTGCCTCTTTGTGTGCCAGTTAAGCATTAAATTGAAACATAAAAAGAAGAACTACACATTTATATTTATCATTTGTTTCACTTACAATCGATCTTCTCTTCTTGAGGGGCATTTGGGTGGAAAACGTTAAGTGCTCTAACAAAATCACCAAAATCAATAACTCCTTTTTGCTTTACATCAAAGAGATCAAAAATCTGCAATCAAAAATTCAAAAGGCAAATAGATATATCACGTCCCATCAAAAAAAATAGTTCTGAGCTTTTCACATTTAATCTAATCAGCTTCACTAATTTGTCAAGTCATCACATTCCGTAACTTAATCCACAGTTTAATGAACCACTATAGGAGTTTTCTGACGCAATATATTAAGCTATAACCTCTATGCTAATTTTACTTAAAGAAGCTATTGAAGCATAAGCAAGCTGTCAGTTACAAACCAGCATAATATCAACAAGGGGAAAAAAATGCCATGTACCATATCAAAGCAATACGTACCCGATTTGCAAAAAAGTTTTCTTTCTTTTTGTTCTTGAATAAAGCCAACTGAAATTCTTCCTGCACCTCCAACATGATTTTCACAAGCATGAGAAAAACAAAAACAAGTACTTGTCATAAGGAAAACAATATTATCCGATAATACATCTTCAGAAGTTACTGCAGCAAATTTTACCAGGAAACTGTTGAAATTTTACCAGCAAATTTTACCAGGAAAAGAGAAGCAATGATGAGATACAGTCTCCAAAGACAATAGACTGCACTAAATTGATACAGTAATAAACAAAGCCATGCTAATTCTCTGTCACACGTTGCTTTGACTAGCTATGTAGTGCATTTTATGTGAAAGAGCGAACTCCATTAAATGTCTCACAGAAATAACATTTTCACAGTCTCAAAAATAATTTTTTCATTTCATGATAGAGCAACCATCAGAAAAGACAATTATAATTCCTGTTCTAGCTGTGTCAAGGAAAGTTTTTCCATTGCTTACCAAATGCCATGATTCAAGATACACCCAGTAAGACTTCTTTTTTCCATCTCTTTACATCATTCAAGTTGGTTGAAAAAACTACCATAAAACTTCCACTAAAAGTCAAAAGGAGAACTCATAAAAATACAAGTTGATGATGAAAAACACAGAACTCAGTCTAGTATTGCAATAAACTCACAAACCATCCATCTGGGATGATGCAGAGTCACAACCCCAAATTGGCACCCAATAGACTTTGCTTGGGCAGTTAATAGAAGACTACCTTGCTTATTAGGCCATCATCAATAACCGAACTGCTAATATTCTTGAACAGCTCAAATAATGCTTCAACTTCGCTTACACTAACTGCAAAAGAGGAAAATAACAGAGAGGAAAACATATAAGCAAGGACGTGCAAAAGGGGTGGGGGGTAAGTAGAGAAAAAATGCCAACTGAAGTTTGGGTTCGAGAGGATATGTAAGCAGATAAAATAGTTCTGCTACAACCTATGGGATAACCAAATGACTAGACCTAAAGTTTGGAACTACATCAGGCCAATGTCTTGCTTCTCCAGCTTATGGCACTTAAAAAGGTAATAGATCAAATATATTGTAAGAGGAATTCAAAGAACCCAAGTGTACAGGTCAGCACCAAATGTTGAAAGCCTAGGAACCTTTCGGTGCAAATTTTTAACATAACTTAAAAATTAGGAGGGGCGTACACAAGCCGAGGTAGAGCTAAGACAAACCATCACTAAATTAGAGTGCAGACTCATGAGGCGTTAAGCTTTATCAATGCCATGAAGGCAAAGATGGACGCACTCGAGGTGCAAGTCGACACTAGCGTGACTAAAGCAGCCAGGAATACTATTGTGATGAGGGATGCTAAGATCGAAGCTACCAATCTATCAGTGTTCAAATGGCTTCGTGATGCACAAGAAATGGAGAGCATTCTTTGGCACTTGGAGAACTAATTCAGGCATGAAAAAATGAGGGACAACGAGGCCAAGATCAACACCATTATGTTGTACTTATCAAAGATGTCATGCTATGGCGGAGAAGAAAGGTGGGTGATGCTGAGAGGTTTGTACACCATTAGCACGTAGGATCAATTTAAGGCTGAGTTCAAGCGACAATTTTCCCAAATAATGTCTTGTTCGAGGCAGGGCGCAAATTTAGGGAGTTAAACCGACAGGGAGCATACACAACTATGTTAAGGAGTTCACCACCTTTATGCTTCAACCTCACTAGCGATGACTTGTTAGTTCACTTTATGGACGGGTTGCATACTTGGGCTAAGAAGGAGTTGCAACACCGGCAAGTCACATATATAAACCAAGCAATAGTGGAGGTTGAGCCTTTTGATGGATTTCAGGCATGACAAGTACGATAAAGGCAAAGGCAAGCAGTCAAAGGGTATCTAAGAATAGGTTAGGGCTTTTATTTACCCAATCCATATTTTACACGTATTAATTTGGGCGGGTTGCAACCCAACGCATTTTTATTCAACTTGTTTTCAACCCTGCTTATTTGACAGCAGTAACCTCAAAACTGGCAAGGAATTCAAAATCGAAGGTCATTGCTTTTGACTTCCATTAACTTTTGTCAGATTGTTCATCATAAACCTTTTAAATTCATTGGCAAACTGAATTAAGATTTGCACATTAAAATCACAATTGAAGAAAGGTTAATTAATAACTTACAGGCTGTTTGAGATGCAAGGACGACAGGATCTTCATGTCCAGGGAACTTCTTTGTTGCCGTAGAATGTAAACAGCCCATCTACTGAAGAATGAAGGTCAAGGAGTAAGAAAACGACTAGACCAGTGCCTAGCAACCAGCTCCACTATAATACATCATCAAAACCATCTTAACCAAACAATTGCACCGTTCAAATTCAAGCAGACGATTTAGGAATTAAAACTTCCATATAAAGGAAAATAATAATACTTAAAATCCAACTAAGGATAACTCATAAGTATCTATTATATGTGCAAATTCATAACCTAAAAAAAATGATCGTGTTATGCTCCAACCGAAAACATTCTCCCTGTTTTCTCTCTTTTATGACCTTCCATTTCATCAACAAATTATAATTATATCTAAGAATGCAAGCATAACAAATACCCAGAAATCATGCATGTAAAAGGGCGTAACAATCTAGAAAAAATTCGGAAACTTACCGATAAGACCGCCAACTGAACAGACAAACAGAAAAGTTCGAGAAGAAGCTAAGTATACAGCAGCTCAAAAGTGAGCTTCGAAGAAATGTATGTATATATACTCAGTCATACTTGTACATGAAGTTTCTGAGACAAATAGAGTGAATGAGAGGTCAAACTACAGAAATTGGGGGCAAAATAAAACTACAAGGGTGAGTGATGCACACGCGCTTCTTAAGAGCGTGGAAGTATAGGATACTTAACCCCTCGAATAAAAGAATATTATTTTATTTTTTTTATAATTCATTAATTTCAATATTTTCCGTAATATATTTCAGATTATAAAATTAAAGCTTATTTTGATATATTTGACTATATTTAATTCAAGATCATAAAATTTTAAAAAAATTCTTACTTTTTTAAACTTCATATATTTGGTTACTCTGGTTTAATATATTTGACCATTTTCCGTTTTAATTTTGTTTAAAAGAAAGAATGTTATTTTGTTTTTTTTTATAATTCATTAATTTCAATTTTATCCCAATATATTTAAGACTACAAAATTAAAAAGTGTTTTAATATATCTAACATATTTTAAATTAAGACCATAAAATTCCGTATCAAATCAAAACTTGAATAACAAAAAATTAAAACACTAGAAGTAAATACCGTGACTATGTTAGAAAAAAAAAACGTATTTTTGCATTTACTATGACTTAAAACATTAAGATTATGTTATACTATTACATGTAAATAACAAATGTTATTATGTGTCCATAAATCTGATATAAATTTCTGTTATAGACAACTTTATTTCATTGAATTAATCCCTAATTCGAAGAAGTTTCCATACATAATGTAAATTTATTTCGTGAGCGTAAATTTCATAATTGATCACATAATTGTGACTTCTTTTCATTAAAATCATAATAATATGCCGTTGTTCTTTGAAATTAGAGTCTAGTAATATCAAAACTATAGTGAAAAGGAAGTGGAACGAGAATAAATAACCTTTTGGATCAAATATTCGTTTAGTACCACTATTAACAATTTAACATCAATTATAGTGTCACCAATTAGCCGTTTTATATGTCCCTTTTAGTAGTAATTTAGATTAGATCATATAATTACTTTTAACTTATAAATCCCTTTAAACGATCATGTTACATAAAGCTCTATAATTCTTTTTTTGGCACTTGGAAAGTGTTGATAATATCATTAGACATGTGTTCGTTGTCTCTAAGACAAATTAAGAATTTCCTAGACATATTAATAGTATTGTCTTAAATGCTTTCGAACTCGTTAATGTTGAAACATCCATCATAAAAGTCACTCAAAGTAACTTACTTAAGCTAATTCACCTTTTTGTTTTGTATCGCCTATATTCGCTAGCGTTTTTCTTTTCCTACCCCTAAAAGTAGTTGCTTTAATACTCTTTTTTCTTTTAAGTTAATTAATTAACTATGTTGACATGCATGAATATATAAGGTTTCCGGAAAGATTTTTTAGAAATTAGTTTTTTGAAAAGTTCTTCGGAATTATTATTTTTTTGAAGAAATTTAAATCTGTTTGAATTTTGTTCAACTTCAAAAACAAAAACGAATCAAAAATACAAAATTTAACAAACACACCTAAAAAGAAAAAGTTTGCTCAACCAAAAAAGAGGAATAATAGGAAAGTTTTTTGAAAGATGATAATAAGGACGTATTTATTATCCAAACTATGATTAAAACTTTGATTATGTTAATTAAATCTTAACATTTGATTCTAATCTATGTCATGTGTCTCAAATAAAAAATTGAAGAAATGGAGATAATGAAAATGGAAAATGGAAAAGAGCCCTATCTGACCTAAATTAGGCCATGTGCAAAAATACTTGTGATGACCTAAGTGTTCTTAGAAACAAAGTAAAATTTGTTGAAGCCAAAAAGAACTTTTTCCTATAAATATTGGTCTTCTTCCTTCATTAGAATATCCCAAAAATTGTAAGAAACTCACTTAATTTTGATTATTTTTAATCTTGTACTTTCTTTTGTATACCGATTGTTATAAAAAAAATTAATCTCATCTGCTAGCTATGGCCGTAATCATATTAAAGAACTACGCAAAGTATGTGTCTCTTTATTTTCTTAACTATCATTATTGTTATCTTTGTTATTATTATAATGCATCTTGGCTAAATCCCTCACTAACCGGATTCACGCTCCTAACACTTCTTCTATTCTGATGAAAATGCGAAGAAGAACCGTGCAACTATCCTATTATGGAAGAATTAGTATTTAATTCCTTAATGACTATTCAATAAACCTTTTTTTTAATTGTTTTGGTTATTCATTTAACTGGCAGACAATTATTGAATAAACAACATTATCCGACTATCTCATGGATATGATAAGAGAATTAAGAAAACAATTATCAAGTTACAAAATCAATAAAATGACTAGTTTGTGGCTTACGTATACATGAAAGTTGTTACTCCTATTTATTTTCTGAAATCAGAATTAATCAATATTTCTTATAACTATATTTTATCATATCAACAATATAATTCGTGAATATTTTTTAAAGTGTCTCTATGCGTAGTCCTTTACTCTGTGAATGCTCCTAACGTCGAAACAATTTGCACAAAAGTCTCCTTAATAAAGAGTTCTCTCTCATTTTTATTTCTTGAGTTTTCTTTTATTTTTTCAATAAGTAAACTCAAAAATATGATAATAATTCACGATAATAACGCCATTTTGTCGGTAGTAGAAACAGGGGCGGAGCCACCTTATGGTCAGGGATACATCCAAACTTTCTTCGATAAAAAATTATATTACTTATACATGATTAAAATAATTTTTTTCTATATATATATAAGAGATGTCGAACCTCATTCGAGTAGTTCATGTATTTACTTTTTCAAATTTTGAACCACTTAATTAAAATCCTGATTCAACCATTGAGTACAAGTAGTCGGAAGCAGGAAATATAGCAAATAACGTTAAGAGCAAGAGCATTCCACAGAGTTGAAGCATGACAAGGGAAGATTTTTGAATGACTGTTGAGTAGAAATTGGTGAGCAGTTGGGTAACTGGAACTATGATTGAAGAGTCAATGTTCCTTATTGATTGCACTTCCGCCAAATAAATTTGGGAGAGTCTTGATGATAATTAACTACAAGCTAGCAAGGATTAGAAAGTTTAATTGATACAACAAATTATCAAAATGGGGTCAAAACTTGTAGATGAATATATAAAAGAATTTAAGGGAATTAATTTGTGATAGTCTTATCACTGTACACAAACCGTTAGACGAAGATAGATTGATTATAAACTTTAATAAAAGTCTTGGAAACAAATACAAGACCTTGAGAATTGTTATGCTGGGCCAAACTCCATATCCAACCTTCCCTCAACTTGTTAATGCACTGAGAGGGTACGACATGAGAGAATAAAATAGCGAGGAGCATCCTATTGATCAAATCATGACTCTTCAAGACCAAAAAACACAAGATTCGTTTATATATATAGACTCTGAAGCAAGCTTGAAACTGTATCACTGCCAACGTACGTCCAACAAGCAGCTGGTTGATGGAATGAAGGGAGAATAGGAACTGCTACGGGTGAATATGCAATTTATAACATATATTTGTTTATAAAAATATTATGGCCTATTAAGACCACAAGTTCAAAAACTTTTTGTTTCTAAAAAAAAATAAAAAATTTGCTATCTTGTTGTATGTTGAATCTTGAACAAAAGTAACATGATGGGAGCCTATGATGGAACCAAAATGTTCTACTATTACCCTTTGTGATGTCCAATCTTTTTCCTAATCAAAACACTTTTACTGTTTTAGGCAGTTACATAACTACTACTTTTATAGAAGACCTAACTACCAATTAAATATTATTCTTAGCCATTGAAATTGGAGAAAGGTAAACCAATAATCAGTAGATAGCAAGGTAGGTTTTTTTATGTGAATTAATTGTCCTTGCAGTATCTTTTTGACTCTTACACATTAATGTTGGAGAAAAATACAGAGAAAACTATAATATATAGTTATCCATCAAAAGCATATATATTACCATTCACGTTCACATAAAGTTAAAAAAGGACCAGGGGTGCAATATATATGCTGACAGAGTCAGGACCTTTACATAATTAGAGGAGTCCAGCTCTTTCTTCTTCTTTTTTTTTTAAAAAGAAGAATAACCACAGTATAATTTTTAGCAAACAAGTATCAACCATTCAATTGACACCTCGTTAATTTGGATAAGCGTGGCTCCGCCAAGGTTCTCGAGATTCTCAATCGCTTTTTTTAGTGAGGAGGAATAATGCGGGAAGGGAGCGAAACCAAGCCATCCAACAATTGAGTTCCATAGCTTAGGTAAGCACCCACGAAAGGTCTTGTGGTGCATCCATCTAGAACAGCCCTCAAAATGATCTTCTGAGATGGAGTCTTGTTGACTCAGTTGTTCATGTCTTTTTCGGAAGAGCGTATCCGATAAAAATATCAATGGTTGATTTCACAGCTCAAAATTATAGCGTACTGTCATATGTAAATAACTTTATCGTTATTCTAGGACTCCCCTCCCCTGCTATTTTTAAAAGCATGTAGCAAAAACTAAGAAACAGATATTACTATATTTCAAAAGCTATTTATTACCGGTCGTTTCTTAAGTAAAGAAAGGGAATTGGAACTTACAGTGGCTAATAAGCTATTTAGGATTGGACGTGGAGGGTGCTTACTAGTCGAGCACCATTCTTTTGTCAATCATAAACACTAATCATTTATCACATGTGAGATCACTTTCTTATTTTTTTTAAAAAAACTACCATACTAATTTCTCCAATAATATATAATTTAAATCACCAGATTCATAATATGAAACAAAAAATAAGTATACAGAAACCATTAATAATAATATAAATCTACACAAACGGTGTTCAAATAAGCGATATATAAACCGCATTCCACGAATACGTTTTGTTTGTCAATGTGCTTGAAATTGCTACTTCCAAAATTTTACCACAGTGATATTCAATGAGGTTCTAAGGTTGTACCCACCAGGAATTATGATTGGTAGAAGAGTATAAAAAGTGACCAAATTAGGAAACTTGTCATTGCCCGCAAGGAGCTACGAATTTTACCAGCATTTTATTTTTTTGCAGCATGACAATGAAATATAGGGTGATGACAAGGGCAGAGCTATCTTAGACGAAGGATGGTCTGGTTCACACTTCGATGAAAAATTATAATTTATAATTTACATAGATTAAACGTTAATTAGCTATTATGAGTGCATATTTACTGCTCGGAGAGGAATGAATTCTTCTCCAAATCATCTCTTCCTTTATTGAAGCTTTTCCCGCATTCCTGTTGATGCAGAGATCAGACGATTAATTTTGTACCTTTTTAATACAACTAAAAAGAAAATTGAAACACCTTTTCGCCAAGATCCTAGCTCTGCCTCTGATTGAAAGGGGAACCTGATCATGGTATTGTTTAGAGAATGATGTTTGACATGATGCAAGCTGTTTGTTGTGATTCAAATGAGCTGAATGTCCAAAAGTGCAAATCCGTTTGTTTATAACCTTTAAAATAAGCTTATTTCCTGAGGTGTGCCTAATCAACTCGTTAGTTTGGTAAGATAAGGCTGGGAACTTAATTTTTGCAACTTCTAGAATTGGGACTTTTTAGCCCATTCCAATTAGCCCACTGACCACAAGGGCTAGGCTGAGGCTGGCCCATGAACCACACTTAAAATAGAAAAACCCCGAACCTGTTAGTTGAGACTCTACACAAAAAATGTTATTGGCAAATAACCACTTCTAACATACGCTATCAAAAATTAACCACTATTTTAAAAATTTCCTTCTATGGTATGCTCCCCCAGTGCAAGTCTACCATGTTTTGTGCCTGCGGCGATTTTGTCAGATGATTTTAGTTAGTAGTATCATTTTCTTTGCCAACTGTATAGGCGGATTGTCCTCGCTATTATGAATTAAATAAATAAATATAATCAAATAAAACAACACGCGAGTTACATGTTTTACTGTGTCTACTGTCTAGATATGACATGTGAGGTACAAATGGTGATGATCACCCCGGTGTATACACTAGTGCCATTGACAGAAACTCCAAAATCTGCCAATGCTAGTGAAAGCCCGAAATAGTTGAGCAACTGATCAAGTGAACCACTTACCTTATTCCAACATCTATAGGAGTAGAAAGGAGAAGGTTATGAAGGAGGTCTCATTATCTATACCTCCAATTGGATGAACGAAGGATTTAGCCATTCTTTTAATATGGAATTTTATTTGAATTAGAATATCCTTAACTAAAATACTGAACCATTCCACAAAAGTGATATTCTCTCTGTCTCAAAATACTTGTCTCATTTCGTTTCTCGTGAGTTAAACTATATAATGACTAATATTTTATGACATATCTTTTCACTTATTAATATGAGAATACATTTAATGTCTAAATATTAATTTAATTTAATTAAAAAACTTAGTGAAATTAATAACGTGACAATTATATTGGAAAAAAAGGCTCATAAATACTCCCCACTCATGCATGAGAAAAGGCTCATAAATATCCCTTTTCCATCTTTTGATTTAAAATACCTTCAATTTATTTTTTTTGGCTCAATAATACCCCTAACCTTATTGAAAATGACTCAAAAATACCCTCCTTCCACCTTTTGGTTTAAAAATACCCTCAACCCAAATTTAATTGAATTGAATTCTTTTATTAATTAGTTAATTCTTTTATTTGTTCTAAAAGATAATTTTTTATTTATTCAAATTCTCTATATTAGCTCATCCCAAAAATTTTAAAATATTTAAGTCTAACTATATTTGAAATGAAAAATAAATTCTTTAATTTGTGCTATCAAACTTTTTAATAACAGAGAGTAAAGAAAAAGGATAAAGTTTGGCTAACTAATATATTAGACTTAAGGATTTATTCTCAACACTAAAAAAAATAACTATTTATTGATTCAAAATTTAAGTAGAAGATATTCTAGTAAGATGTCTATTTAATAATTTTTTAATTAGATAAAAATTGCATTGGACATCTTTTCTGTCAACACATTGATTACTTCATTCAGCCTTATATTTGTTTAAGTTAGACATAGTTTCGCGTTACGATTATTTTTATGACATTTGTTTTTATTTCTCCTGCTATCCATACTTTGGCTTGTCACCAGCTATTTGCTATTTTTTACGATTTTATTTCCTTTTTAGATTTCATTGGAATAAAATAATATTACAACTCTATTTACTTTAAATTTTTGTAAAGCAAAAAATATTGTTTTCTTCACTGTCTTCTTACCGTGTATAGTAGGTGCACGTATACAGTATAAACCATGTTCTCTTAATTGTAGATTACTATAAAGTTTGTTCTTACATTGATTCAAATCCTGGCCTTGAGAGCCGAGAGAAGATATGACAACCGATCTAATAAGATATTTTATAGGATTATCTTCAATTAAAGATTTCGGGCATAAGCAGTTAAAAAAAAAAAAAAAAAAAAAAAGGAACAAAAATTTTCCCCTAATTTCTGAGATTAATTTGTCATAGTGGCTCCAAATACTAGCAAAGCTGGAATAGCTCAGTTGGTTAGAGCGTGTGGCTGTTAACCACAAGGTCGGAGGTTCAAGCCCTCCTTCTAGCGTCTCAATTTTAGCATTTTATATGGGAGAGGTTTTATGGGGTTATTTAGTAGTCGTTCTCATTTGCCTTTTATTTTTCTATTTTGTTGTTATATTATTCTTGTAATTCTACTTCAATAACATTTCTTTTAAGTCAAGGTATATTGTTGTTCAAGCCCTCCTTCTAGCGTCGTTCACATTTGCTTTTTATTTTTCTATTTTGTTGTTATATTATTCTTGTAATTCTCTTCCAATAATATTTCTTTTAAACCGATGTATGTTATTGTTGTTATTACTTATTCTTTATCTCTGGTTATAATAAGTGTAGAAAAATGTTTTCATGTTCTCTAGTTAAGTCAACCTACTCGGATATTCTTTCTTTCACTTTTTATCGTCTCCTGCTCAAACATCTGAGATTGTTAACATTATGTGGTATGTCACAATCACTAATTTGTATGTGATTTCGGTTGTTCAAAGGTCTCTTTCTTTCTAATATATAGTTTCATTTATCCTAAATGGATATTTATATGAATAGATTAAAAGAGAGTAATTTTCAACAACCGGATCCGTGGCGCAATGGTAGCGCGTCTGACTCCAGATCAGAAGGTTGCGTGTTCGATTCACGTCGGGTTCAATACCCCGAATTCATATCCGGTCTATATTTTTTCTCCTTTTATGTTTTTTCCTTTCTCTTTTGTACAGTCCCAACTGAGAAAAAATTTCAACTAGGTGCAGTTTTTTGTGCATCCAATGGTTTCTTTCTTGCCATTGTCTGTAAGGAAGCACTTCGATTCATTGTGACTATGATGGTGTTGTTAGTTTGGTTAACCCAACAAAATCTCCTAGTAACATATATATATCAGGGAAAAAAGATAAATATACCCTCTAACTATGACAAATGGTATAAATATATCCTTCGTTATATTTTTAGCACTATAATATTCTTACCGTCAAAATTTTGGAATGTATATATCCTTTATATTAATGATGAAACACTTGTCACAATCTTAACCAGCAACCCGATATTTATTATCAAAAATTAAAAAATCCACCTATCTTCCATAAAAAAATTACCCACCCATGACCCAATTTTAACCTAAATCCCATTTCTTGGTGACCCGAAGACAGTCCTTCTAATACCACCACCGCTGCCGGCCATTCGGCTAAATTACTCCGGCCATCTGACTAAATTAGTTTTCTAGGTCATCGGATTTTTTTCTTTCTTGTAGATATAAGGGATTCAACTTGACTTATGAAATTGATTTATTGTTGTTGCAATATTTGAATCAGCACTCTTCAAGTTGCTCAGAGTTTGTTTGTGCTGGAGGTTCTTTTTCTCTTCCCTTTTTCTTTCTTTTCCTGATTTGGCTTGTAGTTTTGGCAGGTTAGGCTTTGTGTCCTTCGTTGTATCTTTGTAACAAAGTGAAAATGGGGTATGATATGTTCCTTCGCAATGCCTATAATTTGCTATCAGTTGGCTACATTTTCCGGCTAAAATGGTCTTTTGGATCATCGAATTTTATCTCTTGTTTGCATAGAAGATTCAATTTGGTTTTTGTAATTGCTGTATTTATTATCAGTTATTTACATTTTTCAGCTAAAATGGTTTTCTTGGTCATCGTAATTTTCTTTATTTTGCATAGAAAATTCAAATGGACATTTGAAATTGATGCATTTGCTAACAAATGGGCTTATAATGATAATTTAATTTTCCCTTTTTTTCCTTCAGAAGACTGACATCGATTACTCTTCTAGAGCTCCTATACATGTGACGGAAACGGGGAAAATGGTCGGGCGGCGGTGGTGGTCGTGATGGTATTGGAAGGACTGATTTTCGGTCACCAAGAAATAGGGTTTGGGTTATAATTGGGTCATGGATGGGTAATTTTATGGAAATGGGTGGGTTTTTTTAATTTTGAATAAAAGAATAAATAAAAAATTGGGTAAATTATTTAAATTGTGACACGTGTTCCACCGTTAGTAAAAAGGGTATATATGCTTCCAAATTTGGACGGTATGGGTATTAATGTGCTAAAAATATAACGGCGGGTATATGCATATCATTTGTCATAATTCGAGAGTATATTTATCTTTTTTTCTTATATATCAAATATACTAAGAGTATATTAGGATGAATTTATTTTAAATAATTTATTAATTGAAAACTGTTTATAAATTTTAAAAAATATAAGTAGGTGCAACCAGTTTATTTTTTAGACTTATAAGTTGTTTTCAACTTATAATCTACTTAAAATAAGTTTATTCAAACAAATTTAATTATTTATTGAGGCTTATTTAAAACATAAAATAACTTTAAATTAGTCAGTCAAATATTCAAAAAGCTAAAAATAGCTTATAAATCAATCCAAATATGCTCTAAGTAAAAAGCAAGAAGTTATAATATTGTTTTTCCTCCTCTGCCAGTGGTCGAAATAATACGAGAACATTAATATATTGTTGGTTTTTTTCTCAGTTGGGACTGGACAAAAGACAAAGGAAAAACATAAAAGGGCAAAACAAAGGGACCGGATATGTCTTCGGGAGATTGAACCCGACGTGAATCGAACACGCAACCTTCTGATCTGGAGTCAGACGCGCTACCATTGCGCCACGGATCCGGTTGTGTTGTAAAACGTTATAAAGAATATGTATATTAATGTTGAATTATAATAACAGAAATACCAATTAATGGAATTAAAGCAATGAGACATTCTTTTATTTTTATTTTAAAAGGATAATCATACACTGTTGGTAAGCTTCTTGTTTATATTAGATAGAACACAATTACATGTTGTTCAATTACAAGGTTTGAAAGGGACCTTATAGCGAGTAGTAGTAGTAATTTGATATTCATACAAGTTACCTATTTTATTTTATATAGGCTGCATAATTTTTCAGAAGATACAAAAAAAAATAATCTATACAACATTTTAAAAAATAAGTAACAAAATTATTATAGAAACACATAAACTTTAAATTATAATCCGCTTATATGAATAGTATACTCTTAAGAGTGTTTCCAATACAAATATACAACTCAGACAATCGATAATTCATCCATCGTCAGACAGAGAGGGATATAGGGTGGGGGAAGGCTAGCTAGGCAATTTTTTTCTCAAAAATAAATAAATAAATAAATAAATAATGCATGCGGAAGTAGGTTAATTTCTTTTTATGATTACAACATGTTTAATTTAATTATATTTATAAGAGGTGACCAAATATATCTGTACACACATAATTGTTTACTCAAAATTAATTATCTTTCCGGCTATTTTTTAAATTTACATTTGGTTTCCACTTTCCATAGTGGGAAAGAAGTCCTTTAATCGTTCATTCTCTACAAAATATATTTATGATTATTATTTAGATATACTAGTTGGCCAAGATCCAAAGCATGAACCAATAGTGGTACTAAATTCTCTTAGGTGGACATGATCCAAAGGTGATCAGCTCAATGATAAAAGGAATTTGAATTCTCTTAGGACATAGATTGATTTAATTATTGTTAACCACATGCATTTCTACTATTATTATTATTTTTGAATTCCTTGGATAAAATTATATTTCCGCTAATGTTCTTGATCTATGAAAATTCAACAAGATCAACTGTATTCTTTTTTTTTTTTAACTACTAATTTAATGTACGTGTTTTGCATGTATGTCCCACGTTAATCAATAAAGTTATATATAAATCGAATATAAATGTTATATCTATTTAAGACCACAAGATTGGCATTTCAATATATTTGACATATCTTTAATTTAATCATCACAATATTTAAAAGTTTTTCGTTATTTTCTTAATCTGCGTGTTAAATTAAAATAGATCAAACAAATTAAAATAGACAATGTAATTACACCAAAAAGTGATGACAACGTGCATATCATGTATATATAGTGTTAAAAATCATGTACATGTAGTAATGTATGCACGTGAATATTTATAAAAGAAGTAGTTACTTTTTCACCAAATAAATTAATTCTAATTATGATAGAAAATTAGGACAAATCCTATATATATATATAAAAAAAACTCCTAAACATGAAAATAATTAAATGACCTAAGTGGTTAAGTCTAGTTTATTCGTATTTCGACAACAATTACAAATCATCATATTTAATTACCGCATTAGATATCGACATTCACAATTATTATTCACCTCCTTCTTCTTGTTCACAAAAGGCAATTACTTCTTCCTAGTCAACTTTAACTTCTTCAATTCTCAATTTCTCTACTCATTACCATTTGCTTCAACTCCTTAATCAATATCATTAATTGGGTGGACCATTGTACAACACATATAATTTTTGGCTCCAAATAATTTTTGAGAAACACTTGAATTTTTTTTGGAAATTAGTGTTTGTTCATATAATTTACCATCACTTGGGTAATATATTTGACAAGCATCCCAAGTTTTCAAGTTTTAGAAAAACTAGAACTTGGGAACTTGAGAAGTTTTAAAAATTTAAAAATATCCCAAACTTTTATATTTTATAAAAAAACTATTATTTATTTATTTCAACTAATATTTATCTACCAACTTACTCCATTAATGTGGTCAATCAACACCATTAAATAATATTTTTATTTATTAATAAATAACCGAACTATTCCTTTCTACTATACATTTATAAAGAATGTCCATCTACCCTCTTAAATAAAACTTATCTATAAACAATGTCCACCACATGGTATGTAAATTAGTAATTTCGTTTTTGATAGTATTTTAGTGTCACGACCCCAACCCAACGTGACTGGCACCCACAATACTTATTTCAGTGGGAGAACCATTTCTACAACCAACTAATCAGACTCTAGGAGATAATAGTTAAATACTTGCGGAAGTAGAAATAAACCAGAAATAATATTGAGTTCCCATAAACTCGGCCAACTAGGTTAATAACAATGAAATGCGGAAGTAAACACATTCTAGAAACTGAAAGTCGTCATACCAAAACTCGAACTAACAAGTCTAGAGCAGGAGTACAACTCCAAATAGAAATAGATAAATAAACAGAAACATTATCTGAACATCCGAGTCCCAAAAGAAGGACTGAGATAGATAGAAAAATCCACGACAGCATGACAAAATAGCTCACCCTTGGACTTTGAACAACTTGCTAATTTTCTAACCTAGGTCTCTCTGCAACCGGCTGAATATGCCCTGTACTCAACAAAAAGGCAAAGCAAGAGTAATATCAGTACACAAAAACAATGGTGTACTGGTAGGATCATGCGGTTAGCCAGTAAGCGGATCATAGACAAGTAAATTTCAACACAATAGGCATATACATATACAGAATAAGTCAACCACATCTCAATATTTTTCACATGCTATAATTTCACGCAAGGGTCCTCTCAAAGGACTTATAAACAATCAAATTTATGTCGGAACGTGACACTCAATCCAAGTATATGTCAGAACGTGACACTCGATCCAAATACGTGTCGGAACGTGATACCCGATCTAAATTATGTGTCGTAACGTGACACCCGATCCCAAGATATCACAATCACAAGAACATTCAATGTTTACAATATTTATACCACCAAGAATAAGTTCATTACAATAACAAGCCAACAAGTGATCATTTTACATAGGATCTAACATGTTTCCTTATTTATATACACATATGCATATCATGAAGCAATTTAACAAGTATATGAAACACATACGGGAAACTAGACCATCACCTACCTCAAATTCAACCTTTCAGAACCTTACAACGCAATAGCCTTCCCTTTCCTGGTTCGTTCTTCTCGTTCTTGGTCTATAAACATTATATACATATCAAAGATCAATACAATGACCTAGCTATCAAGAAATATAACACAAATTCATTCTCTAGGCCAAACTCATGATCCTAAACTTACTCTAGGGCTATTTTCCACTATAGATTTTCAGTTCAAACCCTTGCCTAATGATTAACATTCATACTTCTAGTTTCTAAGAATCAAAATATGAATCTAGGGAGTAAAAACCTTACCTTAAGCATGGAAATCCATGGAAAATCAATGAAAATTGCCCTAGGTCGCCTATTGGGGTTTTAGAAACTGAATGTTGCAGAAAAGACCATTTCTGGTCTTTTTTTACGACTTAAGTCGCGATTGTCCCGCTCTGGCAGGATAGATCCCACTTTGACGGAACCACTCTAGCGGGTATAATCCTTCTCTAGCGGGATATACGAGAACAAAGAGCTTGGAGTTTATTCTCCAAACCCCCATTTCACAACACACCCCTTTCAAAGACTTATTAAAATATACCCCTCACACAAACTTCGATTTTGGGAGTTTTACTCGCCCGAATGCAATTCTACGAAGCCGTAAATGCTCCGTATCACCTTGTCTATCATCCTATCTAATAAAATTATGAATTTTACCTCCCATCATTCATGTTATCACCCTAGACCTCACCTGACTCAAAATTCATTCAATTCTGGCCTAGGCTCAAATTTTCCAAAGTTACTACTCGAAGTTTTCTGGCCCTAAACCTCTGTGCCTGGATGGACTGCTCCTTGATCTGCACTACTACCTCGCCCCCCACGTCTCCTAAAATTTCCTCCTCGCCCACTTTGTGGACTTCCTTTGCTACTTTTCCCTCCAACTGCTAGGACCACTGCTCCGGCCTGCTGTGGTGCTAAAACTGTCTTGCGGGGTGAGGGCACTCCCTCCGTATATGGCCCGATTCTCCACAGTTAAACAATCATAAGTAAAAGACAGACGGCTACCTGAGAATGATGCTCCCTGACCCTCATGGGCTTGGTACTACTATGAAGTACTTGAAAAATTGCTAGTGAAAGCGGACAGTGCTGACTGAATTGGCCGGGCAACAATCACCGACCTGCCTGACCCTCTGGAATAGGATCCCTAAAAGTTACCTGCACTCTTAGGTCTTTTAGACAAAGCTTTGGCTTGTCCATCATTCCTCACACCTTCAACTTTCTTAACAAAGTCTGTGATTTCGTTGAAACTCCTGCCAAACAAAGTCATATGAATAGAGAGTACCTGCAACTCGAGGTCCAACCCCTTCATAAACAACCTGATTCTCTCCTCATCAGTAGTGATCAGCTGAGTCAAGCAGCCACTGATAACCCTCCTTGCTCAAGGGCCATAAACTCATCTTTTTTCATTTCCCTCAAAGTGCAGGGCACATACTTCTCTAAAAAAAGAGCATGAAACTAGGCCCAAGTGAGTGGGGCAACACAAGCGAACAACACTCTACATAGGCCCTCTACCGCTGCTTAGCCTCTCCTTACAGCAAGAAAGTCACAAACTCTACT
Organism: Solanum dulcamara; assembly: GCF_947179165.1. Taxonomy (NCBI): domain Eukaryota; kingdom Viridiplantae; phylum Streptophyta; class Magnoliopsida; order Solanales; family Solanaceae; genus Solanum; species Solanum dulcamara. Next base: position 64,612,281 of record NC_077244.1, on the reverse strand, counting down.
TCGTACTAATACACTACGCCCAGTTTGTGTAGCCTCTCATAACAATCCAGAATAAACTCGTAGGCATCATTATTTTTAGTACCCTGGAAAACTAGAGGTTTGAGCTTGAAGAATTTGGTGAGCATGCCATGCTCAATACCAGTCATCACAGGACCCATTAGGGGCATGAAGAATGCATATGTTCCTAACACTACATCTTTTGGCTGAACTACGACAATAATTAGACGATCAACAAGAGCTGGTGGGGATGGCGCTAGTGCCAACTAGCCCACTCAGGAATGCCATAATCTGTTGGGCCAAGATTGGATTCATAGAGGGAATGCCAGCAGCCTCAACTTGGGCACCCTCCTCTTGTCCTACCTGTTGCTGCTCCTCTTCAGCTTCTACCTCTCCCTCAAACTCATTCTGGGGAGTCGAAGGGGACTCACCTGCCAGGACCTCCTCAATAGGGACCCTTACTTTGGCAGGTGCTGCCCTATCTATGCCCCTGCCTTGTCTACCTCTCCTGTCTCTCCCTCTGCCACGCCCTTGAATGGCTGGCTCCTCTTCGGGCTCAATTAAAGCTACTGGATTGACACTATTGTAACGCGTGTTAACCATCTGCAGATAAGAAAGTGAAAGCAATTAGATACCAATTTCGATTGGAATCAAGTTATAACACAAAAGAAGGAAGATAGTCAAACTTTTCCTAAATTCCTGTAGCCTCTCAAAAAAAATACAGACATCTCTGTACCATCCCGTAAGACTCTATTAGACTCATTTTGGTACGACGAGATTAATAAATCTAGGCTCTGATACTAACTTTGTCATAATTCCTGTTGACACCCAATTTTGACCACTCACAACTACTTTTCGAATTGCTATTTTAATAAATAAACAATTTTTCAAAATTATTTCTTTATTAAATAAATAATTTATATTTAATTTTATCCAATAAAACATATATATTTTTACGTTAGTGATTTATAATATTTTTACTATTTATTAATATTATAACTATTATCTTTACTATTTTTATTTTTTTTAATAACGAACCTCATATGTTCGAATATTTTAACGCATCTATTTAGCGTATATTATGTACGTGCGTATTTTGTCTATATAAAAAATATTTCTTAACTAAATTTATTTTATAATTTACTTATTATATTGCATATCTATTTTAATACATTTTATACATGTACATTGAAATTATTATTTAATGAAATTTATTATATAATTTTATATTAATCACGCACACATTTTCGTATATACATACGCATGTTATATATATATACCACTACTTAAATAAAATTTATGATATATTATAATTATTAATTAGATAGAAATCTATTCAATTTTTCTCTATTTTTATTCTAAATAGTCTTTTCTCTAAATTAAATGCATATATAATCCAATTTAAAATCTTAAATCCACCTTTAAATCACAACCATCCATCTCATCTTTATCAAATACAAAGATCCAATCCCAACCGCTCATCCAAATTAATCAACGGTTAAGATTGCATCCCCCATTTCTAATTACAAAACCCAAAAGGTTTTTCTCTTTCTTCATTTTTTTGGGTCATCTTCTCCAAAGGAGAAGAAGACAACCATAGCCGCCGCCTGTCCCTCATCTCCCACGCTTTCCCTCTCTCTCTCTCATGCTACTCTCTTCTTCTCTCTTTTGTCGTCAGCCTCACGCCGCCGCACCATCGACGAGCAGCAACCAACAGAAGCGGCGACGACGTGCAGCAGCCCGCCTCTGCCACCAGCTCCACCAACGATGGACAGCAGCTCCTTCAGCTGCAGCAGCAGCGAACCATCAACAGCTGCAACGGCGGACAGCAGACCTTCAAGAGACGCGCAGCAGCGGCGACAACCTGTAAACCAACGACGACCCTTCAAAGCTTGGTATTTGGGCCTATATATTTTGGGATCTAATTGTTTCAAAGACGGATCTACAAGATCCGTCCCAGGTATGCTTCACTTCATCTTTTAAGTTCTTGATGATTTTGAAGATCATTGATGTCTATGTGTTCCTAGACTTACATCTTATTAAAGTGTGTTTTAATGCGGCTTATGTTCTTATTGCTATGTTTAAACTGCTTGCATATGTAAATATTAAGGTTTGACATGTAATTTTAAAATTACCATGGTTGGAGTGCTCAATTGTTTGATTTAATTCTGGGCACAACTTCAATACTTTGCGATAATGCATTGATTTGGTAAACAGTAAATACTATTTGTCTTTGTTTTATGATTCCGAACATATTTCTTAAACATATGTGGAATTCAAATTTGCTTGTTACTTATGTTAATTTAATATTTTTTATGATTTGGTGTTATTAGATTTTGTTGTTGTCTGGGCATTTTGAATAAGTTACATAAAGAATTGGTTATTTGTAGATCTTTGTCATACTTCATTTTTCTTGATTGAATTTAACAGTTTGTCGAAATTAGATTGAATTATGCATTTAGTTCAATTATGATACAACTTGATTAGTTAAGTAATTACTCTTCAAGTTCGGTGAGCTCTAAATTAATTACTATAATCTTCTTAGTCTTGTATTTTAAATATTATGATTATGACTAATTCTTTGTTTGCTTAGGTTTACATACTTAATGTTCTAACTGGATTTGTTGTTACCTTATTTAACTTTTACTCGTCTCATTATGCATTACATACTTTCTTTGGTTAGCATTATTTTTTTTTTAATTGCTTGTTAAATTATGAGCATGATGTTGTCTATAATTAATTATTTTCTCTAAAGTGATTTACATAATTTTTCTACATTATTGATAGCGGGTCCCTCTGGCCATAACTTTTGACTTTTGAAAACATCCTTTTTGAATATAATTTGGAATCAAATCTGGAAAAGCAGAGGTGGATTGATTTGCTTTTGACAAAATCTTGAAAACCTTGCCATTTTCTTTGAAATAATTTATGACTTATTTGGTTTGAATTTGAAATGTGGCCGGTTGTCTTTTGACTTCATGGCCCTTCAGAGTTATCAGTATAAGAACAAACACAGAACAGACAGAGAGAAAAGGGACGAAAAACAGAGAAGAAAAAATAATTTTCTACTTTTCATTTTTTACATCTAATATTCATTACAACACAAAAGGTTTTTTTTTTAACAAAAATACTTAGTGCTTTTAAGTTCTTTCTGCTGCCTCTTTGCTACTTCGACTTGTTTGGATCTCGAATAGTGCTATCACTTTCCGTTGGCATATTAATAAATTCATATTAATCGTATCCAGGTTAGTACCAATTCCCTTTATATATTGGTTTATTATTTTAAAATGTGTTCTTGCTTTGTTTGTTTGCTTTGTTGTGGTAAAATTACATAATCATGATGTACCTCTATATATTTGTATATCGCTTGTATTTTTTATGGTTTAGCAGGATTTGGATTTCAAATGCAAGACATGAAGATGTTCATTTGGAACAAGATTCAAATAGTTTTAGTTCCTGTCCTATTATTTCTATTTTTGTATTATTTTTTCTTAATTATTTTGGCATGTAATACTAAACTCTTTATATAATAAAAGGGGGAAGAATACATGGGGAGGGAATATACTTGCTACTTGCTTTAGTGATTTATTTTTAGTTCATCTTAAATTTATGTGTGCTTGAATATATGTGAAATTAGTTATACTACTCATTTCCCCATGCTTAAGTTCATTTATTCACGATACGAAAATTTTATTTTTTACAAGAGGTTTGCTTTAATAAAAAAATAATAAAATAAAAAATGATCTAAAAATAATTTGTTAAATATTATTTATCATCATATATGTTTAAAAAATAATTTGTCTATTTTATGTCTTATATTTGTTTATGACAAATCTCATTAAATAATTACTTTGATAATATTTCTACATTATAACTTGTATTTTAAGCCTAAAATCATGAATATAGTTTTAAATAATAGCTTTATCATATTAACTATTTAGACATTATATATGTAGGATCTACTAAATAATTTTGAAATGTAGTAATAATCATATTTAGATTTAAATGCCATTTTGTGTAGACATCATGTTCATAGGATTTACAATTTTAATTATATCATGTTTAAATATTTTAACTAATATTTTTAACATGCTAGTCATTTGAAAATCATGTGCATAAGATTTTATGTTAAATATCATATAGCAAATCATGTCTATAGGATTTGATGAATATTTAAGTATTTATAATATTATGGGCCTTGCTAAATATTTTTTAAGCTCGTTATATGGATGTAATAAATATTGGCAAAATATTATTAGGTAGTTTTAATATGAAATAATCCCTAGCTTGAAAGATTTTTCTTTGATATTTTATTTAGGAATCACACCAATAGAATTTTAATAATTATTTTTATATCCAAACTATGCCTATAAAATTTCAATAAATGTTTATCATGATATTATGTATAAAAATCATGTCTATAAGATTCTAACAAATATTTATCGTATTATTCCATTTTGAGGCCATGTCTACATTTTAATAAATTTTCATTTCATTTAGAAACCATATCTATAGTATTTTAATAAATCTTCAGCATGTTATTAACTAAAATCATATTAATAGGATTTATAAACACTATTAGTTAATAACTAAAATTATCAAGCATGCCTTCTTTATTACAATCGCCTTTGTAATTAACATTGCCTTCATATATTTAAAATAATGAAATTTATTGTCTATCTTATTCAAGTTTTATATTTTACAATACCTACGTCTGATTATATGCATACACATAATTATTATGACCTTCACGACTTATCTGTGTTTTCAAGCATGCTAATTAATTAATTAATCTAGAGGCTTATTTGAGATTTTATGTGCTAATTGCTTGTCCTATCTATTTTGTTTGACGATGTGTCCAATTAGGACGCCTATATTTTCTTTGGTCTAAAACCTACCCTAATAGTATATCCAATGCCTCTTGGACATTAAGTTGGGTCGATAGACACGCTTTAGGACGTTAGTTTTTATTTCTTTTAGATCGCTTTAGGATTATAATAACAAATGAACATAGGAGGGGTAGGGGTAGTTAGGCCCTTCGGAAATGATGGAAATCGACCCGAGCAGAAAAACGACAAAAACTATATTTTGTCTTTCGATTAATAAGCCGGCACTGATCCGAAGAATATGAATATATATAAATATTTTATCCTGTCTATTCTAAAATATTTTCATTGATCTATATTTGGGGTAGTTTAAATGTTAAAAACTAAATTATTTTCATCTACGTATCACTAATTTCTATTGTCTTTAATTTTTTATTTTTTTATATATTTTTTTAGTTAATAATATTTATTTATCCTGTGTTAATTCTAACATTAATTGTTTAGTTTAACCTAATTAAATCCCTTAAAGAGAAACCATTTTTAAGTTCGTTTGTTTAATTTAATTAATTCATTTAATTATCTTTTTTTATTTAATCATTTTTTAGCAAATCTATTACTCTTATAAATGATCTAAAAATATTTTAAAATTTATATTTCTTTCAAATTGTTTAATACTTTAATTATTGTTAAAACACATTTTTCCAAAGTTAGTCAAGTAATTTTCAAATCGTTGGACAACCGCATGTTAGCGGCTATTTTAAGTGCTAAAACCTTCTTAAAATAGTAATATGAACCTCGTACCTTTTTCTCTAAATTTGTAAGACTTAAATCTGTTAGAGTCTTTTAAATTAAGTTTTCTTAATTTTTTTAAAAAATTAAGTGGCGACTCCTCTTTTACTAAAATTGATTTTTTCTTTATAAAAGTTGAAGTTGATTTTAAACTCTAGTCCATTTTTCGACATAACAGAAATGGCGACTCCGCTGGGGACTAATTAGGTTCTAACCATTAGATTTGATTGTTTATTTGACTAACTATTTGGGTTTGTAATAATTAGTAATTTTTGTTTTTCTTAATTGTGCAATTATGTGTTTAATTTATATATTAAATTGTTATTTGCATTTCATAGCATTTTTCCTATTTAATGTATAGTATATTAAAGAACGATTTTGCGGTACCGCAGTCGGACTTTTTATACTTAATCCTTTTCGGAAACGATCGACAATTTATTGATACGCCATGCGTCCAATGGTTGTCGTAAGTTCCAGCCTGAGTTGTCCGCTTGGGTTACCAGTCTTGCAAAAGTCACTCTTAGTCAATCTAGCGTGGAGCAAAGCCAAATCCCTAATTTAGTGCATTGGCCTAAGACGACCCAATACCCAAGGCATATTGGCCCATTAGAAAGACCACCTTAAGTTCAAAACGGCCCTTGGCCTAAATGGACAAGCATACCTATATGTTTAAATTTGAAGGTTTTATACGCGGTTTGGCAAACCATTGTCCCTCGGGGCTGGAAGTTTTTTTTTGTAGCTTAGTCTAGTCAAAGAAGGACCTTCAGTAAATAACACTTCATCCAAAAGGCGTTGGCGTTCGGAGATGTCAAGAAATCAAGAAAGAAGGATTTTCCACGAAGGCTTAGTTAGGATTGTTCCCCTGCGTGGGACTGACTATTTATATCCCTTTTTTCCATTTATGTATCCCCATTCAAATTATTCATAATATTTGTATAAATATAAGTTTGGGGACAATGGAATGTTTCAAATGACGTAATACATCCTTCAAATCGTTAGGCCTACCTTTGGCACAAAAAGGTCACATATCTATTTAGGATGCGCAATAATTGTTTGTGTGCTATATGCTATAACTGTTTTGTAAATATGTTGCTTTATTTGGAGACATGCTAGTCCACTCTTTTAGATTTTTTTTAGAGCCTCATAGGCATAAATATCGAGTCACTATCGATAGTGCATCCAAATATTCAATGAGTCTTTAATTTCCCAACAAAATTCGAACTTTACACTCAAATCATAAACTTTGCTTTCTCATCTCGACAAAAAAAAAATGAAGTGGTCGAACTACGTAGGACCTGAATTCTCCTTTGTGAGATACGTAGGCAGTCTTTCAAGGCTCGATCCCTGTTTCTGAAGTTTTCAGTTTTTCTCATTCTTTCAAAGAAATTGAGAACTTTTTCTGCATCTAAGAAAAACAAGGGTACAAAAGTTGAAACGCAAAAAAAAAATCTGTGATTCACAAGTCAACTTTTCTCACACATTTATCATAAAATTAATTTTTGTCCGTTTACTCTTTCTTCACCCATAGATTAATTTGTCTTAAAACAAAGCAACATTTATGTGTTTAGAATTATGTGATATTTTGCATTAATTATTACAAGCACAGACTAATACTTTGGCTTTTGAGTTATTTTTCTTTTTCAGGGAAAGACTAATTTATGTCGGAAAACAAACTTGCTTACTTCTCAAAGATCGAGGGTTCAACAAAGTTGTTTCTTTCTTTGTAGGGGCTGTTATCAAAGGACATCATGCGATAAATGAAAGAATCTCAATTTGGAGGTCAATTCCCTCTCCCTAACTAAGAAGTTTTCTTTGTACATAGAAGAGACGACATTATTTCAAGAGAGGGGATCACGGGACAAAGAGTTCATGGGAAATACCGATGACATTAAATTTCACAAGACACCAATACACAGCCTGAAAGATAAATCGGGGGAGTCTTTGACTATGAAATCTTACTCTTATATCTTGTTACTTATTTTTTTATAGAATGGCCCCGCTTTCACACTTTTCTCATATCTTTGCAGGAAAACTGTCCCCGACAATAGTCGGGGATGGTTATAACAATGTATGATTCTTTGAATAGTTGGAAGAATTCAAATCATAAGAGACAATCCTCAAGAAAAACACAACAACAATAACCAGAGCTCAAGAAATTAGATTTATTGGAGAAGTATCAATTTGAGGAAGAAAGATATAGGGTGATAAACATCCAACGTCTATATTAGATGAAGAATTAAAGAGATACATATTCCAAGAGTCTCCTAAAAAATGATGTAAAAATTCAAGATAAACAAGAAATAGATACTGAGTATGACAGCATAAAATACTGAAAGCAGAGAGCTAAATATTTGGACAAATTATTGGAAACAAGTGTTCAACAGGATGCAAATACTAATTGAGAAATTATAGGAAAGCATAGAAAACATTGAAAGACAATCCTTTCCAGTAGAAGAATTATCCCAGATTCTAAAAAGAGCAGATAATTTCGTACAATTTGTCCTCCAAAATGCACCCGTTATTACCCGTCACCAGGACAATGAGTTATGTTATCTACAATTGTTTGTCAAGTCTGCATGAAGAGGACATCATCAATAAATAAATGTAAAGATTTTACTAGTACTGATGTAAAGGAATCTCGAGACTTCAAATGAGAGGTTTTGGAAAGGGGAATATCGGCAAAGAAGGGATTATTTGGGTCAAAGAATTCTCTAATATATGTTGAACCCGTGTTCAGTAAGGCAGGAGAGACAATTGGTGTAAATTACATAGAATGGAGATAACTGATCAGATAAGGAAAAGAGAAAAAAAATGGCAAAATTGCAAGAAGAGATAGTTGTACAGAAAGCCAAGGAGACTGAACTTAACAGAGAAAACTATGCGAGAAAAACAAATGCTTGCAACCATGTCTCATTAGATTAGATCCTTTTGTCAGGAGTGATCAATATGATCGAGATTTTTTCTACCATAAAATTGGATAAGGAACATCGTTAGCTTGTGAATGTAATATTGTCTTCAGAAGATTTGGTTCTTCAACTAATAAATGACATCATTGACCTTTCCAAAGTCGATTCAGGAGTAATGAAGTTGGAAGCCACAACATTCCGACCAAGGGAGGTTATAAAGCACGCTGCAGCATCTCCACAGAAAATATTAACATTGGAAGACCACACCAAGTTTGTCTAAAGCTCTAAATTATTTTATATATCATATCTGCAAGAACTACGCACACCTGATTCTCATCTCGATGAGATACGTAGGCAGCCCTTCTTGGGTTCGGTATTTCTTTTTTCAAAAAAAAAATGATTAAAAAAATAGAAAATAAATAAAATAATAAATTGTGTACATATGTTAAGTGTCATATCTTCTTGATTGGAACGAATACAGTTAGGAGCATGCGAAATATTTGGTATGATGAAAATGATTGGCTTTGTGGTAAACCATAGCTTCTGTTGGTATCTTTCATTCGTACTTTTGTGATGCTTGAAAATTCTCTTGCGGGCATTCAAGGTAAGAATATAACCAACCTCATGGCTTCATGTGCATTGTGTGGTGAGCTTTAGATTAAAATTCAATTGCATCGCACTGTTGATCTAGAACTTGGCCTGATATGTTTGTTGAGGCGAAATCCTGAGTTATGTTTGGTTTGAGAAAGGATTGTAGGCCTTTTTTGACCCGATTGTGCCTTTCAAAGCCTACCAAATAACATTAATCCCTAGTTTTCCCACTTTGAGCCTAAAACCTTTTCTTTGGAATACCACATCTTAGCCCTTTCCCTTCTGAGTGCTTACATGCACTATTCCTCTCTTGGCCCAACCTCCTTGAGCGCACCAAAAACATGCAAATTATAGGAGAAGATCCAACTTTGAAATTGCCAAAGGCAAAAGACGTAAAGTCTTCAAAGTCAAGAAAGCAAAGACGACTTTCTCATAAAAAAAAAAAAAAACCTCCTACAAGGTCGATGTAAGACAAAAAGGAAACTACTCCAACAAAAAAGGAGAAACCTCAAAAAAGAACGAAAAGAGAAAAGCTCTAACAACTAAGGACTCAAAGAAGTCAAGACAAAAGAAAGAGGTGAAAAGAGGAAAAACTCTATCAAATAAAGACTCGAAGAAGTTGAGACAAAAGAAAGAGGATTAGACGTCAAAGGCGTATCAATCATCAAAAGCATAAATTCAGTGTGATGCTCAAGGAGATATTAATTCACTTTTATCCCAAATTAATATCCCACCCGTTCCCTAAGCCTACATTACAAACCAATAAACAAGCCCTATATGATCTCATTCCAAATATTCTCACATTAGTGGAGACTTACATGCAGGCCAAGCATTTGGTATCACAGTTGCATGCGTTGAACTTTCTTGAGAGTGTGAGTGCACTTTGTAAAATGTTCTCAAATCAAACACTTCATATATGTGCGAAATAGAACTTTCTTTATTGTGAGGGCACTTGAAACATGATGATTGGTATAATTCTAAGCCTTTGTTGGAAGCAGGATGAAAAAAAATCTTGTCGACACTTAAGTATGTTTGAGGTACTACTTGAAGCTATAGGAATTACCTTGAAGTCAATCTCAGTTATAAGAAAGGAAATGAGAAATATTTCTATGCATTCCTAACTGTTGATACCAATTGTAGTCAAAATTTGACTATCTCTTTACATTCACTTAAAAAAAAAAAAACTCTTGCATTTGTCCTTTGAAAGTGGATAGTTTGCTCTAAATAATGTAACATTAGGCTAATCCCATTGATGTGAAATGCATGTTTTACTTCATTGAATCATCCATATCAAATGGGTGGAATATCTCGTGTTTTTAAGCTAGAAATGTTGTAAGTAATACAGTTTTCCATGTCATTATGCTCATATTACACATGTGTCTACTGATTATCTTGTCTCAGATTTTGCAGCATTCATTATCCAGAGAATTGGAACTACATTTGACCTGATTCCTGCACCAACAGGATATGTAGGCGCCACAATGGCTCGGTCATGTTCCTTGTAAGATTTTCATTTCTCCCTTATAATGAAAACTGGGACAGAATTTTTGAGAAGATATCAAAAATTCAGAAAAAGATACTATCTCTAGCAAGTTAAGATTGAAGATCATGTTAATATATGCAACTGGGACAGAATTTTTGAGAAAATCTCAAAAATTCCACAAGAACGTCAAAATTCTTTTTTCAGCAGCTCGAGATTTATCAAGAGATCTAACTGGAAAGAATTTTTGAGGAAGATTCCAAAAATTCCATCAAGAATTGTCAGAAGTTCGAAGTCAACTTCAAATGATCTCCAACATTGCTAGAATGGAGCGAACTCGAATTCAAGATGCGAGCCACCGAGGCCTCGTATAACTTCTATCAAAGACATGAGTTCCCATGAACACGAGTTTTTCAAAAAAAAAAAAGAAAAAAAAAAGTTGTCAAATCATCCAAGAGGATGACATTGCATTATCATTTTCAAGAGGGTCATTGCATTCATTTGCCAAGAGGGTCATTGCATATCATTGCCAAAAGGGCCATTGCATATCATTGCCAAGAGGGCCATTGCATATCATTGCCAAGAGGGCCATTCATATTTCATTTTATTCATATTATATTACCGGAGGTGGTAATATCATTTGCCAAGAGGGCCATTCATATTTTCTTTTATTCATATTATATTACCGGAGATGGTAATATCATTTGCCAAGAGGGCCATTTTCATTTCCATTGCATATCATTGCCAAGAGGGCCATTGCATATCATTGCCAAAAGGGCCATTGCATATCATTGCCAAGAGGGCCATTGCATATCATTGCCAAGAGGGTCATTCATATTTCATTATTCGTATTATATTACCGGAGGTGGTAATATCATTTGCCAAGAGGTCCATTGCATTTTCATTTGCCAAGAGGGCCATTGCATTTTCATTTGCCAAGAGGGCCATTGCATATCATTGCCAAGAGGGCCATTGCATTTTCATTTGCCAAGAGGGCCATTGCATTTTCATTTGCTAAGAGGGCCATTGCATATTCATTACCAAAAGAGCATTGCATTTTCATTTTCCAAGATGGCCATTGTATATTCATTGCTAAGAGGGTCAATACATATTCATTGTCAAGAAGGTCATTGCATATATCCTACCAATGGATCTTTATTTGTCCTATCGATGGACCAACATATCCTACCAATGGATCTTCATTCGTCCTACCGATGGACTTGCATTTATTTTGCCTAGTATCCTTTCAATGGATCATCATCCGTCCTATCGATGGACCAACATATCCTACCAATGGATCTTCATTCGTCCTATCAATGGACATGCAAATATCCTACCGATGGATCATCTTTATTCGTCCTACCAATGGACATGCATCATATCCTACCGATGGATCAGCTTCATTCATCCTATCGATGGACACGCATTTTGTATCCTACCAATGGATCAATTGAGATTTTTAACATATAAAAAGAATGAAAGTGTGCAAACGACATCAAAAAGGATGCAGCCCAATGTGGAATCTTTCTGTAGCTACGAACTGGACACAATCCGAAGAGGAATATCAGGCTCATAGGGCATGAGCTGAGGAACGACTTCCACCACAGTAAACCACATTTCTATCGGAAGGCGTGTGGTTATTTCGGGGTCTAACCATAATTCCAAAATCCGTATCAACCCCTTTTAAAAAGATGAAATGTGGTCGGCCAAAATTGGATTTGTCAATTTTCTTTGTCCACGATCTCTTTTATCAATCATATCCAAAGAAAGGGACAGCTGTTGACACCCAATTTTGACCACTCACAACTACTTTTCGAATTGCTATTTTAATAAATAAACAATTTTTCAAAATTATTTCTTTATTAAATAAATAATTTATATTTAATTTTATCCAATAAAACATATATATTTTTACGTTAGTGATTTATAATATTTTTACTATTTATTAATATTATAACTATTATCTTTACTATTTTTATTTTTTTTAATAACGAACCTCATATGTTCGAATATTTTAACGCATCTATTTAGCGTATATTATGTACGTGCGTATTTTGTCTATATAAAAAATATTTCTTAACTAAATTTATTTTATAATTTACTTATTATATTGCATATCTATTTTAATACATTTTATACATGTACATTGAAATTATTATTTAATGAAATTTATTATATAATTTTATATTAATCACGCACACATTTTCGTATATACATACGCATGTTATATATATATACCACTACTTAAATAAAATTTATGATATATTATAATTATTAATTAGATAGAAATCTATTCAATTTTTCTCTATTTTTATTCTAAATAGTCTTTTCTCTAAATTAAATGCATATATAATCCAATTTAAAATCTTAAATCCACCTTTAAATCACAACCATCCATCTCATCTTTATCAAATACAAAGATCCAATCCCAACCGCTCATCCAAATTAATCAACGGTTAAGATTGCATCCCCCATTTCTAATTACAAAACCCAAAAGGTTTTTCTCTTTCTTCATTTTTTTGGGTCATCTTCTCCAAAGGAGAAGAAGACAACCATAGCCGCCGCCTGTCCCTCATCTCCCACGCTTTCCCTCTCTCTCTCTCATGCTACTCTCTTCTTCTCTCTTTTGTCGTCAGCCTCACGCCGCCGCACCATCGACGAGCAGCAACCAACAGAAGCGGCGACGACGTGCAGCAGCCCGCCTCTGCCACCAGCTCCACCAACGATGGACAGCAGCTCCTTCAGCTGCAGCAGCAGCGAACCATCAACAGCTGCAACGGCGGACAGCAGACCTTCAAGAGACGCGCAGCAGCGGCGACAACCTGTAAACCAACGACGACCCTTCAAAGCTTGGTATTTGGGCCTATATATTTTGGGATCTAATTGTTTCAAAGACGGATCTACAAGATCCGTCCCAGGTATGCTTCACTTCATCTTTTAAGTTCTTGATGATTTTGAAGATCATTGATGTCTATGTGTTCCTAGACTTACATCTTATTAAAGTGTGTTTTAATGCGGCTTATGTTCTTATTGCTATGTTTAAACTGCTTGCATATGTAAATATTAAGGTTTGACATGTAATTTTAAAATTACCATGGTTGGAGTGCTCAATTGTTTGATTTAATTCTGGGCACAACTTCAATACTTTGCGATAATGCATTGATTTGGTAAACAGTAAATACTATTTGTCTTTGTTTTATGATTCCGAACATATTTCTTAAACATATGTGGAATTCAAATTTGCTTGTTACTTATGTTAATTTAATATTTTTTATGATTTGGTGTTATTAGATTTTGTTGTTGTCTGGGCATTTTGAATAAGTTACATAAAGAATTGGTTATTTGTAGATCTTTGTCATACTTCATTTTTCTTGATTGAATTTAACAGTTTGTCGAAATTAGATTGAATTATGCATTTAGTTCAATTATGATACAACTTGATTAGTTAAGTAATTACTCTTCAAGTTCGGTGAGCTCTAAATTAATTACTATAATCTTCTTAGTCTTGTATTTTAAATATTATGATTATGACTAATTCTTTGTTTGCTTAGGTTTACATACTTAATGTTCTAACTGGATTTGTTGTTACCTTATTTAACTTTTACTCGTCTCATTATGCATTACATACTTTCTTTGGTTAGCATTATTTTTTTTTTAATTGCTTGTTAAATTATGAGCATGATGTTGTCTATAATTAATTATTTTCTCTAAAGTGATTTACATAATTTTTCTACATTATTGATAGCGGGTCCCTCTGGCCATAACTTTTGACTTTTGAAAACATCCTTTTTGAATATAATTTGGAATCAAATCTGGAAAAGCAGAGGTGGATTGATTTGCTTTTGACAAAATCTTGAAAACCTTGCCATTTTCTTTGAAATAATTTATGACTTATTTGGTTTGAATTTGAAATGTGGCCGGTTGTCTTTTGACTTCATGGCCCTTCAGAGTTATCAGTATAAGAACAAACACAGAACAGACAGAGAGAAAAGGGACGAAAAACAGAGAAGAAAAAATAATTTTCTACTTTTCATTTTTTACATCTAATATTCATTACAACACAAAAGGTTTTTTTTTTAACAAAAATACTTAGTGCTTTTAAGTTCTTTCTGCTGCCTCTTTGCTACTTCGACTTGTTTGGATCTCGAATAGTGCTATCACTTTCTGTTGGCATATTAATAAATTCATATTAATCGTATCCAGGTTAGTACCAATTCCCTTTATATATTGGTTTATTATTTTAAAATGTGTTCTTGCTTTGTTTGTTTGCTTTGTTGTGGTAAAATTACATAATCATGATGTACCTCTATATATTTGTATATCGCTTGTATTTTTTATGGTTTAGCAGGATTTGGATTTCAAATGCAAGACATGAAGATGTTCATTTGGAACAAGATTCAAATAGTTTTAGTTCCTGTCCTATTATTTCTATTTTTGTATTATTTTTTCTTAATTATTTTGGCATGTAATACTAAACTCTTTATATAATAAAAGGGGGAAGAATACATGGGGAGGGAATATACTTGCTACTTGCTTTAGTGATTTATTTTTAGTTCATCTTAAATTTATGTGTGCTTGAATATATGTGAAATTAGTTATACTACTCATTTCCCCATGCTTAAGTTCATTTATTCACGATACGAAAATTTTATTTTTTACAAGAGGTTTGCTTTAATAAAAAAATAATAAAATAAAAAATGATCTAAAAATAATTTGTTAAATATTATTTATCATCATATATGTTTAAAAAATAATTTGTCTATTTTATGTCTTATATTTGTTTATGACAAATCTCATTAAATAATTACTTTGATAATATTTCTACATTATAACTTGTATTTTAAGCCTAAAATCATGAATATAGTTTTAAATAATAGCTTTATCATATTAACTATTTAGACATTATATATGTAGGATCTACTAAATAATTTTGAAATGTAGTAATAATCATATTTAGATTTAAATGCCATTTTGTGTAGACATCATGTTCATAGGATTTACAATTTTAATTATATCATGTTTAAATATTTTAACTAATATTTTTAACATGCTAGTCATTTGAAAATCATGTGCATAAGATTTTATGTTAAATATCATATAGCAAATCATGTCTATAGGATTTGATGAATATTTAAGTATTTATAATATTATGGGCCTTGCTAAATATTTTTTAAGCTCGTTATATGGATGTAATAAATATTGGCAAAATATTATTAGGTAGTTTTAATATGAAATAATCCCTAGCTTGAAAGATTTTTCTTTGATATTTTATTTAGGAATCACACCAATAGAATTTTAATAATTATTTTTATATCCAAACTATGCCTATAAAATTTCAATAAATGTTTATCATGATATTATGTATAAAAATCATGTCTATAAGATTCTAACAAATATTTATCGTATTATTCCATTTTGAGGCCATGTCTACATTTTAATAAATTTTCATTTCATTTAGAAACCATATCTATAGTATTTTAATAAATCTTCAGCATGTTATTAACTAAAATCATATTAATAGGATTTATAAACACTATTAGTTAATAACTAAAATTATCAAGCATGCCTTCTTTATTACAATCGCCTTTGTAATTAACATTGCCTTCATATATTTAAAATAATGAAATTTATTGTCTATCTTATTCAAGTTTTATATTTTACAATACCTACGTCTGATTATATGCATACACATAATTATTATGACCTTCACGACTTATCTGTGTTTTCAAGCATGCTAATTAATTAATTAATCTAGAGGCTTATTTGAGATTTTATGTGCTAATTGCTTGTCCTATCTATTTTGTTTGACGATGTGTCCAATTAGGACGCCTATATTTTCTTTGGTCTAAAACCTACCCTAATAGTATATCCAATGCCTCTTGGACATTAAGTTGGGTCGATAGACACGCTTTAGGACGTTAGTTTTTATTTCTTTTAGATCGCTTTAGGATTATAATAACAAATGAACATAGGAGGGGTAGGGGTAGTTAGGCCCTTCGGAAATGATGGAAATCGACCCGAGCAGAAAAACGACAAAAACTATATTTTGTCTTTCGATTAATAAGCCGGCACTGATCCGAAGAATATGAATATATATAAATATTTTATCCTGTCTATTCTAAAATATTTTCATTGATCTATATTTGGGGTAGTTTAAATGTTAAAAACTAAATTATTTTCATCTACGTATCACTAATTTCTATTGTCTTTAATTTTTTATTTTTTTATATATTTTTTTAGTTAATAATATTTATTTATCCTGTGTTAATTCTAACATTAATTGTTTAGTTTAACCTAATTAAATCCCTTAAAGAGAAACCATTTTTAAGTTCGTTTGTTTAATTTAATTAATTCATTTAATTATCTTTTTTTATTTAATCATTTTTTAGCAAATCTATTACTCTTATAAATGATCTAAAAATATTTTAAAATTTATATTTCTTTCAAATTGTTTAATACTTTAATTATTGTTAAAACACATTTTTCCAAAGTTAGTCAAGTAATTTTCAAATCGTTGGACAACCGCATGTTAGCGGCTATTTTAAGTGCTAAAACCTTCTTAAAATAGTAATATGAACCTCGTACCTTTTTCTCTAAATTTGTAAGACTTAAATCTGTTAGAGTCTTTTAAATTAAGTTTTCTTAATTTCTTTAAAAAATTAAGTGGCGACTCCTCTTTTACTAAAATTGATTTTTTCTTTATAAAAGTTGAAGTTGATTTTAAACTCTAGTCCATTTTTCGACATAACAATTCCAACTCACCATGACTAGCACCCATAACACTTATTTTAGTAGGAAAACCATTTCTACAGCCAACTTATCCGACTCTAGGAGATAATAGTTAAAAACTTGCGGAAGAAGAAAAAAACCAAAAATAATGTTGAGTTCCCACAAACTCAACCAACTAGGTTAATAACAATGAAGTGCGGAAGTAAACACAACCTAGGAACTGGAAGTCGTCGTACCAAAACTCAAACTAACAAGTCTAGAACAGGAGTACAACTCCAAATAGAAACAAATAAATAAATAAAAATATTATTTGAACATCCAAGTCCCGAAAGAAGGACTGAGATAGATAGAAAAATCCACGACAACATGACAGAATAGCTCACCCTTGGACTTTGAACAACTTGCTAATCTTCTAACCTAGGTCTCTCTGCAACCGGCTGAATATGCCCTATACTCAATAAAAAGGCAAATCAATAATAGTATCAGTACACAAAAACAACGGTGTACTAGTAGCATCATGCGGTTAGCTAGTAAGTGGATCATAGACAAGTAAATTTCAACACAATAGGCATATACATATACAGAATAAGTCAACCACATCTCAATATCACAACTCAATGTTTTTCACATGCTATAATTTTACGCAAGGGTCCTCTCAAGGGACCTATAAATAATCAAATTTATGTCGGAACATGACACCCGATCCAAATACGTGTCAGAACATGATATTCAATCTAAATTATGTGTCATAACGTGACACCCGATCCTAAGATATCACAATCACAAGAACATTCAATGTTTACAACAAGTGATCATTTTACACAGGATCTAACATATTTCCTTATTTATATACACGCATGCATATCATGAAGCAATTTAACAAGTATATGAAACACATACGGGAAACTAGACCATCACCTACCTCAAACTCAAGCTTTCAGAACCTTACAACTTTATAGCCTTCCCTTTCCGAGTTTGTTCTTCTCGTTTTTAGTCTATAAATATTAAATACATATCAAGAATCAATATAATGGCCTAAATATTAAGAAATACAACATAACTTTATTCCCTAGGCCAAACACATGATCTTAACCTTATCCTATGACTATTTTCCACCATAGGTTTTTCAGTTCAAACCCTTTCCCAATGATTATCACCCATACTTCTAGTTTCTAAGAATCAAAGTATGAATCTAGGGAGTAAAAACCTTACCTTAAGCGTGGAAGTCAATGAAAAATCAATGAAAATTGTCTTAGATCGCCTCTTGGGTTTTTAGAAACTAAATGTTGCAAAAAAGATTATTTCTAGTCTTTTTCATGACTTAAGTCGTGACTGTTCCGCTCTGGCGGGATAAATCCTGCTCTGGCAGGAATAATCCCACTCTGACGGGATATGCGGGAACAGAGAGCTCGGAGTTTGTGCTCCAAGCTCCTATTTCACAACACCCCCCTTTCAAAGACGTATTAAAATATACGCCTCACGCAAATTTTGATTTCGGGAGTTTTACTCGCCCGAATAGGATTTCGCAAAGTTGTAAATGCTCTGTATTACCTTGGCTATCAGCTGTCAGATCAAATTATGAATTTGATCTCCCATCGTTCACGTGATCACCCTAGACCTCACATGACTCAGAATTTATCCTAGTCTGGTCTACGCTCAAATTTTCCGAAGTTACTACCCGAAGTTTTACTCGCCCGAATAGGATTTCGTAAAGTTGTAAATGCTCTGTATTACCTTGGCTATCAGCTGTCAGATCAAATTATGAATTTGATCTCCCATCGTTCACGTGATCACCCTAGACCTCACATGACTCAGAATTTATCCTAGTCTGGTCTACGCTCAAATTTTCCGAAGTTACTATCCGAAGTTTTCTGGCCTAAAATTCTTCTCCATTGGCCTATCCTTAACGACGGGAGCAAGTCGTTACATTTAGAAAGAAAGAAATCAAGAAGAAGCATAAGTATGATCTGAATTATATTTTTTAAATTTTTGTAGAAAAATAATATATTATTAACGCTGGTCTTCGAAACATGCACAAAAGGATTTCTAGCTCCATATAAAGGAGTGCGATATCATTTGAAAAACATGAGAAGTGAAAGACAGCCTAAGAATGACAAAGAGCTATTTAACTATAGATATGCCTCTTGCGTAATGTAATTGAAAGAATATTTGATGCGTGAAAATGTAGATTCAGAATACAACAAGGCATGAAGAATTATAACCAAGACTTGCAGGTGAAAATAGTAGTTGTTTGTGCCATATTACATAATTTTTTGCATGCAAATCAAAGCAGTGATGAAATATTCACTGAATATGAAAGTGATGATATGATCATTGATGAAAATGATGAACAATCGACTCAGAATAATAATATTTCTTCGTCTTCTCGGTCATCTGATCTAGAAATGAAAGCTTGTCGGGAATTGGAACTTATGAAAGATCCGACGCCTATTTTGGGAAGGTTGCCAAACCTAAGGGATCTCATTTTGCTTAGAGCTTATGAAGGAAAAGAAATAATCTGCAATAATAACTTCAGTCAACTGAAGTCCCTTAGTCTTGATCGTCTTGAGAACCTTGAAAGATTGCATTTAGCCACAAGTGCCATGCCTCATATTAAAGATTTTGGTATCTATGATTGTCCAAAGCTGAAGGAGATTCTAGAGAGAATGAAAGACATGGAGATGTTGAAGAGATATTATATATCACTCTCATGAAGTTGGCTTGTCCAAGCATCAATCAAGTTATTTCAACATTCAGTTTTTTTTTTGATGTTTCATTTTCTTTTTATTTTTTGTTTGTTTCAGTGTGTGGAATTGGTTCGAAGAGAACTTTTCGAATTCTATGTAGAAATGATTTTGTGATGATTTAATTAATAGAAAAGGATAAAAAATATCCTTAAATTATGTGAAATCGATAAAAATGTCCCTAGTTGATAGTTTGGTTCGAAAATGCCCTTGCATTCAATAGTTGGGTTAAAAAAATTTAGAGTTTGAATTAACTTATCTACATTATTCTTTCCCCACAGAGTTTGACAACATATTTTGAAGTACTCTCGAATGTCTCATGGAGTTTAAATGGTGTTGGTGCTAACTCTAGAAACATAATCTGAAATCCCTATATTTCAAGTTACATTAAGATTTTAAAGATTTTCATGTCTTAATCTAGAGTTATGATTGTCAAATGATCGATCTTTTCACATTTAGAAAGGAGGATGTAAGTTTAAACTTCTCATTTTACCCCTTAATGAAATGATTTATAACACTTTTTTATGGCTTGTTGAGTTGATTATAAGTTTCATAAGTCTTTCTTTCTTTATTAAATTCCATACCTAGTTAAATACCTTCACATAAATTGAGACGGAAGGAACAGTAATCATGTTTGAAAATCAAAAAACCAAACTAAATAACAAAAAAAAAGGAAAAACGAATGCACACTATGGAGTATCTAAAGTAGGGGCGAAGCTAAACTTTCAATTATGGGTTCGGCTGAATTCAGTAGCTTTGGTTCAAACCCTATATTTGTATTAAGAAATTCATTGAATATATATTAATTATTAATTTAGAACCCAATAATTTCAAATGATTAGAATAACTTTAAATTTTAATTAACCTTAATTACAATATTTGTCCAGTACTATTAATTAGGGGTGTTCGCGGTTTGGATAAAAACCGATTCAAATAAAAAAACCAAACCAATCTAATCAAATAAACCAATTTTTTATTTGGTTTGGTTCAGTTTGGCTTACATTTTTTAAAACATATAATGGTTGGTTTAGTTCAAAAAAACTGAAGAAATAATTGAACAAAACCGATAAATTATATACATATTTTTTTATAATTATATATACATAATATATTATTCTTTATGAACACTTTTTTATGCAAAAGTGCAGCACACTAATTGAAAATAGTAAAGTATGATGCTTCTTTTATTTGTACAACCATATCATTAGTTTGTGCATTATTTAGTAAGTTTATGTTGTTTAGTACATTGGATTAGCTAACAATATAAACAAAAAGTTAAAATAATTAAAGTTCTAGTATAAGAATTATAAGATCTAAGATGGCACAAAGACAAAAAAAATTGAATGAATTATTGTCTTTTTTTCTCTTTTGAATGAATCGTTTTTTAATTTTATTTTTATGTATGGTTAATAACCGAATAACCGAACCAAACCAATCCTAAACCGATAACAACCAAACCGGTGGATGTATATTTTATTTGGTTTGGTTTTAATAATTTTAAAATCGATTAAATTGATTTAGTTTTAATTTTGACCAATAACCGATCCAAACCGATCCGTGAACACCCCTACATATTAATCATCAATTGCTTTTAATGGATCTTTCTTTTAATGAATATTCCTCCCTTTGCAAGAATTATACTAAGCATTAGGATTTATATCAAAGCAAAGAATAGCAGCCGCCTTTTGCCAGCAACATCTATATAAATATATATTCTATATAATATAAAATTACAATAAGAATGTTAGAACAAAAATATATAATACTTAATTTTCATTGGTGGAGAAATCAATGGATGGATTAATCTATTTAAACAAAAAGACATTAAGAACTAAACTCAATAATTTGTAACACAAAAGCAATAGAAGATATATACATATAGCTATGAGTTCAATTATGAGAATTAGAGTGCTAACCACATTCCTAATTATAGTTTTAATCATGGGGTACTTTAATTGCTTTGTGAGAAGTGAATTTCCAGAGTCTAAATTATTGGACCATACATGCAATGGTGAAATGTATGACAAAAATGGCCCATTTGCAGATAGTTTGTTTTATGTTCTTATAGAATTGAGTAATGAGACACCAAAACAAGGTTATGATTATTACATAACATCTCCTTATCCTAATGATGCTTTAGCTTATGGACATGCTACTTGTAGTTCAAATGTTGAAAAGTCAGATTGTGATACTTGTGTAAGGCTTGCAAGAGGATATTTGATGACTACTTGTGATGGTAGTATTGGAGGTCAAGTCGAATTTGTTGATTGCTCGATGAGGTACGAGCAATACTCATTCAGCTAATAAACTAGAGTCTACGAATCCTTTGCAGTCACGGTTCATTGAGATCCAGTCCTTGTTCGATGATCTTTCATAGCTCTTGTTTTTTTGTGGCCATTGTTTTACTTTTGTAATAATGGTGTTGTTGAGTTAGATATCATGGTTGACATTTGATGTTCTTAATTTTATTTTGTGAGATTTATTTAAGTGATAAAGTGTTTTCAGTTTATGTTGGAAGATCTACCTCTAAATTATTGTGAATAAATTACAATCTAACTCATGATGACTTGGACATGTGGCCGTAATGCATTAGAAATTGTGGTTCAATAAAACATAAACTAATAATAATCAATTTCAGCAAGGTCTTGAGAAATTTCTATAAGTATGTCACACACCCCAAAAATATATGTGCAATCGATATCTGGTGCCTTCAACTTACACAGAGCGCATTACTATTATCTTAGATTTGAATATCCATGAGATAAGTTATTCCATTATTGTAGTATATATATGTTGCAATAAATAATTTTGAGATTAACTAACACACATAACCAAACACAAAATAAAACAATTCTATATTTTATTCTTAATTACTATCTCTTATCCCTTCTACCAACCATCTTTAAGGACTCGTTTAGTGTAGGGGTCCATTTCATGCAATAATATTTTTTTACTTTGTTGCAAGATTTAAAAATTAGAGAGTCAAAATTGTGGATTTGGTAGTTGACAAATCTCAACAACCAACAAATCATCATTTTTGTCAAATCACATCTCACCAATAAACCTACCAAAGTTTGAAATATTTATTTTTTCGTGATGTCACTGATGACATCATAAGGACAAATTTTTTCTACAAATATAGCACTCTTGCTCATTTCGTAATCAAGATAGAGAGAAAAAATATTAGAGAGCAGAAGTATATCGTGTGAGCGATGATTTTCCGTGGCATCTACAGTGAAACTCATTTTAGGCCGATTATATTATTTCATTTTTATAAAAATGATCAATTTTCCCTCGAAATTCCAAGCATGACCTCCTGTGTGTTCAACTCCCTCTTATAGTATAGTGGAATTTGCAATTGTAATTTTATTGAAAGTACTTGAAGAGATCCAAGAATTATTAGATGTACATAACTAATTAAGTACTCAACCTAAAATTGAAAGGAACAGAAATTAAAATGGAATTTACAATAAAATAACTTTACCTTTTCAAACCAACAAAAATCTCTAACAGCAGTGTTGATTAAGTTATAGTGTAACAAAAATCTTCTAACAGAAATTAGATTTGTGTTGATCAAGCTATAGTGTTATATTGAACTCGTAATGTTGTTTGTAATAAATTTTAAAGTGATAGAAAAATAAATTGTAATCACAAATAAAATATGAATTTGAGATTTTATTGTTGAATATTTATGAGTACAATTATGCTACTCCCTTGATTCTTCTCTCCGAATTTTCCCCATGATTTGGACCTTCTTGAGATGTATTTGATCACTAGGAATATCGGACAACGGCTTTAACAAGACAGTATTTGATGCTTTGACCTCTTTATAAATATCCAATGAGTTTATGAAATTTCGTAATGCCTCTATAAGGAAATATATATGATATAAGCGTGAGCTAGGATTAAGGATAGAGTAATTAGCCTCCAAAAAAATCACAAATTATAGAGAGTAAGTTCTTTAATTAATAAGTATTTGTATAGGACAATTGTGGATTAAGTAAGTCGAGATTTATTAATGGTCTTCAAAACTGTTGCCAATTAGGTATATTCTTTTAAGTGCTCTCCTTCTTATCTCTTGATGAAAAATCTGGAAGAAAGAAAGATCATATACTTTGGTTCTTTCCAGGTTTAATTAAGATGTTCACTGATAAATGATTAGTGTAATTGTGTGTCATCAGGTTAATTTTGTTTCTAACTTTTCTTTCGTTTACATCTGGTTTCCACTGTCCATAGTGGAAATAGAAATGTGGCAGCAAACGTCGATATTCCTATTTAGCTCACACCTATAAATTCATACAAATTCTTCACTACAATTCTCATTGTAATTCTTGTGCTTTGGCTATACCTTTTTATCTAAAGACACAAAAAAATAATATGGTTTTTCTCAAAAACACTTTATTCTTCATTGTTTTGCTCTTGCCTACGCTATGCTACAGCAATAATTATGTTTCAAGAGTTTCCTATTACAGCACCCCAGATGGCATGGGGACACCAAGTATGCTCTTTTTTACACCTACCAAAATGACATTGTCAAATTTTATTTAAATTTATGTGTCATGATCTCCTAATTTTGTTACATATATATTTCCCTGCTTTAAACTTTTAAAAAATAGATTATGTTGATCTTAAATTCAATGTTTTAGTGGGTACATAATTTAAGTTATCATGTGACTTCTCCACGCCAAAATTAAACTTTATTTCTAAAAATCATCAAATTGATATCAGCTTTCAGATAAAATTGATTAATATCATCCATCACTACTTTTGAAACGGACTGTGTAACATAAAATGAAAATAAAAGTTACCCTAATGGACATTCTCCTTAAAATTGAGTTAATATCAAATTTTAAGATTTAACTGCACATAATTTAAATCAGGTGGAGCTTGTGGCTACGGAGACTATGGCAAAGATGTGAATAGTGGCGAAGTTTGTGCAGCCTCCAAGCGCCTTTACAAAAATGGAGCTGCGTGTGGAGCTTGCTACCAGGTTATCTAAATCCTTCTTTCCTAATCTACGCGCAGTCATAAATGACCTCATTAAGATTAGGAACGCGCAGTCATAAATGACCTCATTAAGATTAGGAACAATCTTTCCCTAATATCCAAACATTATAAATTAGATTACTATTAAAACTAAAGTCACTTTAGATTATTTTTCAACAAAATTAATTAGAAGATTTAGTGTTTTCACATAATCAAAACCCTAAATAATTACAAAATTTTATTCCTTTGATATATCAAGAATGGATCTTTTGATCCTTCTCTAGCCTACTCATCATTTTATCTTCTACATATTTTTTAGTTGTATTCCTGAATATAATTGGCTTCTCAATAGAGAGCGATCTTTCGTGAAATAATGAAGCATTACTTTAATTACTTTATTTATTTTGTTTACACGGAAAAGTAAAAAATATTCAAATTAATGGCATTACGTAAATACTACTAATAGCGTAAAAAACTTTATATATACTATCAATATTTTTTAATTTATAGCAAGTTATTTGCTTTGCCTTTTAAATTACCGAATTATGCTTACTAGAGATATATAGTTACATGTTTTAGGTGATTTTAATTTGATGGTATTATATAAATAAAATTACACTCTCTATACGTAGAAGTTCAACTCTTTCAAAAACCAATACTTCTTCACATGAAGGATTGAGGAAACGCACGCAAAGGAAAAAAGTCACGTGAAATAAAATGCACTTGTGTTTAACTTAGATATATTAGTAGTATAAATTATTGTTCTTATTAAAAAAGACATATCTATCAGTAATTTCTTGAATGTGCGAATAAAGTCTCATATTGATAGCTGAAAAGATTGAAAAACTACATATAAATGGCGAATCTCTTAATTGTGTGAGGCCTTTTAAGGAAAATCGTGCTGACTTGGCCCAAAACGAATAATATCACACCATGTTAAGAGTGTCTTTGAGCTGATTTAACCGAATATAACTTTTATAAAAGTAGGATCTGTAATCTTGAAAATAAAGCAAATTATCTGTTACATATAATATTATGTGGTAGTATATGTAAAAATTCTTCACTCCGTTGATGAATAATAGTTAAAAGTACTCAATGTATTTATTGGAGTAGCACTAATTAACATAGTAAAATCTACAGGTAAGGTGCAAGGACAGGGCATTGTGCAGTGATGAGGGCACAAAAGTAGTTGTGACTGACAATGGAGAAGGGCATGGAACAGACTTTATTCTCAGCACCCGTGCCTATGCTAAAATGGCAAAGCAGCCTAATATGTCTCAGCACCTGTTTGCCAAAGGAGTGGTTGAAGTAGAATATCGTAGAGTTTCTTGCAAATATAATGGAGGTAATCTCATGGTTAAAGTCCAAGAACATAGCAAGTACCCTAACTACCTTGCTATTGTTGTTATGAACCAAGGTGGTGCCACTGACATTCTTTCTGTCGAAGTCTACGAGGTTCGTCTCTTTTTACCATATTAACATACATCATTTTTGGGCTCCATTTATCGTTGAGCAATCAGAATTTTCATGAAACTAAATACATGAAGAAGTCAAATGATCATCTATATACATAAACAATAATTTTGTCCTTATGTATAGAGAGTATAATCTTTCGGCGGAGATGGTTTTCAAATAAACCACTTGTGCCACCTATCTCCACCCATTCTAGACTCTATTCTGTTTTATGTAATTACTTGGTTCTAAATTAATAAATAGTACATATTCAATGAATCTTTTTAGACAAATACAAGATTTCGGTTAAAGGTACTGGACTCTACTGAATCCATAACCGAAGCTCTAGCTATAGTGTATATTATCCCCATATGAGCTCTATAGATGCATGGTAAACGAGGTTGGCTTAAGGATTTAATTTCAGGGATGATCATCGAACTAAAAGTCATAAAATTAACTTGTAGAATATTGAAACTCATTAGAAATTTAACTAAAATGCTGAATTCACCTCTGCCGACTTTCAAGTATTTTGTGATGTTGGGAGCCCTATCTTGGAAAACATGAATTACCACTATATATATGTTGATGCAGGAGGAAACAAAAGAATGGATAACAATGAGGAGATCTTATGGAGCGGTATTCGACCTATCGAACCCACCAAGTGGTGAACTTAAGGTGAGGTTCCTCACAAGTGCTGGTGCTGAGACCAAATGGGTGGAGTCAGATAAGGCTGTAATCCCTGCTGAATGGAAAGCTGGGATCACTATTGAGACAGACATTCAGCTCTCTTAAACAAAAGTAATATTACCCTTTAATGAATTATTAGTGCTACTTGGTGATGTATCAGCTATCAGTTTACAAAATAAATTTTAGATTAGTTGCATATTAGGGATCACCTCCTGTACTTTGTTCTCTAATACTATATAGTATTACTAATAAACTTCTTTACTGCTGTTTGTTTCAACTGACGTTGTTGATTTATCACGGCTTAAATCCTTAAATTCGTGTACATAGTTCTCTAGTAGAGGTAAAATATACTATAGTAGTATGTAAAATGTTATTACCTTAGCAGTGGATTCAACTTAGTAATCAGATGTGGTTTATCCACTGCTGTTTCCAGTCTAGAAATAGATATGTAGACCATAATATCAGGGGATCAGCTGTGGATCAAACATTTAAGTACTGAATGTAGTTGCAACTACTAAAGTTGGAAGACTATATCATCCATTCTAGCATGGTTAGATTTTGCAGCAGCACTAGGATTTGAAACAAATCTTTCTTTCCATTACTGAAGTAATTGTTAACAACAATAACAACATAACCAGTGTAATCACACAAATGGAGCCTGAAGAGGATAGAACGTACACTAACCTTACTCCGACCTCATAGAGATAAGAGGTTATTTCCGATAGACCCGTTGTTTAAATAAAGCATTTCAAAGTAGTTTGAAAAAGAAAATATGGAGAATGAAAGCAGTAACGACACCAAAATAGAGAGCAGGGACTGATTCAAGAAGTATGGTGCTTGTTAGGGCTGTACAGGTCAAACCGATAAACCGCACCAAACCGACAAACCGAACCAAACCGGAAAAAAAATCCAACTAGTGGTTTGGTTTGAATTGGTTTGGTGTTTGGAAAAAAAACTCGATCATTATAGGGTTGGTTTGGTTTTAACTAAAAAAAGTCAAACCGAACCCAAACCGACCCGATTATAGATATACTACTTTTAAATTATGTTATACATAAAAATATTTATTAAAATATAATTTATAAATATTTTTTAAAATTTTTTCATAATTTTTGTTTTCTTTCTTACATTTAGATTTGGACTTGAAAAACCCATCTAAATATGAGAAACTTACATAAATATACAATATTAAGAAAATATTTACCATTTATAGCAATAAATATTTTTTTTCAGTGAACACTTATAATACAATTTTAATACATATTGCAGAGAACTATTTATAAAACATATATAATACAAATTTTATAGATGGATAATACATTTATCACATATTTTAATAGATTTATAATACATTATGTTAGTTTCTTACTACACAAACATAATATATAGTTTAAAACACTTATAATACATTTATATTGTATGCATAATTCACTTTTAATACAAGTGTAGATTTATCATAGTATTGTTATATATTGCTATAAATGGTAATAAATAAAAAATATCGCTAAAATCGATAATTAATTTTTAAAAAACACTCAATCAAGTAATTTTTCCTCTAAATAATATACAAAAAAGCCCATCTTATAAAGTTATATTATAAAGTTAAAACTTCAAACAGTGTTCTGCCTCAATCTTATATGTTGATATTTTGTACTAGAACTCTTTTTAAGAAGCACTATTCTGTGATTTTTATTAGATACTATGAAAAACCCGAGAAACCCAAAAAAATCCGAAAAACTCGAGAAAAATTGATATCGAAAAACCCAACTTTTATTGATTTGATTTGGTTTATAAATTTAATAACCTGACACAAATGGTTTGGTTTGGTTTGTAAAAAATCTGAACCAACCCGATCCATGTACACCCCTAGTACTTGCCTTTGATTTTGCTTGAATATACACACTTTCAATAAGACGACACATATAGCTACACAAATTGTATGTCAACAAAGGCAACAAGTTCTTCAAGTTCATAAAAGAACCTATTGGAAATGCAAAATCAGTCCTGACTAAGGAAGCTTATGAGCCTCCCTGAACAAACCTCTCTTTCCATGCAAAATCAGCATGCACAACAACATACCCACTAAAATCCCACTAAGTGAGGTCTGAAGAGGGTAGAGTGTACGCACACCTTATCACTATCTCGTGGAGATAGAAAGGCTATTTTCGAAAGACACTTGAACAGCTCAAATGCGTCAAACTCAAGTAAAAGAAGAAGAAAACGATAAATAAGGCAACGAAGAAAGCATAGCTTCTAAATAAGAAAAGCAGTGTAGAGTTGTCAAAAGAAGCAATAACAACAAAATAGTGTGGTAATCGAAACACAATAAACAACATACGGCGATAGACACCAAAAGCAAGAACTTCAAGTGCATGACAGGCACGAACAAGCCTAAACCTTCGCAAGTAAGACAACACTCTACCCCTACTAACCTTCGACCTCCACTCCTTTCTATCTAGAGTCATGTCCTCGATAATATGAAATTGCGTCATGTCCTATCTAATCATCTCTCCCAATACTTTTTCGCCCACAATGTAGTAGACTTTCTTTGCAATAGGAAAAGAGGAGATAGATACAAACACTAATGCATCCTGATTCATGAATGGGAAGGGAAAATATATAGTACATATCATTCCGTTCAAATGCATACATAAAAGTAAGGAGGGCGAATAAATTGCAGTGAAAATTCTTACATCAAATATGAGCAATTTTTCACCTCAACTTGAAAGAGAGCTTTACAAACCCCTAGTACATCCTACCACTACACTCTGAAGATCCACAAAAGCATTTCTTCACCTTGATATTTCCATTGGAGTCATGTACTTGATCCACGGAATAATTGTAATGATAACTGAGCTCCCCCAAAGGAGGAATGTTATCTGCTGCAAAAAGCATGATATGAGGCATTTTCTTATCTTCATGATCATAGAGAACGCTTTGTGCATACAAATTAGGTGAACAACTATGATTGATAAATCGCCCGATATTTCCACACTGAGCTGCATCAATTGTATAACCCTCATCTACTACCTCACTTAATTCTGCTTGTCCGGCAGAGTTCACAGAACAATCACTATAGTTCTGCCCAATATCAAAAAGGTACTCGTCACTACCAATTCTTCGTTCAGCTTCCTTGTCTTCAAGAAGTTCTCCTACATACTCACATATAAAGGTTCCTGAAGGAATAGATGTTAGAGATCTCACACCCCAGCCCCTCGAATTTGTCTTAAAGATCTCAAGTGGAACTTTAATACCATGTTGGCTGACTCTATTGTAGCAAGAGGGGGGACATTTACAATGAGGACCACATTCATATACAAGAGGCTTCACTTCAACAATTGCCCCATTACGGTTGTATGGGATCTCGCCTCCATTTTTAACTGCACATGAGCACCTCTTGGAATCAGAACATCTCCCAACACAATCACAACCTTTAAAAGGAGAAGGCTGGAACCAGTCAGGATATATAATCTTCTTGATGTAATTGAATGGTGGAGGTTTCTCACCATCAATTGTGTTCACAGCACTTATCGCGAGTGTCTCCTTTCCATCTGTAACGTCGTGGACACAAACACCATGGCGCACTTTGGACTTTTTCGATGACTTTACTTCTTTCCAAGCAAGCTCTGGTTGCCCAGGAATTCTCACCAACTTAAACATAAAAACCATCTTACCCTTTGTCCCTTGTTCTGTCCAATAATTCTCAACAGTGTACAACCCATCATAAACATATGTTGTCACTATCTTACCTTTACCATCCACGGATTCAGAGGTCTTGGTCTCCTTAGATCCACGAATCACCCGAACAGGATTCTTTACTGATATACTATTCTTCAAAGCTAAATTACCTCTTTCCAGTTTCTGATCCTCAGGGGTTTTGGTCTTACCTACCACATTTCCCCCTTGCCCAGAATAAATCAACACATCAGCATCTTCCAGGCCGTCATCATAGACCCCTGAAGAAACAATACTAATCGCGATCAGCATACCTCCTTGCTTCATGTAATCTATACCAGCCTGATATAGGCGATGAACCCCCACAATAGCAAGTTCCACCCTGTATTGGAACTCATCCCCTACTTCAACTCCAGGAACTTCTCCGAGTATGTGCTGACCCGTGTTAACTTCTTTTCCTTTAGCTTTGATGATTTTTGCTGCATGAAGATCAATTCTGTTTGGCCCCTGCTTCAATTTTGCTTCTTCAGGTTTTGACTTTGATTCTTCACCTTGCAAAAGCTTTCTACAGATACCCTGAAACAGACGAAGAGTCTCTCTAACTTTAGTACGGGCATCACCATGACTGGAACTGTTTGGACCAAAAGGTGGTAGGGTCACATCAAAGTCACATTGACCTCGTTGAATGGGAGAATCTTCATGTACAGCTTCCCTATTCAAACTAGAAGCTCCATCGTTGCTGGCAGCCCATAAACCAGATCCTTCGTCATCGAACACAACTAATGCACTTGAAAGTCCATCAGTAGCTTCACCAACAGAAGCTGATTTTTTCTTACCTCTAGGATTACTTTTTCTGGCAACAGCTTTGGCTTTCTTGCGCCAAGACAAATCATCCTTCTCAACTTGGTTTCCAGAGTCTAAACTAGTTCGCTCTCCCTGCCTCCATGGACAGTATGGCTCGGCCATCAGACCTTGCACAATTGGCTTAACCACTTCATGTCCAGAACCAAAAGCATTGACTGCAGTCTTTTTCAAATGACTTTTGACCTGTGAGACAACAATTTCATTTCCACTCACAGGGTCATCTAATCGCTTTTGCTTCCCTTGCTTCAGTGGACAATATGGCTTAGCACCTTTTGTAATTGGCTTTTCATTTCCAGAACCAAGAGCAATACTTGCAGTAATAGACTTTTCACTTTCTTTCTCTGAATATACCAGTGTCTCCTTCTCCACAACTCCTGCATCACTCTCTTTTTTCATCATTATCTCAGGCATAACCACAGTTCTTTCCACCTGACTTCTTCCATCATAATCACATTGGATGCCTTCCTGTTCTACAGTCTGAACCATCGTTATTTGTTCCAACTCCCTATCTTTTGGACTAGAAACGTCCCTCTCTTTCAGAGAATCAGCATTCTCACTTCCAATCAACTTCTCTTGCAATGCCCCAGTGTCTGTAACATCTCTCAATGTCTCAATTACTTCATTCCTTGTAACTTCCTTACTGAGCCCGGCCACATCCTTGCTTTCTTCAGTAACACCAAAACAGTTCTGCTCAGTTGGCTTAGGAGCATTTGTTCCACAAAATGGAGGGAAGTCTCGAACAGCGGATACTCTTCTTTTGCGGTACTTATTCTTTGGCAAGGAGGAGGTATGTTCCGTAGCACTGATGAGCTGCTGAGGTGGTGAGAACATTTTGATTTCACTAACAGGTGTCTTGTGCCCACTACCCACATTTTCAACCAAAGGTATACCCTGCTCATCAACTTCCTTCACTGAAATGTCATACTGAATGTCTTCAGTTCCCTTGGAAAGCTCCATTTCACTAGTTTTGATATCTTTCGGCAACTCAACTCCTATTGATTTTTTGTCACTTATTTTTTCTCCCACCCCATTTGCTATTGCACTCATGTTTGTCGCTACCACTTTCCCTGCTAACCTATCCATTTTTTCTTGATTTTCCAAGTTAACTAGACAGTTCACCACCTCAACAGACTGTGATTTGGTCTCAATGTTAGACTCTTTAATACCATCGACCAATATAGTGTTAGCCATATCTTCAATATTGTTGGACACTACAGCATTTTGATCATGATTCAAATCAACTTTCGGAGAAATTTTACCACACCCTGGAGGAAAATCTCGCACTGCTGAGACTTTTCGAATTTTATATTTTGGTATAATGCCCAAATATGAGGAGTGGCAACCATTTTCCAACAGCCGCTTCTTCACGCTCTCATTGGATAACCCATCATTAGACACTGATGCCATCCTTGACCAACTAAAGAGAAATCCTCTTGACCGTTAAGAATCCTAAAACTGAAAAGAAGACATTTTCTTTAGTAGAGATAAATCACGAATGAGATGAAACACTTTCAAACATATCTATTTCCCCTTTGGCCTAAAAGATGCACATGTTTAGTATGACAGGAACTATACTGCAAAAGAAGTCATTTTCTAGTTTTTGCAAGAGCAACAATTAGGTGTCAATCCCAAGCAACTAGGCTATATAAATCATCACCATCCATATTGCTCAATTAATGTCCATCTCAGTCCAATATTATGAAAATTTAATCATTAGCACTAGAAGTTGTCTATGATTTCTACAGGAGTATAAGTCTCTAACAAGACTAAGAAGTAAAAACTCCTAGCAAATATTGGAACTAAAGTAAACGTACTAACATGACCAAAATTTAATCTCATCTAATTGATAACACCGATACAAATTTTTTTCTTCGCCTAAAGTAAACGTACTAGCATGACCAAAACTTAATCTCAACTAATTTGGGGGAGGGGCTGGCATGGCTAAAAGTCTCAGCTAATTGATATCACATATACAAATCTTTTCTTCCATTGTGCCATTATTTTGCTAGATCCGCATGAATTTCAAGAGATTGTAGCTCTTGCGAGACAACTTCCACGTGATTTTAGATCTACCTCCTCTTCCTTTAATCCTTTACGTGGTAATATACCTATGAATAGGTGTATCTAGAGGTTGATGTAGGCCATGATCAAACCATATCAAGTTACCTTCTCTCATTGTCTACTCTATTTGTGCTACTTGCACATTCTGTTGAACGATGTCATTTTCCATCTTGTCTACTGACTGCACATCCATCTTAGCATATACATTTTTGCAACATTCATCTCTTGGATGTGGTGGACTTTAAAGGCCCACCATTCATTCATTTTCTGGTGTTTGATCATTGGAAAATCTTTTCCAATGAAAAATTTCCTATCAAAGGGAATTTCCTTCACATATCAATTTCCTTTACATCTATCCAAACTCTTTCTCAATATCACTTGATCCAACCACTTAAGACATTTTTATCAAATTTCAATATTGAAAATTTCATCAATACTTATCCATTTTATTGATATTTTTATTAATCTTAAGTACTTCTAGGAAAATATTTTCCTGCCACCAATCAAATACCGAGAAACAAAACTTATTTTCGTCGAAAGCATTTTTCATAACAACATTTTCCGTCATACAAAACACATATGTTACAGAGAAAAAAAGTGGCTGAATATTTTAGGCAATTAAATTTGTTCGTAAATTTCATTTAGATAAGTTAACCACTTAAAATAAGTCACCTCCTTTAGCTATACACATTATCCTCAATAAGCCGTAAAACCTCAGGCCTGTTTCAATTGATGTTGATCTATATAGTTAAAGGACGTGACATATTTTATATGACTACATAATGGACGTTTAAGAACACATGCACAAAAATTCAAAAATTTGATGCAGAAGTGTCTAGTACAAACGGTATGTCATGTGTTCAAGTGCTCAATTGAAACAAGTCATAGTTCGAGTATTTAAATAAAATTTATTGGCAAGTTTAAGGGGTTATCAATGTATTCAGCCGAAAAAATATGTTACAAGATTAAGCAATAAGAACTTGGGAGTCAAGACTATACGACAAGACTAAAAAAGAACCACAAACAAGTTGCGGTAAATTCATATCCATGAAAACGAAGTGGTAGAGGATTAGGCAGGGTGACCCTCTATCGCCTTATCTATTTGTGTAAGGCATGGAAAGATTGTTGAATATGATCATTGCAAGAAATTTAGATAAGGATGGGTTGGTATTAATGTTTCTAGGGATGGACCTAACATTAGACCTTATGTTTTTTCCAAGGCCTCTGAGAAAGCTGTAATATAATCAAAGAGACACTTGATGAATTTTGTGTCATGTCAAATCATTCCATTTATTCTCTAAATTTAAATTATGGACATGTTTGATATGAAAGAAAATGTTTTCATGGAAGATGTTTTCTTGGAAAATGATTTTAGGAAAATATTACTTATTTTCTTGTGTTCGGTATGGAACCAAAAAAAATATCCTGAGACAAATACTATGGTATGTGGGGTTGGAGTGTGTGAGTGTGTGGCGGCGATAGGGGCTACGAGAGTGTAGGTGAAGATGAAGTGTATTGGAGGGTGGGGATGGCACAATCGATGTGGAATGCCACTTGTGAAACTTGTTTTCTCTACTTTCACTAGGAAAATCATTTTCCTCATTTCTAAGGAACTTGTTTTTCTAGATAAAATGATTTTAAAATTTTCTGAACATGGAAAATTTAAAAATCCTTCATACCGAACACACCCTATATGTCTCTCCAAACACACACCCTATATGTCTCTCCAAACATCTCTTGAGGTAATGCTCTTACTATTAGTTATAGAATATGGATTCCTTTAACAAACCATTTCGGTATGTCAAACTTTCATTTGTTGTTGGTAGAACCACTATGATCAACTCTATGGTAAATGCCTTACTCACATATGTGATGTTTGCAAATGCTCTTCCAGTTGAGGTGTATATGAAAATAGATGGTGTGTATGAAGATAGATGGAATTAAGAGGAATTTCCTATGAGGTGAAACAATGCAGAAAAAGAAAGTACACCTAGGCAATTGGAACACTACCTGTAAGGGCAAAAGGAAAGTACACCTAGGCAATTGGAACACTACCTGTAAGGACAAAAGGAAAGGTGGTTTTGGTATTAGGTGTAGAGAAACCAATTTTGCAATGCTTATGAAATTTTGTTTCGAATTGGCAATGAACTCAAATGATCTTGTGACTAATGTGATCAGGAGTAAGGAGTAAGAACGTTCAAGATCAACTTATATCCAACCGGTTACCTAAGCAAAATGTATCCTATTTCTGGTACTATCAAAGCCAAGGATGTTTTGCTTGAGGGCGTCAAATGGAATTCGGGTCATACAAGTTTAGTCAACTTTTGGCTTGATTGGTGATGTGGTCACAGATATTTGTAGCATGTGTGAATAAGTCCTGTTATTAGGACATATGCACCTATATGGCATGCGAAAGGATAGAAGTGGTAATATATATGGATTAGTCAGTTTTATTTCAACGAGGGTACTCGTCAAAGTTAATGTTGATGCGAACCAACTTGATACATCTGTTTAAGTTAAAGTCTCTGATGTGTTGTTAGAAGGAGAATGGAATATCTCCTCTAGATTATTTCCTTAACCCATCTAACATAAACACCATTTTATCTTTGCAAGTAAGGTAACTTGGACTGGAACAGGTAATGGAAAATTTAGTATGACCTGTAGTGTTACACTTGTATTTTCAATTATGTGGCATATATGAAAAGAAAGAAAAAGAAATTTGATTGAAAAGAAATGTCTACCTAAAGATCTTATAAGCAATATATTAGAGATTATGCTAGGAAAATTGTTGAAGTATTTCCTCGACAAACTTCAATATCTAAAGAAGTTAAACTAATCACTTGGTCTCCTCAGAAAAGATTAAATTGAATATTGATGGAAGTGTGAAGATCCACCAAAGGGGAGATGCTGCTTTTGGAGGACTATCTATACATATTCGAGGAAAGTGAATATTGGGATATTAAGAAGTAAGACGTGACATATCTCAAGCCTCATGGAGCATCAAACAAGGGCTACAATTAGCAAAGGCAATGGGATATTAAAAGTAAGAAGTGGAAACAAATTGCCCAATGAAGATGACATATAAAGTTATCCTCTGAGAGATATTATTGAAGATTGCAAATACCTGCCAAAAGTCAACAAGGAAACAATTATCCACATCAAGAGAGAAGTAAATTAGTGTGCAGATTTTCTTGGCAAACAAATGTCACAGACATGAAGCAAATTTGCTAATATGGGAAGATGAGCTCAAAGAAATGGAGTTCTTGCTCCTAGCAGATTTAAATAGTGTAGCTTATGAAATGCCTCATTTGTTTGCACTTGATGGAGGTCTGAATCTAAATGGCTCAAACCGTAGGCCATTAAGTGCATTTGTTTATATTAAGATTTAATCACTTATTTGATCTAAATAGGTCTTAATCATTAAGATCTTGAACAAATTCTTAATATCATTAAGAGGCATTAAGATCTTGAACAAATTCTTAATATCATTAAGAGGTATTTTTGTTTGAATAATTTTCACCACCACTCTATCCACAACCACTCATCACAACACTAACCATCTTTGTCATCATAACCACCACTATAATTATAGTAGTGAACCACCAGCCATCACACCAAACCACCACTACTATTAGTCGCTACTGCACCTACAACCTCCATTATTATAATTTCATCCACTACCACCAGCCATCACAACCAAACCACCACTGGCAACCACCACTACTGCCAACCACTACTATTAGTCGCTACCACACCTACAACCTCCATTATTATAATTTCATCCACTACCACCAGCATCGCGGCCACCTCCACCGCTACCATTGCGGCTAATTCTTACTACCAACCACCTCTATCATCACAACTAACACCATCGCCAACTACCACCAACACATCGTCTACCACCACACATTCTTTCCCCACCACCATCAACACCACTAACTACTAATATCAATAAACTTCACCATCACAACCAACAACCACCATCACATCAGTCACTACAACACTAATCACCTCCATCATCACAACTATTACCACTATCATTATTAGCCACTAACGCCAACCATTACCACCACCACCACTACAAATCATCACCACCGTCACTAGCAAACATAAATATTGTTTCATGTTTTAATCAAATAATGATTTCATTTTATTAAATTTATCTTTTTTTAATTATTAAATTACCTTTTACTTTTTATTAAATTGTGAATT
Organism: Solanum dulcamara; assembly: GCF_947179165.1. Taxonomy (NCBI): domain Eukaryota; kingdom Viridiplantae; phylum Streptophyta; class Magnoliopsida; order Solanales; family Solanaceae; genus Solanum; species Solanum dulcamara. Next base: position 64,574,282 of record NC_077244.1, on the reverse strand, counting down.
TATTATGTTTACAAATAAATAAAGTATACATATTCAGATGTTGAAAAACAAACCCTCTCAATGATTAGTGTTCAGATCTAGAAACAACATCTTAATAATTCACATATGCATTCATATTCATGCATCTTAATCTCAATGAAAACAAATGTAGCCTACATTTTTACCCTTGCATCAAAAAAAAATATACAAGGGTAAAAAGGGAAATGAAAACAAAATCGATCATATCAAAGGCAATAAAACTACAGTTAGTACAGAATAAAAAAATTGCAGATAAAGGTTTGCATGCTAGAGATTTATATAACAGGAAGATATGAACACAAGCATACCAATTTTAAGGATGAACTTCAAACTTGCCCTTCAAATAACTTTATATAAAAAGTTGAAGTGCTAGTTATTCTGGCCAAAAAAAAAACAGGAAACTGATAATGATCTCAAACTGAAGAAAATTAAAAATTTACATATACATGTTAGATTCAATAATCGAATGAAAAAAAAAACAGAGGAAGAAGGAAACTTACAGTAATAGATTTCTAGACCCAGAAATGAAATTCAAATTTGAAGGGCTTCTGATTAACAACGGATTTGAAAGTGGGTTTGCATGGTGGAAGCAAGAAATTAGGGATAGATGGATGGAAATGGTCTGCTTGCTTGGTCTCTGTAACGGTTTGCTTTCCTTATTTTGTCTGGGCGACAGACGGAGATATTGAGAATAAATAGGGGCACTTTATATTTGCAGTTGAATCCTCCAGTTTTTGTTGTTATGTCATTTTCTTTTTGCAAAAAAGGCCCCTAAAATTGCACTAAACACTTCTTCCATTCTAGAATTGTCAATATGGGTTAGTCCAATCTGAGTAGCGAACCTTGAAATTTGACACGCTAAGATTGGTTGGTCCAGTATTTGGATGGACCTTAAAAGGAAAAAAATTCATAAATAGCGTTGCCTAGTGATTTTCTTTTGTGCAAATAATAAAGATATTAAATTTTTTTCAAAATATAAACATAGCATATACACTGAATGTTTGAATGTGTGCACATACAATATTAATTTGTTTATACACTAATACATTGTATGAATCCATACGGTGGGAGTTGGTGGGGGTGAGGAATATGCATATCTTATCACTATCTTGTATGAGGTTGTTTCTTATAGAACTTCGGGTTAAGAAAAATGCTTTCGAAAATAAAAGGATTTCATAAATACAAAAGTAAAAATTATAGTGAAAATATGGTAAATAGGGAGACTTACTGATAACAAAAATCATTATGATAACCTAAGTAAAAGAAATAATATTGTAATATAATTTGAAGAATAAGATAGTAACATAAAATAGATATTTGACTACATACTAATTTGCTAGTAGATTCATGTCCTTGGTGAGCTGGAGATAAGTCATGTCATATTAAATCACGTCAATTCAATTTTTTTGGGTCCTACCTCTTTGTCTCTTTAAACTATCATTGTCAACCTCTCGTACCTCCTTATTGGGGTGCTCCTTATTTTTACATATCTGAAGTATCTCAACCTCATTTTTCGCATCTTGTCCATTACTGAAGGCGCTCCCTACTTACCTTGCATATCATTGCTCCTAATCTTATCTCTTCAAGTGTGTCCAAACATCCATCTATGTATTATCATCTCCGACACTCATTTTTTGAATTTGTGAATTCTTGATTGACCTATACTCTGCCTGATACAATATAATTGGTCTGACAACCACTTTATAAAATTTTCATCTAAGTCTCGGTGGTACCTTCTTATTACGTAATCCATCGGATGCAAGCTTCTATTTTACCTACCATACTCCAATATGATGTGACATCCTCATTGATTTTCTTTTTTCATTGAATTATTGACCCAAGATACTTAAAGATTTCTCTCATAGATAGGCATGACTTATGTGTCAATCATTACTTCCACATGATCACGTGATGCATCACTAAATTTGCACTCTATGGACTCTGTCTTAGTCCAATTTAATCTGAAACCTTTATCTGCAAACCTTCAATTTATCGTTAACTTCATTTTGTGTATCGCTAATCAATATTATATCATCTACAAATAACATACACAATAATAACTCTCCTTAAATATTACATATTAATTCATTCATCACCAAGCATATACACAATATGTGCCTGTAGTGCTGACAATTTAAATATATGTATATCAACATATATAGTTGTTATAAAACGCAAAATATTACTACATTTTATAATTATTTAAAAGTACAAATATAAAATATAATTTTAATACATAATCAATTACATTAGATAATTTTTCCATCTTAAAGTGATCATTCCAATCTAGTCGGACGTAGGATGAGCTAGTTAAGCCCTTGTATGGGGATTTAGACCCCGTGCCCAGCCCTTAGAAGTCAATCTCTTTTTTGAAGTCAGTATTTTTATAATTTTACGTATTCTTAATCATTATTCATGGATGATTAATCGATCATACAAGTTAATTAATTCTATATAATTTAGTTATTTTAATAAAAAGGAAACAAAGAAGTACATTTAATAAAAAAAATTATGTTTGATTCTCTGGAAATAAAAGAGTACATCCATTACCCTTTAATCAAATATTCATTCTATAAAGTTTATGTATCAATGTATAAATAAAGATGCATTCTAATAAATAGTATAAATAGATATTAATAATCCCACGATTTATATTGCTATACTCTTTAACACATCAAATTCTAGAAATGCCTTTGAAATAACATTTAATAATTATATATTGGTAGCGTGCACAAAATTTAAATCAATTATTTATATATAATTTTAATATAATAGTTAAGGAAATAGAAAAAGAAAGAATTTTTGCAAAAATTATATTTAAAGTGTCTAATACTTTCTAGCTTCAATCTTTATAAATGGAGATTGAAAATGTACCACTTTATTAAAGAATTTGGACTATAAGTACTCTACTAAAAAGAAGTAGAATTATTTTGAGTTTAAATTCAAAGATAGTGAACTATAGTTCGTCTACTTTCTTATTTTATTTGCTACTTGTTGCGTTTATTTTACGCCATGCAACAAAGATTGTTATATGATTAAATCAATAAAGTTAACTTGCGTATAAAATATAAAAATAAGTGTCAAAAATACATTTGAATCATTATTTTTTTTGAGTTTTATATCTAAATTATTGAGAGTGTGAGCTTTATATTTAAACTATAGGAATTGTTTGGTATGAAGTATAAGGTATAATAATCCAAAGGATAAAATACATGACTATTTAATCTTGTGTTTGGTTGAAAGTATTATGCAGTCCTAGGACTATTTTAGGGATTGAAGAAGTTATCTCATATACATGATGGAATAACTTATGTCAGGATAACTTATCCCAGGATAATTAATCCTGAAAAAATTGTTCCAACCAAATGAACCCTAATTTATTAGTTTGACAAACACATATCTTTCTTTTGTTACACTTTCATCATAGTGTGTGTACTACACTCTCTCTTTTATTTTTAAAAAAATTCTCACATCACACTTCACATAGACAAAACATTCTACCTTGGCAAAAATTAAATAAATTATTAATATCAATTAAAGTTAAATATTAAAGTATTACTATATAAAAAAATACTATAAAATAAAATATAAAATATTTTTCTTATCTACTCCACCACTTCCTCTCACCGTACCCCCACCTTAAATTTTTAGTTTATTTTTTAATTTTCTTTGTAACAATTTCATAAAAAAAAAAAAAAAAAGGGCGAGGGATTGTCGGGGAGTGGGAATGGGCGACGGGGTGGATGGGGTAGGGGGGAGGTGGTAGAGTTGGGTGAGAAAAATATTTTAAATTTTATTCTTTTAAAAAATAATATATTTTTTTGGATAGTAATACTTTGATATTTAACTTTTAACTAATACTAAAAGTTTATTTTGTTAATGTAAAATATTTTATTTATGTGCAATGTCATGTGACAAGGTTTTTGCAAATAAAAGAAAGAGTATATTATACACACTACTGAGGTGTGTTGTTCAAATTATTAAGTGATGGTTTAGGTATGAAACTCACACTTTCAATAGTTTAGATATGAAATTCAAAAAAATATGATAGTTTAGATGCATTTTTAACATTTATCTCTAAAATACATGTACTATTCAACAATTAAAAGTGAAATACAATACAATACTTCTATATATGTTCTTCTAAATTAAACAACATAAAAAATATTGAAAAGTTAAACGAAAGAAATTGAACTTTTAACTGCCTTATTTCTTCCCAAAGTTTATATTAACAAAAGATATCTATTTTCATTTCTCTTAATAAATTGACGGGTTTTAATGAAATTTACTTTGAAATAATTAATATATAATATCAGATATCAATTTTAAATTTTACTCATCTTAACTGACTAAGATTTGTACTCATTAAACAATCTAATATTACTTATGTGTGCTAATTTAATCTCTCATGAATGACCTATTAAAAACATATATGACACAAACTTCACACTTTAGCGCGTTATAAACTAATGAATGATAAGTTAAAAGGTTCAAATTTAATTTAACAAGTTTGTCATAGTTATGCTATATAAGATATTAATTAATCCATTATATACACAAATATTTTTAATATTCTTGAAAAGTTCAATTCCCTTTGCAATATATTTAGTGTTATTATTATTTGTGGAGTTAAATTGTATTATTTTTTAATCACAATTTTTTTCAAATAATGTTAACTATGAAAAATGTTAGTGTTTTATAATTCCTTTTCTAATGTAGTCTTTTAATAGGTAAAATTATGTAAAATGATCAAGAAAATCATATTTGAATTCGCACAAAAATTATTATATATAAAAGGGGCAAACAACACAAATCTCACTAGCTTATGACTAATTACCTATCTTTCAGTGGGTTTTCAATATTACATTTTCTACCACATTTTGATCCCTAAAAACATGTATCTGACATGTCCAAATACATGTATCTCGGATACATGCTACGAAGATACATCTAATTATGTGTATCTAAACATGGAATGTAATTGAAACACATCAATTTAGGAGCAAATCATGCATTCTTTCCTAAATTTCTTCTCCAAAAAAAAATTCAAACATTTAAAATTTCTTCCCATTTTTTTCGAGCATCATAAATCTTTTCCTATAGATACATATAATATTAACTCAGATACATGTACACTTTATCAAATACACGAACTCTTAATTTTTTTTATATATATATATATATATGTATGTATGTATGTATGTATGTATATATATATGTATACTTTATCAAATACATGTACACCTAATCGGAAATATATTTTGACCTAAAACGCTTGTGCTTTTTGATGCTTCTACAATAATCACCGATCCAATAAAATCGGCCTTCAAAATTACATGATCAATATGCATATATAGACAAATTTACGTAACAAATTAGTGAAATGAGAGAAGAAAAATAATACTGAACTTTTTCTCCATGCTGAAGAAATCGAGTTCCACCACTGATTTTGCCAGTGTTTGATTATTAAGAAGATTGCTTGAGGTTTTTGAGGGATGAAAATTATATGCATGACTTAAATAATGATTGAATTGGTTATAAAACTTAAACTTTTGATTTGTAGTGCTCCAATTTCTCTAGAGTTTTTAGATGGATGTGAAGGAAGGAGGAGAGAAAATTGGGTGATAAACGTGGGAGCGGAGAATTAGGAGAGAGTAGATCGATATAGTGTGAATGAGTAAATTAGGAAGATAATTAAGTGGGTAGTGCATTAATTTAGGCTATTTTCAAAAAGTAGTGAATCTCAGACTCTTAGTATATTTGGCTTTAAATTTAATACATAATTAATCAATAGTAAAATAATAGATAATTATTAAAAAGTATAGATTGAATTCGTAGATATGATATGAATGTATATCTAATTATGTACTTTATATATCAAATGAAAATTTGGATATGTTAATACAACAGAGTAAAATATGATTTATTAGTTTGCTAACGTATGAAAATTAAATAAGTAAAGCTAAAATATATATAGTATCACTTTTAATATTCTTAAATTTTATTTAATATTTCAATTTTACATGTAATATATTTTTAAACACAGCAGATAATATGAACGTAATAATATAACAGACAAGTTAATAGTTACTCAACAATCACTCAACGGTATAAAATGATAAGATTGGGTTCATTACTTTCTTGTTTTTTTTTAAAAAATTAGTGAATATAATCGCGCTTCGCGCAATAATAAAGATATTAATTAATAGTACATGAATATTTTTGTAAAGTTAATCAAAATAGAAGAGATATATATATATATATATATGAATTAATTGGCCTACGTGTTCTCATAAGCCAAATTAGCAAGATCACTCGTAAGAAATGATTGTAAACATCATTCACGCAGGACCAATTCGACTTTATCACTAAATTTTATTTAGATACTTTAATTACAAACCATTTCAACTGACCACTTAAATCATATTATAAATTATTTTTATTAGGCAATTTTAATTCAAATATTTTTATTTTCGTTGCACACATCCTCAAGAGAAAATAACTTTTCCTCGCAAGGCATGTTGTAAATATATAAACATATCTTTAACTTGACCGTAATTAATATTTATGTCTTTCAATTTTAAGTGTGCACAAACAGACACTTAAACTTGTATATAATTAAACAAGTAGATACATACATCCTACCTGATAATTTGCATCTTATGTGTATTATGTCATGTAGTACACATATATCTATTTATTGAATGTTATATAAATTTAAATATCTACACACATACCTCAAATTAAAAGGCATAATATCTTAACCGGCCAAAAGGACATTTTTATGTATTATGTGACCTAATTTATGTCATACGTAAACTAGTAGCCAATTATATCCAACGTGGTCTGGATTATCCAGAACCGGTAACCGTTAATGTCACAGGCGGGTAGGCGGGAGAAAAAGCGGCAATATTTTAATGCTTCTATAAACCCCTCGAAAAATAAACACACTCCATTTCGTTCTGTTCTCCTCCGACGAAACACACACACACACCGTGAAATAGCCGGAAATGGACGAACCCGACGGCCCGTTCGCCGGAATTATCAGGAACTGTATCACTGCCGTCGATGAAGAGGAGCTTCGTAACTGCCCGTTCGCTGTGGAATTCGAGAACTTTCCTGAATCTTTCGCCTCACAGTCATCATCGCCGGTCCCGTCAAAACAATTCGGAATTATCATGTTATCACTTCCAGTCACAGCTACCGACTCAATTGACCAAACTTCCACTCTTAAAAATGAAAAAATACATACTCCTCCAGAGCATCATAATTCTCAGACCTATATCTCCGGCTTCCATGATCAGAGACCTACTACGGCTACAGCCGTAGATTTACCGGGTAATGTTTCCGCCGTTGAAGACGCTGCGGCGGATTATGGAGATGGTACGGAGAGGGTTGATTTAGGGAAGGATAATGGCAATCTAGGGTTTTCAAAACCTCTAGAAATTACAGTAAATGGGTGTCATGGAGGTGATGGATTGGAAAGAATTGACGAAGTTGAGTATTCAGAGGGTGATATTGATGAACCGTTGAGGAAGAGAATCAGGATTTGTGAGAAGAACTTGGGTGTTATGCAGAGTTCAATTCCACAAATCGTGGTTGATATAGATGCTGAAATCACAGATTTAGAAGTTGAAGAAATTGTGCAAGATGAAGTAGTTGACGATAATAGAATAAAGAGAACTGTGGATTTTGCAGTAACAGAGTCTGAACATGGTGACAATCATGTTTTTCATGGAAAAAAGCATGCAAATGGGATTCAGGAAAGCTGTACTGCTGGTGTTGATGGAAGCATTAGTGGAAGGCGCGAATTGCCATTATGGATGAAGGGAGGAGACAAGAATGGGGAAGTGAAGGATGTTGCAAGGAAGGCAATGAAGGAGGGGCAGTTCAAGGACATTATAGAAGATACAATGGTGGCTTTTGGAAAGAACAGCGAAAACAAGGATGCAGACTTTTTTGAGACTGCTAAGGGGCGTGATATGGTTTTTCCTCAGCCTAGATGGTGGTCACGGGAGCTATTTGTTGATTGATTTCAGGTCAGGAAACCTGCAAAGATTGAAGAACTGCCAGCTATTGCAGGTTGTAAATGGTGCTTTAAAGGTAGACTTCACTAGCTAGTTAGGAAACTTGTATATATGATAACGATAGTGATCATGCCAGTTTGTGTGCATCTAGGATATTTAGTGTCCTTGCCAGTTTGCGTACACCTCGTCTATTTCTTCGGACTTGCTACCTCCCACTGGCTCGCCAACCCTGTTCAATATATATATATATATATGATATTCTAAGCTACTGGCTATTGCTTTGGTTGACTGATGTAAATTATCACTAAACCTGGCCAAATGTACAGTATGAATGACGGATTCCGTTGAATCAAACCCTGTATGTATTAAGAAATTTACTAAATATGTGTAAATATTAAATTTCGAACCTACTTTAATGGTTAGTCAATTCAATAAAATCTCGAAATCATAAAGTTCAAATCTTGAATCTGCCCTTTGGCGGGTAGCTAATGATGTAACACATTATCACAAGCTTCTAAGCAAATTTTAAATTGAGATAAGCAGTTGCCTATTTGTTAGTGAGTCTTCTTTTTTCCCTAACATACAAATTTTATAATTATGTTACCCAAACTACTAATGTGAAAGAAACAAACCATTGCGTGGTTTTCTAGCTCCCTAGTAGGGGTAAGGCGTACATACACTCTATCCTCTACAGACTCCACACGTGAGATTACACTGGGTGTGTTGTAAACAAACCATTGTGTGGTTCTCTTGGGGTAAACCTCCCAGTCACTACCCGTCATGCCAATTGCTGGCATACTTGGAAGGAACAAGGAACTCAGTTCCCTCCTTTTTGAAATTTGAATTGCCTTTCGAAGAATAATCTTGTCATAAAAAAACCAACAGATAGAAAGGCTGTCTCCAATTATGTTGGAAAACTTTACTGCATACAAGTGCTGGACATTACCATCTTCCCCGCATTTTCAGCTATATTATACAATGTTTGTCAGTCTTTACAGAAAGAACAAAAAGAGGGTAGACAACCATATCCATCAGCTAAATCCAAAATTTTGTTTAGTATAGCTCAAAGGGGAAAAATAAACAGCAGAACATCCAACTCTTTCAGCAAATAACCACATGATTGGTGAGGAACATGCATACACAATCATCTGGTTTGGCTGAAGTAGCTTCTAGATGCCCTATGAAAATGCAAACTGTGATACTACCACTAGGGACGTACAAGATGTGGATATACAGAGCTGCTACTGGTGTGTGCTTGTGTAGCAAAATTAGATGTTGGTAGGAGTTCTGCCTGCGCAAAGGAGTTGTCGGATGGCACATCCAGTAGCACGTCCTGGTCATTTGCAACATGGAAAGAATCCAGCACAGGGACACTATTAGAAGGCAAGGGAAATAGGCATTTTGGACTGAAGCTAGAGCTATTGTTGTCCACTAGTTCCTTCTGCTCATAGCTACTTTTCATCACCACCCTCTTGGGGCTCTTCATTGCTTTCTTTGCACCTGAAGCGAAATGGTCTGAAAATTAGTTCTATATGAATCGATGATATTGTCAAAGCACATACAGTGCATGGAGCAAGGGAATTTTTTGTTACTTGGAGAAAAGATCCACTATATCCCCTCCCACACACTCTGGGGTTGTATATAAGATAGAGACTAGACAATTGATGTATTATATAGAAACAATATCCCCCCCCCCCTTACTGAATAAGTTGCAATGCTTACCTAGATGTCACTACTTGCCTGTTTACTACATGATATGTACTGGGACGAAAGGTCCGTAGGTATAGTCAAAAAAAGGGAGAGAGAGACAACTATCGAGATGGACTTTTTCGTTCCCTATTTCCATCTTCCATTTCAATAGGTAATTTCTCCTAACAATTATCCAGCGTGAACCAAGCCACCTCAAGACAGTAGGCCATGACATTGACCTTGTCTTACGAGCTATGTCACAAAATGCAATGTGTAAAATAACTAGTTAGAGAATTAGACACCCCATGCATTGCAATCTAGGACAGTAATAGACACAAGGATACCTTCCGCATCCAAGATATTCTACCACATCTCACTGTCTATGATGCTCACTTATTACCCCATGTAACCCTATTCTTTTATCTGTTCCTTGCAGATTGCAATACCAGATATAATGAATATGCTAGAACCCTTATTGAGAATGTTCAAACTTATTTAAGCCCTCGTATCTATCTTCTTTGTGCTATCTCTGCTTGGAGCTCTCACACATGTAAATTTTGATCTCCTCCCACAATCCTCAGTTAAATATTTATTGTGGTTGAAAACATAATTAAGTAAATAATAGCATGCTCTATGCTCCCTCTAATAACTTCGACTTTTAGATGAGATGGTCACACACTTCAACATAGTATTATGTTTGAGTCTCACCGCCACCCATTAAAAAAAGAACTCACAGTTGCTTGGTACATTAAAAAGATCAGAACCCCACGTGAGGGAGCGTGTTGAAGACATAATTAAGTAAACAAAATTGTGCTCTCTCTAACAATTTAAGTTTTTAGATAGATGGCTTCACACTTCAACAACTTCCAAGAGAACTAGTCAAGCAATTAAGAGGAATTTGTTGGATGCCATAACATTGTTGAAAAAACAAAAATTGAAAAAAGAGAGGCACCAACCTGCGTACTTTGGATGGTGCCCTCCGATGGCCTCTTCATATTCACCGAATGACCTGTGCCAATAGCATTGGGCCCTCCTGTAACTTCATAACCACTGGTACTACTTATATATTTTGTGTTCTAACCCAAACAAGATTAGCTTCGGTAAAATTGCACTATTTATTTAGAAAAAGTAGAATGTTCATAAAAAGGAAAAACAGAAGATCTAACCTTGAGAAGGTTATACTTTTCCACCCACTTTGACTTTGTTAAATAGCACAATATTAACCTCTTCAAGGTCCTAGAATCTTCTATTTTCACCCCTGACAATGAGCTATCGAAAACACCTTCTGCAAGAAGTTTCTGGAAGGAAGACAAATTCTCCTCAAAATGAGAGCTCTCAAACATGCTTTTAAGACTGCAGATAGAGAAACAAGAGAAACACAATCAGAGCTTGACGAGGATGAAGAAGGAGGACGAAGAAGAAGAAGAAGAAAACTTGATTCTTGCCTCTCATTGAAAATGATTTTGTTATTAATAGTTCAGTGGTGTATATGCTATAAAGACTTCTGACAATTAAAAGGGATATGAATATGAAGTAAATTGTACAAACCTATCTGCGGGTGCAAAAGAATCAACAGGAGCTAAGTATTTTAGTAGTTGCTTTTGTTCATCACTTGAGAGATGCCTCATGAACTCTTCATAATTAAGTACATCCTGAACCATATTATCATAATGATATAAGTTCTGAAGCAGAGCATTGCTTGGATTCGTACCGATAATAATTAACAATTGACAACAGAGCCACAATCACGTATAAAATTTGTCAAATTCATTCATAGAGGAAGCAAATCTTTGCAAGATGCAATATATTTCTAATTCAAACATATTCAAATGATAATCAAAAGCAGAAGACCATTTTTATATCTACAGACGAGCCGAATCCATGAACACAAGGAAATATTCTGGAATACGAAATGTATTCCAGATGCACAGACAAGTGGGCCTTGTAGGAAGTATTCCACTGTTATATTGGATGAAACAAAAATTTATTCGTAATGAAATCAAGAGGCAGCAACAGACCTTCAGGTCTATATGGCACAGTGGTGAAGTATGATGTCCAAGAATGTGCAATTTTTCAAGGTGATCTTTATCCCTGCATTTTAAAAATAAAATGAGAGGCAAAGAAAAGGATTCCAAGCTCTTGAATTATGTAATTATGGTAACTGATGCCATCACAAGCTTGAATTATGGTATCTGATGCCACCACAAGCTTACAGCACAATTAGTAATTGTAATGAAATATCATTTGGGCTGGTCTGATTTATATATCTTCCTGACGTGGAGCCACATCACAACTAACATTAACAGGATATTCAGGCATTTAAAACCTCATATCCATTTTCTTCCCGTCTAACACATGCAGAAGCACTTTAATTTCTCAAGACATGCTTGCATGCTATCAAGATTAACGAAGAAAGCACCTTTTGGCCTGGTGTTGTTCCATTCCCTGACTATTAGGCTTCTTGGTTCTCTCAGTGCCCAGATTTGGTAAACAGACACCCCTATTAATATTTACAGGTGGGGTAGACAATCGTGAATAAGCCTCATTTACATAACGCCGCTTGTTATTAACCGACAGGGAGCTGGCTTCTGATTCTTCTTCTCTACCTATTGAGTTTGGATGTCGAATTAGCACACTTCCATGTCCTATCTCAACAGAGACCATAGGCTTGTCACTCTCAAAAAGCAAATCCTCTTCAGAAGATCCAGAGAAGTATGAAGATTGTTGTTCATGTAGGATGGTACACAGGTCTTTAGTGAGCTTTTCAACTGAAGACTGCTTTGAACGACTCATGCAGGTTCTCTTCCTTGAAGGCACCATTGCTTCCCATTTGTTGGATTGGGCAGGGCCTGATAGCACAATTAAGGGGAAAATATTTCATGAAGCCATCGAATCACTGAATTATGCAAGAAGTCAGTGAGCTTTGTGCTTCAACTACGAAATGAAGGTTAGAATGCACAAGACATATACAAAGTATAAACAAAGAACAGAAAAGAGAAGGCGAGAGGATGTATATCATATGTGGTAGGGAAAGAAGATACTATTCAAAGTAATTTCTTTGATTTGATTCAGAGAAGAGGAGAAAGGTCTAGCTATTACCACTAAGTTTTCACCAGAGAAGGAATTAACCCTGAGTGTAATATTGGTAATTCAATCAAAAGACGTAGAACAAAAACTCACAGCATCACCAAAACTGACAGCCTACAGAATATTTCAAGTAGCTAACAAGTAATGATATACAGGAACATATCTACATCTTGATGAATCAAATAATTCAGTTTCAATATTATCAAGCCTTTGAAGTTTATTGGCTCTTTGGAAATAAAGCCTGCATTAATAAATGAATTACCTGTCAAATTACTTGCTTCAGTACTACCAAATTGTGCAGAGCTCTCAGTGTTTGAGATGGCGGATCCAGAACTTGACCTATTGCTTGTATCTTCATCTAAACCCTTAAGGAAACCCTGATAATAATCAGGAGGAGTTCTAACTACAGTATTATCATGATTTTTCTTTTGTTTCAGCACCTTTGCCTCTTTGTTCTCCAAAGACATGTTTTTGACCCTACACACCCTATAATCCTCTAGATCATCAGATTCTGGCCTTGCATGCAGAGGGGTATAATTTGCCAAGGTTCCTTTTGTTCTCCACCGAGATCCACATGCATTGCACAATATTGGCTTTTCTGGAGGCCCATTACGCCAAAGTGGGGTGCCTGCAGCAATATGTTGATGTTAAGAGTGTATTCTACATAGATACGGAGGGAAGAAAGAATGGCATCTGAGAATTGAAACAAGGAATTCCACACAAATTACAAGAACATTAGCACACCCCTGCAACAATACTCTTAAATATGCACTGTGAATTTGATCACTTCTATTTTCTTAATTGGTTTTCTCTTTTTCCCATTAATTGGGGGGTGGGGGGGGGGTGAAGAGGCAAACCTTGGGACAGAAAGTTATTTTGTATTAAAGGGGTAATATAGGAGTTATGCCTGCTCTTACTTTAACATGCAATATGGACAGGATCTTGCATTTCAAGTATGGAAGAGAAAAGAAGGATTTGTGTGAAAAATTCCATTCAGGATTGCATTATAAGCCCATGAACAATCCCAAGTGCGAACCTCTCCTTTGAATGCAATTAACTCTATCAAAACTTGAACTATTCTGATGTAAATGAGAGATTGAAAGTTTTCCTGTGCAAAAATCCATAAGCATTGTAGTGGTCCAGCTACCAAGAAAAAGTTATACTGGCAATGGAGACAACATAAAGGAGCAAGAAAACAAGATCATGGAGTTGGAGACAAAGGGCACATCTATGCAATAACAGGGCAAAGGAAATTTATTTGCCTAACATCAAATGGGCAATGAACACTGGAGCATGGAGTTTCCTTTTGAGAAAAGCAGAGAGCGGTATAGCTGGCTACTGCAATGCACTGTAATAGTCACTTAGTATGCAAATAAATGGAAAGATATACAAGGTTTCTTTTTCAAGTGGTTCAATTGTGAAGGTAAAAATTAATACTAGCAGCTGCTTCCGTGTACTTTTAGAAAGAGAGAACAACAGGATAAAGCACATAACTGATAATCGTTGTCAAGAGAAGTGAACTAAGGAAATTATTCTTCATCGTACAACAAGACAGCCAAAGGTCCAATCTTTTATAGAACAACTAAGCCAAGACTAGAACGCCATAAATAGGACTGAAAAACTAGATTGAATTTGAACATTGAAAGTCACGGCATTGCGTGGACTTCTAAAGACATTTGCTTTGGGACAACATATTTACTAAAACAATGTGACATCAGTAATAACTTCCTGTAAACCCAAGCCGAAAGACATAGCTATAGGCAACCCAACCAATTTCTCACCTCATCTTTCGGAACATGTGTTACGTAGGTTGGGTACAAAGCTAAAAAAGCTTTTCCCAATGTCAACGATTACTTCAAGTAGCATCAGCAATGGAGGGGAAAGCCATATTTAACAAGTCTTTTTTTAGACTAGCTGAACTATGAAAGTTCCAAACGCGATAGGTTATGCAGAAAAAGACAAGATAGGATTTCAAGAAGATATCACTCACAAAGTTACTACCTTCGTGATGCGCTGCATCTGAGTAGAGAAAATGGATATAGGATACTCATAGCCGATTACAACAAGTTATTGAGTAGTAGTTGATTGACTTGATTGATTGATTTTGGTTGTTAAGAAAACATCATAAGTTTGTTAATGCAAACATTTGTCGATGTGAGGCCACAGTTTCAATGTTAAAGACAACCCAAGCAAGATAAATACTGATTACTATATCAACTTGAAACCAGTGAGCTCATTTCATGAGGTGAAGAAAACACAAGAGAACACTACAAACCTTTGATCAGAGAACACTGATTAAGAATGTGCTACTACACCAGCGATGTGAAATCCAGAGTTTATATGAAAATATGAATGAGTAACAATCAAGCCACATATATGCCTGAATGATCACCCTTCAATTATAAAGATCAGTAAGATGAACTTTGAAAAGACCAGTCTTCATCGGTGGGCATTTTTATGATGTGTGCATGATTAGAGGAACTATAATGTCAAAGAGCAAGGATTTCATTGGCATGAAAAGTGACACCTGAGAACATTTGCACATTCACAAAAGGGAACAAGGAAAAGAAGTACAGGACAAAAGTTTGAAACATCCCCAAATTGCATTGACCTATAAAAACGAAACAAAAGTTATGTTGTGTTCATGATTAAAGGATTCAAATTGACCTCGATAATTGCCTGTTCTCCTTTAGATTCTTAGCAAGATTTGAGCAAATATACAACAACAACAATCCCACGAGTGGGCCGGGGGTAGGAAGAGTGTATGCAGAGCTTACCTTACCTCATGGTGGTTAAGTGAATCTACAAGCATAACATATAATAAAATGAATAACAACATATATCACTCATCATTTTCTAGTGGTCAGTGATCTCTTCCTTTAAGAAGCAACCAACATATGGGTATCCAGTTCAATAATTGAACAACTAAACTAATCCAATAAAAGGAACAATTTTATGAGCTAAAAAGACTCCTTTTTTTCCCTGAAGATTAGTAAATTCATGAGAGATATAAAATACATTGAAGAACCAAGAACTCACTTGTAACACCACAATGATAACAAGGTCCTTGCTTTCCCATCTGTGCAATTTCTTTTTGTCCCTTAATTATAGAAAAAAATAAAATTTCAAAACTTTTTTTTGTTTCCTTTAGAAAACGAAAAGTACTTATAAAATAAATATCTGTTAAATTATTCTTTTCAGTATCTTATATATGGTATATATATATATATGTTACTGGGTATCAAAGCTTTTCTACAATGGAAACACCAAAAACCCAAGAAGACCAAGAACAGTATGTATATAAAAAGTCCAAGAAAACCCACTGAAAAAGGCAGTTATGAACAAGTAATGAAGGGATTAAAGATGGGATTTTTTTTTTCAGCTGAGAATTTGTACAATCCAATGAAGAAGAAAAATGGGTACTGAAATTTAAAGGAATTTTATGAACATTTAGGAAAAAGGAAGGTGAAATGTGAACGGAAATGGGGTTCTTGTTGTTTTTGTAAATGTAGTAGTAATACTAGATGTTTTTTTTTTCTTCTTTCTTTGGTGTTAAATCTTCTTGAAAAGTTCCAATCTTTATTTATTGGAAATAGAAATTGATTTTTTTGCTTCCATTTTTAAATTTGTAAATAAATAAACCTTATTGTTTAAGTATGAAGAATATTACTGCTTAAGTCCTTTGTTGACTAAAGGTTATTCCAGATAACCACTAACATTTGGAACTTTTTCCAACCCCCCACCCTGCAAACTCCTTCACCAAAAAAAAACCTTTTTAATTTATATTGTTCTTTCTAAGATTTACTCTTAAAGTAAGGATCAAGATTAGGATATTTAGGTTTATTTTTTATGGTTTAAAAAATTAAAAAGAAACATATAGTATAAGAAATTAAAAGGAATAGAAAAGTAATGGCAACAAAACAAAAAAGAGGAAAGAAACAAAGAAGTTTGTTTGAATCCTTTTTATCAACATTCTGCCTATATTGATTTCTGATAAGTAACAACATCTACTCTGTTAGTTTCAATATGTTTCTTATTTTGATTTAGTACGGAATTTTGTAATTTTAATTAAAAATATGTTAAATATATTTAAATATTTTTTAATTTTATGATCTTAAATACGTTATGTCGAAAATTAAATATTATTTTTAAAAATAAATTTAAAAAGAAAATAAAAAAAACAAATTAAAATGGGAGGAAAAGTACACTACATTCTTGTGATGACATTATGTTGATTAGTTTAATTTATCTTGCAGTAGTAGGTCTTTGGTGCAATTTGTGCTTTAGTTATTGGTCTTCACTCTTCACAATCACAGCCACATTTTGACCATTAGATCTCTCCTCCTAAAGAGATTAGGGTCCCACTCATTGGCATGCACTGACTAGGTTCTCATTTTTACTAGGTCTTCAATAAAGTGGTTGTCAACATTTATGTCTTATATAATGTAGTCCAGACTTGAGAGTAGTGTGTTGTGAATATAGGAGAGTTGAAACATAAAAAGTCCCTTGGGGTTTTGAGTTGTACTAAATGCCTCTTTAGAGTTTCAGATATTATACAAACTTGTTCTAGTTGTGAACTCTAATTTGACCTTTGATAATTACAATCAAACATATGGACAAGTTTGTCCCTCTTGTGTTAGTTTTACAAGTTTTCTTCTGTTTTCAGTAACAAAAATAATCAGTTATAGAGCTGAAGCTGAATATGATTACTGGAACAATTAACACCTTTATGCTGAGAATGAAACGAAAAAATTCCATTGCGACAATGTATAATTTACAACAGGAAACATGACTAGCATGTGTAACTGAAATAAACAAAGGCAGATTCCGGCCTCTACTCGTTCCAAATTTATCAGATGCTCTGAAAGGGACAGCCAGGCAGATCTTCTTCTCTCTTTTTTTTCATTCAGATCGCCAAAACCATGCCATATCTAAGAAGTAAAACTATAGGAATTCTTATAGTTTCAGTATCAAGAACAATTTTGTACCTCTACAATATCATCTTTTACTTCTGGCGGAATCTATGTAGATGCTTTAACTTGGTCGTGTTTGTTCTTGACCACATTTTCTGCACTTATTAGTTTCTCCACCTGATATTTCTCAAGAAAAGCTTGTTTCTGCAGGATATTCATCATCTCCTTAGTTCTATTCTCCTCTCCTTCAAGCTGCATTTTCACTATTGCTTCTGCTTCCCTGTTTATTGGCTAGAAATAGTCATCAATAGCAGCGTCCTGAAAGCATTCACCCATTTTTTTCAAGCCAGAAGATCAGCCAAAGCACCAGGACTGGCACATAACATCAGTAAAGTAATAGAGTGGACTCTGAAGCCAACCCTACTATGTATTAAGTTCCTAATACCTTGACATCACAATACAATAAGTGAATGAAGCACATGTTAAAATAATGCAAAGCCAGCTTCTAAAAAAAACGTACGGAGAGAAACAGAGAGTAAACACAAACACTGTTGGGTACAACGGAAAATCAAAATATGTAAATCATCAAATTAAAGGTCAGACAAAACCATAGGAGGTTACTGGAGTAGCAAGTTGAAGATCAAGGTGACATTGATGAAGCAGCACGTGGTAAAGTCCAAGCTCTAAGAATTACCAGAGGCAGCCAAATAGTATAAGCAAGAAATCAATAATGAAGGGCTTGAAGGTTTAACAGTACCATCGAGTAAAAAGCAGCTTAGATCCATCAAGGACATTGATCAACTTGGTTCAAGATGCTTGACTTGAAAAGAGTGTCAAATACCAGCAATTTTACAAATTCTATATATTCAAAAAGAACAATTCATTCAAATGAGTACATGCGTGCAGAGGTAACAAACAAAGTTAGTAGACCAGAAACAATAAAGATGAAAAGGAAAAAAAAAACGAATTCACAGAATTCATTGTTTGTTCTTAAGGAATTTAATTCCCTCACTGTATCCGAGGTTATGGATTATTTCCTCCCAAGATAAAATGGATAAACTATTAAAGAAGTAGCGGTACCTCAAACTTCAATAATTTCAACAAACTCAAAAGCCAGCAACGAAATCACACAAAGACTCAACTTTTTTTGTTAGAAAATATATACAAAAGAGGGAAAATTCGATAATAAAAAATCAGAGGAAAATCCTCTATTTATAGACAACAAAGAATAGTGTGAACAGATGTTTATTGTGGCTTATCGAAAAAGTCACAACCTTTCAGAAAAATCGCAATTCTTTAAAAAAGTTGCAACTTTTTGAAAAAGTCATAACATTTAGGAAAGTCACAACATTTCGGAATGGTCACAATCTTTTGAAAAAGTCACAACCTTTTATTTCTCATTCACACCTTTAAGACCCAACAATACCCCACATGAATGGGGAATGGCTATTGTTAAAACATATGCATGAAAAATTGTGTAATTCGTAAGTAAGGATTAATTGCATTTGGATAAGTAGGTTTTCCTTTGAACTTTCCGTAGTGAACATATATCAGATATACTCGGCCAATTAGTAGATTTGATATCTTTGAACCGTCGAGCTTTGATGTATACCTAGACAACATAAGTCATACAATCAACCATTTAATTGTTTTTGGTTCTCATTGATTTGTTCGTTTCATCCATGAACACCTCTTGGTTCATAAGTGCGTAGAGAACTGGCCTTACCGGATTCTCCTTAAAGCGACTTACACTTCACTTACATAGGTGATTTCTAAATGTGTTATTCCGTAAATACATCATTTGATATATCCTGTATCAAACTTAAATTATTAAAAAGTCTTAATACATTTATCCTTGTTACTAAACATTGTCTCATCATGAGAATAGACCATTAGAAATTATTTTTATAATGTTGAACCATCATCAATGACTCTATTTGATCTCCTTGAACCCAGATCTTGGAATCTCCAGTCTTCTAGGTAAAGTAAATGCCACGATGATTTGTCCTCGGCCGTAGTCCTATTTTCGTTGATGATCTCTCAACTCTCTCTCTAGTTAGGCCTTTTGTAAGTGGATCCGACACATTATCCTTTGACTTTACATAGTCAATTGTGATAATTCCACTAGAGAGTAGTTGATTAACGATGTTGTGTATTCATCGTATGTGATGAGACTTTTCGTTATATATCCTGCTCCCTGCCCTACATATTGCAATTTGACTATCACAATGCATGCATACTGGTGCCAAAGATTTGGGCCAAAAAAGATTATCTTTCAAGAAATTTCGAAGTCATTAATCTTATTCACCGGCCTAATTTAAAGCGATAAGCTCAGATTTTATTGTAGAGTAAGCGATACATGTCTGTTTGGAAGATTTCCAAGAGACTGCTTCTCTACCAAGAGTAAATACATTTTTATCTTTTTACCCAACTGATTTTCAACTTCAGTTTTGTATTGCCTAAAGACTTCTATTGCTTCATCATTACCATTCAACAAATAGACATAACAATAGTGCAACCGTCAATAAAAGTTATAAAATATTTTTTCCCACCACGAAATGGTATTGACTTCATACCACAAATGTCAGTGTGAATTAATTATATGGGATCTAAATTCCTTTCAATAGATTTATAAGGATGCTTAACATACTTAGATTCAACACAGACTTGATATTTTGATTTATTGCACTCAAAATTAGATAAAACTTCTAATTTGATTAGTTCTCACAACGTTTTGTAATTGACATGTCCCAAACGTTCATACCATAAATAATTTCACTCAAGCAAGTAAGAAAGACCAGAAATATTGAGTTTGAAAAGACTTTCCATGAGGTTAACCTTTTTCTATAAATATTTTGAGCCCGTTTGGATGAGTTTAAAAAAAATAACTTTTATGTATGAAGTGCTTTTAGAACTTTGAAGTGTTGAAAGTTATTTTTATAAATAAGCAGTTGAATGTTTGAATAAAAGTGCTTATGTTGAAAATAAGTATTTGAATTTTAGGGTTAAAAGAATAAAAGGGGTAGCTTGGGAATTTAGTTAAAATATAAGGGATATAAAAGTAATTTTCATGATCAAACAAAATGGCTTTAAGCACTAAGAAAAAAAAGTTAGAAATCCTAACTTTTTATTTCTGACTGACTTTAAGAATTTTATGGCTTAAAGTTAGCATTAGGTAAACACGGTCAAAAGCTAAAAAGGGGTTTATAAGTGGTTTGACCAACTTAAAGTCCATCCAAACGGGCTCTTTGTTCTTACTTATTATAACTTTGTCAAATACAAACATTGTTAAAGTCAACACCTTGTTAGATGTCCTTTCCAAGAAGACCTTTCCATAACACTCAATTTTGGTTGTTGCAGAATTACCCATGAGCATAATCTCATCGGATCCAATAAGAGCATGTGAACTAAATGCTTCTTTATGACACAAAACATGACAGATGATTTTTTTTATCAATATTCATGCCTATACAAATAATTGTATTTTAGTAGATATATATTTTCATGAAAGATCACAACATTTTAAATAACACTTTTTCATAAGAGAACACAACTCTTTTGAACATGTATATATATTTAATTTGGTAGTTTCATACTAGTCATATCATATCATATACTAGTAAAAGAGAAACTCAACGATCAAAATATACTCCAAGAATTTTGTGGGTCTAACATAATATAAGAATGTCATTCAATTTCATATCTTGTGCTTCCACATTTAAATTAGACACCAAGTCTAATTCTGTCTTTATCACAAGTAAAGAACTCTCACATTTTAAATATGATTTCAAAAATATTTTTCAAGTATTTGAAAATAATTTTTCACATAATGCTTTTCGTGCTTTCAAATGTATACTATCAAAATACATATTGGTAGCATAAAGCCTCTTTTAAAGATAATATTCTACAAAAGAATTGTAGTGCTTCCATTTCATTTGACAACCTTTACATATTGTCAAAGTTTAATTCATAGAGGCATCCATTAAAGGCATAAAATTATTAATTTTATGTCATTAGTAATTTTTTTTCTTCTGCCACAATTAGACAGACCACTTAATACTAAAGACTACATCTTTGTACAACTTATTTCTAATTAATGATGAAGTTTTTATATTATTCAAATTGTCAACCGAATGAACTCTGAATGTTGATGAAGTTTTTATAACTTCAAATCAATTTCAAATTCAAATTCAAACAGAGCAAAAATCAAGAGGTTTTAATCTCTAAAAACCAAAAATTCAACACTGTACATACACGAGTATGTGCCAGATGATGCATTTGTTTTTCATGAAACAGTTTCATCTCCTACCACCACAAACAACACTTCATGAGACTCTTTCCTAATATAGCCAGTATGTATATTACTAATAAAGTGAAATGGTGCCACAACATCATTTCACTCTCTTCCTCAATAATTGTGTGGCAATCAATCCTTGGATGTAGGCGATTTTAAATCGATAAAGAATAAAGATATTGTCTTTCTATTATTGGTACTATATGTGATCAATTTCACCATTTTACACAAAATACGCCCTTTCATACCAAACAATATCTTTTGGGTTACAAATATTTGTATAATCAGTCGAGAAAATAATGTCTAAATTTTTTTATGATTTCTATTTTCTGTATCACATGACTTTGCCACATTCCTCGTTTGCAATTTTCTAATTAGAAATTCTCATGGCTTCGCCAAAACACCATTTATTGATTTTTTTTGTTTCTCTTCACAACAGAATGTTACTTCAAATTCTAAAATTTAATAGACAACAATTTTTTTACATCTGCAAACCAAGTACCAGTCGAGTAGAAAATCACAGACTTTAATCTTAATAGCAGAGTAAAAATTACTGGGATTTATTCTTCTCAGGCAGAATAAAAGATGAATACATAATAAAACGTAAGATAAAGTTTAATATGAGAAACTAACTTCATTATTCAAGAAATAGCCTTTATAAGTAATCCATAAAAGGCTATGCATAATTGATAAAATATTCAAAACTTCTCAATCAAAATCCTTCTTACGTTTTTTGTTTCAATTGAAGCAAGCATGTACATAGTAGGGACTTCATGGGTTTTATGTACCAAGTAGATTAAGTGAACAAAAAAAAATTTCACCGAATATATTGAAGATAGTAGTTCGAGTGATTAGTTTGAGTGGTTAATTAATTGTAAACTGCCTATTTGGCAATTAGTTATATTGATGCAGTTAAGAAGCAAGTTAGTTGTGAGTTTGTTGAGTTTATTAGAAGTAGTTATAACAGCTCATCTAGTTAGAATTAGATAGATATAAATAGATGCTTCTTCTTCACTTGTAATCACTTTTGCATAATCAGAACATCAGAAATTTCTCAATTTTCTCTTTAAAATTCTACATGGTATCAGAGTTGTGATTCAATGATTGTTTGATTCAACTACGACAGTTGATTCTGGGAACCTCCATTGATGTTGAGCAGAGTTTTCTTTGTTTACAATGCCTGAAACAAGTGAAACATCAATGGCTACTGCAGCACCAGAGACACTACAAGCAATTGAATCCAAACGAAACCATCCATTTTACCTCCATCCATCGGACACTCCTAAAAGTATTTTGACCACAATTTAGCTCACAGGAGAAAAGAATTACTCCCTATGGAGTAGATCTATGTTGATCAATCTCAGGGCAAAAATCAAACTGGATTTGTACTTGGAACATGTCGACGAAGTGATTACTCTCATTAATTATAGGAGCAATGAGAGAAGTGTAATGTATTCGTGCTAGCGTGGATTATGAATACAATATCAAAAGAGTTATTGAGTAGGGTTGTATATGCCTCAGATACTGCGATAGTTTAGGCAGATTTGAAGGAACAATTTAATAAGGTTGATGGATCAAGAATTTATCAACTTCATAGAGAGATTTGTACGATTCATTAAGGTAACTTGACTGTTTCAGCTTACTTTACCAAATTGAGATTGTTATGGGATGAATTCGATACACTTGTATCACCACCTTCATGTAATTTTGACAGATCTAGAACTTATGTGGATCATATACAGTACTTACATTTGTTTTCTTTTTTGATGGGACTGAGTGATATGTATGGACATGCACGAAGCCAGATTTTAATGATGAGTCCCTTACCAAGTGTTAGTAAGGCATACACCATGATAATCTTAGATGAAAGCTAAAAACCCACTTTAGTCATGCGTGTAGGTGGTGATATGGTTGAGGCTGCAGCATTATATGCAGGAAAAGGCACTTATGCAACTAAAAACACACGTACTGATGGATACAAGATTGAAGCAGCAATGTACACCGGAAGAGGTAACTACAATGCCAAAAAGAAAGTGAACTGAAATATGTTCTGTGATCATTGTAAGATGCATGGACATACTCAAAAAATATGTTATAGACTCGTTGGGTATCCTGAAGATTGGAAGTTTAAAAGGAGACCACCAGGACAAAATGCAGATCAAAACTACACAAATACAGCTAGAGGAGTGCATTCATCTAGAGGAAAGGGCATTGTAAATAATGTATAGGTGGATAGAAGTGATGATGAGGAGCTAAACAATGATGTTTATGGGCCATTCAACACAGGACCAAACTCCCAAGATTCTTATGATTTCAACTCTATTCGTGCTAACATGCAGGCACTTACTGCATAGCCAAATTTCACTCTCAGTCAACACCAAAAGATATTGAAGTTGTTGGGTGAAGAAGAGAAGACTGAGGACATGGTTAATATGACAGGTAATCTCAATAACGTTATAATATGTCCAGCATCTACTAAAAAGGGAGAGTGTATAGCTATAATGAATTCTAGTGATAAAGAGCATAATGCAGTTAACATGAGGGATAACTGGTTAGTTGATTTAGAGGAAACATGTCATATGACATCCAAAATTGATAAATTGGACAAAGTTAGTGTTTCTAATAAGCATATAGGTATAAAAGTACACTTACCTAATGGACAAACCACCCTAATTACTCATTCAGAAAGTTGTGTAATCCCAGCAGATGGAGTATTAAAGAATGTCTTGGTTATGCCTGAGTTTAAGTATGATTTACTCTCAGTATCTCAACTGACTAGACAATTGAAATATTCTACTCATTTCTTTCTTGAATTTTGTGTTTTTCAGGACCTCTTCAATGGAGAGGTGAAGGAGATTGGTAAGGAGATAGAAGGTCTATACTACTTTCCCAATAATTTCTCTTGTAGTAACACAACTGATGATGATGGCATGGTCTTAATGACAAAAGCAAGTGATACAAATTGCATAACATGGCACAACAGGATAGGTCATCCCTCTATCAAAGTTTTGAGACAACTATCTTTAGTAGATAAAAAAACAGATGTAAAAGTATGTGATAATTGTTCAATTTGTCCTTTAGCAAAGCAGACTAGACTTTCATTTCCTGTGAGTATGTCCAGAATAAAAGCTAAGTTTGATCTCATTCACCTTGACCTATGGGGACCATATAAATTTTCTACACATAATGGGTTCAAATTTTTTCTAACTATTGTAGATGATAATTCAAGGATGACTTAGTTGTTTTTGTTGAAATTTAAAAATGATATCTTTGTTGTTTCGAAATCCTTTCTTGCATTGGTTAGCAATCACTTTAACATGCAAGTAAAAAGAGTAAGATTTGACAATGGCACTGAATTTTTCAATAAGGAATGCAAACCTTGTTTTCCTCTTTAGGAATCATTCATGAAAATAGTTTCCCTCACACTCCACGACAAAATGGAGTGGTAGAGAGGAAGCACAAGCATATACTAGAAGTAGCAAGGGCTCTAGATTTTAAGGGTCTATTCCTATCAGATTTTGGGGTGAGTATGTGCTAGCAGCTGTGTATTTGATAAACAGACTACCTACTGCAGTCTTACAAGGACAGTCACCTTATCAAGTTTTCTACAAAGTAAAGCCAAAACTTGATTATTTAAGGACAATGGGGTGATTGTGTTATGCAACCAAGCCTATCAAAGATGATAAGTTTTCTTCCAAAGCTGATACATGTGTTATGATGGGTTATTGTCCTACTTAGAAAAGATATATGATATATAGCTTGAGTCTCAAGAAGTTTATTATAAAAAGAGATGTTGTTTTCAAAGAGAGTGTGTTTCCATTCGCTGGACTGCAGGATAAACATATGCCAATTTTTATTGAACAATAACTTAGTGATTTTGACAATGTGAGAGTTGACACACCTACAGAAGTACCTAATTTTGAGAAACATGATGAACATTATGCTCCAGATGATACACCTGATCCAGTGATTGCTGAATGTACTCCAGTGATGGACCAAAATGCAGTACAAGAAGTTGTGCAAGAGATAAGACAAAAGACTTCTAGAAGGCGATCCCATACACCTATTTGGATTAAGGATTATGTCACTCATGAGACTGACTCTGTACATCCTCATTCTCTAGCCAACTATATTTCTTACAGTCAACTCTCTCCCAAATATCAAGCTTACTTAAGTGAAATGTCTGTTGAGAAAAACCAAGGAATTATGGGGAAGCCATCAAAGATCCTAGGTAGATAGAGGCCATGAAACAGGAGATTAATGCATTAGAGGATAATGGCACATGGACTGTAATACAGCTACCATCAAGAAAGAATTCCATAGGATATAAGTAGGTTTTTAAGATCAAATATAAGGCAAATGGAGAAGTTGACAGGTTTAAGGCTAGACTTGTGGCCAAGGGGTATAGACAAATAGAAGGAATTGATTATCAAGACACTTTCTCACCTGTAGTAAAGATGGTCACTGTGAGATCTATTATTGCTATAGCAACAACTGAAAATTAGATAATTTATCAAATGGATGTATTCAATGATTTTTTACAAGGAGATCTGGTAGAGGAAGTATACATGGAATTGCCTAAAGGCTTTGATAAAAAGGTAGAGCATCAAGTATGTAGACTTATCAAGTCATTGTATGGACTTAAACAAGATTTCAGACAATGGAATCCAAAGTTAACAGATGCCTTATTGCATTCAGGATACATACAGAGTCACCTAGATTACTCTTTATTCACTAAAAGGAAGGGAACAACACTAGTGATTGTACTAGTGTATGTAGATGATTTGTTGATTATAGGGAATGACTCCACATTGATACAAGAGACTAATCAGGTCTGCATCATCATTTTAAGATTAAAGACTTAGGAGAATTAAAGTATTTCCTAGGAATTTAATTTTGTAGATCAGCACAGGGTATTGTCATGAACCAGAGAAAGTATGCTTTGGAACTGATCTCTGAAGCTGGCTTGGTAGGTGCTAGACCATCATCCACACCATTAGAGTGCAACATCAAACTAACAAGTGCAGATTTTTTTCAAAATGATTCTGATGAGTTGTTTACAGACATAAATAGATAACAAAGGATGATTGGAAAACTATTTATCTTACTAACACTAGGCCTGACATAGCTTAATCAGTTTAAAGTCTTAGTCAGTTCATGCACAGGCCAAAGCTTTCTCATTGGAATGCAACTTTGAAGGTCGTTAAATATATCAAGGCAGCACCAGGACAAGGATTGCTTATGAGTAGTGACAAACATACACATCTTATTGGCTTTGGTGATGCTGACTGGGCTACAGGCCCCAATACCAGGAGGTCTATAACTGGATATTTGTTGAAGTATGGAAAGTCATTAATATCTTAGAAATCAAAGAAGCAGAACACTATTTCCAGAAGTTCTGCAGAAGCAGAATACAGGAGTCTAGCTACGTTGACAATTGAAGTGGTTTGGGTAACTAACTGATTCAAAGAACTTGGTATAAGGGTAGATAATCCTGTGACTATACACTGTGATAGCAAGGCTGAAGATTTTTTTAAAGTAACCCAGTCAGATGTCTCAAAAAGGGTAGTGATCTCCCCCTGAAAAGTATCACGACCATAAAGAGTCCTCTTCCTTCACAAGACTGGACTTGATCAAAAAGATAGCGCGTCTCAGGGCGGAATTGGTCTTGCTAGCTTTTTCCTATAGGAGAGATGCACTGTTTTGAGGACTTTTACCCAAAAAGAGGAGATCTAGTAGGTGGGCGAGTGTACTAGTAGTGGTTACGGTTGTTCCTTTGGCCTATGGTGATTCTATTCAATTGGCATTACCTGTCCTAAAAAAGCTAGATAAAGCGATAGGCAGAAGAGAGAGAATTAGTCTGTCTTTATAGACTGACTTTCCTCGCATCAAAGCTTTCCTTCCATTCAGATAACAACAAATTCTGTTTTTCATTAGAGGACAAAGCATATCGAGATTGATTATCATTTCATTCACAAAAGAATACCACAAGGCTTGATCAAGACAAGTTATATCAACACACGAGACCAACAAGCTGATTTGCTGACTAAGGCATTGAGAAGGTCTCAACATGATTTTTTGTTAGCCAAGCTAGGTGTCTTAAATGTCTTCAGTACATCTAGCTTGAGGGGGAATATTGAATATAGTAGTTCGAGTGATTAGTTTGAGTGGTTAATTAATTGTAAACTGCCTACTTGGCAATTAGTTATATTGGTGCAGTTAGAAAGCAAGTTAGTTGTGAGTTTGTTGAGTTTGTTAGAAGTAGTTATGGCAGCTCATCCAGTTAGAATTAGATAGATATAAATAGATATTTCTTCTTCACTTGTTATCACTTTTGCATAATCAGAACATCAGAAATTTCCCAATTTTCTCTCTAAAATTCTATAGAATGCACCATTTCACCAAATCGGTGCCTTTTGAATTCAGTTTTTCTCTCATCATCATCCGATAAATTAAATCTCTTTATCATTTTTATTCAACAAAGAAGAACACAGAAAGTAATAACAGTGAAGTTAAATTCCTTAAGTTTGTTATTCCTGTATCAAAGTTAGCAAATCAGAAAAAATAACAATGAAAAGGAAAAACAATATCCGAGTCTACAAAATTTACTGTTTGTTCTTAAGAAATTTAATCCCCTCACTGTACCCAAAATTATGGATTATTTTCTCCCAAGATAAAATGGATAAACTATTAAAGAAGTAGCGGTACCTCAAATTTTAATAATTTCAGCAAACTTAAAAGCCAGCAATGAAATCACACAAAGACTCAATTTTATTTGTAAGAAAATATATGCAAAAGAGGGAGAAATTCAATGATAAAAAATAAAAGAAAAATCCTCTATTTATAAAGAACAAAAGGTAGTGTGAACAGTTGCTTATTGTGGCTTATCGAAATAGTCGCAACTTTTTTAAAAAGTCACAATCTTTTCGAAACGGTCACAACCCTTTGAAAGAGTCACAACCTTTTATTTCTCATTCACACCTATAAAAATCCAACACTTTGAAGGGGATGAGAGAAAGTTGCAGCATAAGAAATTAGATATTTTGTTCTAATCTCTTTAGAATGTTCTTTGAATTTTAAGAAGGTTGATTGTGAATTGTGATTATACATTGAAATACAAATTGGTTTGAGAGAATAATGAGATTTTGGTGAAGTATTTTAATTGTCCACAAACTGATTTAAAACAAAATAGCATTAGTTTTCAAAGTCAATATCAACCTTCTGTTCTCAAGGTTTTGTATTGAGCTCCTTATGAATATATTATTCATCTCTAGATCTTTTTACTTTACAAATATCAACATCTTATATTGCATCTTATAATAATAACTTGGAAAATATAAATGTCACTAACTCATGTTAACAAACAAAAAAAACTAATTAGAGAATTTTGTACTGATTTAAACGAGTTATTTACATTTTTCTTTTTTTTTGTAAAAGTTCATATTTAACATTTGTCGAATTAAAAAAAGATTACTAAAGAACAATTTTTTAATATTAATATTGTAACACTCCAATTTATTTTTAAGAATTATTTTTTTTTCTTCAAAAAAATATTTATATTTTTTTTAAGTTATGTTTTTGGGTGATCTGACTTCAGGAGGACATAACCCTATCAAAATTTGAAAATTTGGGAAAACCCATAAAATGAAAGTTGTAGATAATTGAAATACCTTTCCAACCATAGGTCATTGGCTTATATATGACATTGGAATAAAAAGTTATGAATATTGTAAGGAAGAAGGGTCAAGATGGGCAGAAAGTTCAGCCCAACCCGATTCCAAGTCGGGTCAGCCTATATTTCTTACCATGTAAGAGATAAGTTCAGCCTTATCTCTTTCCTTTCATTCAATACACTTCCAAAACACCATATATATATATAGAGAGAGAGAGAATTAAAAGCCATTTTTGACCCAAATTCGAGTCCCGATTTCTGAAGCTCGTGAAGAGAAAAATGTTGCACGTTGCGTTGTCTTCACTTTGAGCTAAAATCAGAGAAGAAGGAGAGTATTAAGGTGGTTGACTTATATTTCAAGGTAAGATTGAGGTGTTGTTTTTCCTTATTATCAAGCTTGTTTATATAGAGAGAGAATTAAAAGCCATATATTTCAAGGTAAGAGAATTAAAACACCATATATATATATAGAGAGAGAGAATTAAAAGCCATTTTTGACCCAAATTCGAGTCCCGATTTCTGAAGCTCGTGAAGAGAAAAACGTTGCACGTTGCGTTGTCTTCACTTTGAGCTAAAATCAGAGAAGAAGGAGAGTATTAAGGTGGTTGACTTATATTTCAAGGTAAGATTGAGGTGTTGTTTTTCCTTATTATCAAGCTTGTTTAGAGATTTAACGGATTAGAACGAAGAAAATAGTGTTATAAACTTGTTTGTTGCTTTGTTGGAATTTATGGATTAGGGGCTGTTTTGGTTGGATTAAATGGGTGGAATTAGTTAAGTTATAAAGTATAATGATTGTTTATATTGTTGTTGATATTCCTGATAAGTTGTTGCTGTCGAAATTGGGGGAATAAACTTTGTTTGCAAACCCGTTTTTGGTTGGGACTGCTGTTAGTAATTATAGTATAACTCCTTGTGTAAAACTTAGTTTTGAGTGATTCAAGATGTTTTGGAAAGATATTTCATAGGGCTATAATATTTATTTAGGATCGAAAATCCAGTTTTGCTTTTATTGACTCAAAAAAGGGTGATGAAGTGCAGGGGAGGTGCTGCCCAGATTTTGGTCTAAAAATTCTACATGGACTGCTGTGGGTATTTTGAGCATATCTTGTTGTACATAATTGCTGTAGGGGTGATTCAAAGTTTTATATGACCCTAAAACATATATCTATAACTTTCTTTAAGGACACAAAACCTATTTCTCCCATTTACTCCTTTGAAACTGAGCAGCAATACAAGGCAGTAGTGCTGCCCAGAATTTTCGTTTTGATACTTTGGGTTGATTTTCAGTGATTTTATGTTTAGTTTCGATATGCTGGAACTTTTAAACTTAAGTAGATATTTGATTGTGTATTTAAGGTGTATATTCTTTTATACAAGCTAAGAGGAACTGTTTGACGAAGTGGATTTTGGTTGATCTATGACATAGAGAAATTGAACTCCTCGAGTGGTGGTAGAACTTGTTGTGTGCTAAAACGCCAAGATTTGTGTATAAACTTGAACTTGGAATATTTTATTTTTCTGAAATTTGAAGTATTTTGTTGGGTTGTTTCCTTACTCCTTGTTTTGTATTTTGGTATGACTATTATCTCAAGTATTGTAAAACTTTCACTAAATCGCCCACTTTTACGAATTGCTTGATCATTTTGTATTCTTGTTGGGAATTTGTCCTTCTTGTTACGGTGACTTGTCATCGATATTGACATGCCTCTCGATTCAGATCTTACCCATATTGACTTTGAATTTACATTTCGTCTTGCCGATGGACTTTCGTCCATTTTCGAGTACGAGTGAAAAGTCAATTTCAACATGGTCTTTGATTTTCTTGATATTGGGTGACGACCCTTCTTGATATGAACACTTCTTGATTTCGGGGCATCGGTCCGTCTTGATATTGATTGTGCTTAGTGTGAAGGCATGACGTACATATGGGGTGAAATTGATTATTTGAATACTTTTTTGAATTGAATTATAAGCATCCTTGGTACTTAAGCCTTTGAATATTAGTATTGATATTTTGAAACTCTCCAAGATTTGTATTCGATACTTGATATACTTGTTCACTTGGACTTAATGCTACCTTATTGAACCGCTTATGATGAAAAAGGAAATTGGAGAATTTTTAATCGCTCTAAGTCCAAAGGTTATACACCACTAAGCTTTATGCTTAGCGATAGTTGTTTCCTATCGTAGGTGATGTACGAGACGGGATATGAAGATGGTCATGTGGAGTAGACTTTTTGGGAGCTCTTTTGAAGATCACATATGCATATACATCTAGTTTTTGTATATTATTTTGGAGACTTGTACATGATACATGTGTGGCACTTATGTACGGAATTTTGAAGGCTTATAACTTGAACCGAGTGACTAATTTTGTTATTTTAGAGTGTGCTTTTAACTCAAGTTATGCAATGTACTAGGTTATATTTTGACTTGTCATTATGCACAAAGGAAGATAATATTTTTGTGATAATTACTTATTTGAAGTTTTGTGTATTTTATGGACCTGCAGTATTGTTGAATTAGAAATCATTTTTTTTAATAAAACTCCTATATCGTATTTCAATAAGTTTTTTGGAGGGTAAAATAATAATAATAATTAGTTTTTGTTTCGTAAGTGGCATTCTCCTAAAAGGAGATGCTACAAATATTTTCACTTTTTATTACCGCATGAAGCGCGGATGAATACATTAGTTACTCTTAAAGTAAGGATCGAGATTAGGATTTTTTTTAAGTATATTTTTTATGATTTTAAAAAAACAACATAGTATAAGAAATTATAAAAGGAATAGAAAAGTAATGGCAAGAAAACAAAAAGTGGAGAAAGAAACAAAGGAGTTTGTTTGAACCCTTTTTATCATCTTTCTGTCTATATTGATTTGTGATAAGAACATCTGTTCCATTAATTTTAAATTGTTTGTCTCATTTTGAATTAGAACGAAGTTTTAAAAGGTAAATAAAATTTTGAATTTTGTAATAATTTTATTTAACAATAAATTCTATTTCAATTTAAAAATTAGAGTACTAACAAAATTATGCTAAAGAAAAAAAATATAGAATAAATAAAATAGATAATATAAAAAATTATATATTTGATCCTTCTCACACAAAATTTATTTTTTTGATTCAACGGCTAATTTGATTTTAGGAAAATTATACTTAATAGACCAATTGTGAAACTATTTACCCAAATTGGATCCAACCCAAACTATTTACCCTTAATAGACTAATGACCCAAAATATTTACCCTCTTACCCATTTTTTTTCTTTTACTTTCGTGCATGACGTGATGCTGACGTCAGCATCACTGCTTCTCTTTGATACCATCAGAGTATATTATACTCTAATAGTATCCAACAGTTTCTTCTTACCATCAAAGTATAGTTTCGCTAAAGCACTGTCTCTTTCTTCTTGATACCATTAGAGTATGTATATACTCTGATGGTATCAAACAATTTATCAAAAAATTTCTTCTTGATATCATTAGAGTATGTATATACTCTGATGGTATCAATTAATTTATCAAAAAAATTCTTTTTGATACCATCAGAGTATAATATATTCTGATGGTATCAAGAAGGAAGAGACAGTGTTTTAGCGAAACTGTTTGATATCATCAGAGTATATTATATACTCTCATGGTATCAAATGCGCGAAATAATTAAAAATAAGGAGTATGAAAGTAATGAGGTATCCAATGGTAATTATTTTTTTTTGGGGGGGGAGGTATAACTGTAGGGCCCCTCCAGGGAGGATGCTACTACTTTAAAAAAAAACATATATAAACTCGTGACACAAAAAAAAACTTCCCGAAAGACATACTTATGAAATCTAGCGGTGAAATTTGGCCCATTTAAAAATTTATTAAAGGTGTAAGTTTAAAATTCTTTGATCTCACTTAAATCAAATAAGTTTCAATTTAGGACGGGGCAACTTTTCAAAATAATTTAAGAAATTAACTTATGAGACATCCATGTATTATTTCTTATCACTACAACTCATGCTATGAACTATTAACAACTTTAAGTACCAAAGGTTAACTAATTCATGCTTCATCCAAATATTTCAACTCCAAAGGTAAATTTAGTACATCAAAAGACTTGAAAATTTACATGCCCCAAAATGACAAAACAAGCAACCAACTTTAAGTTATAACCCATGGTGTCATGAATGGATCAACCCTCACAAATAAATACATAAATGCCCATACACAAGCACCCCATAGATCATATACATGTCCCAAAATACTATAAAATATAGATGCCTATATGCAAATGTGATCTTCCTTTAAGCTCCCAAAACTTTATCTCCAATGGTCAACCTCAAGCATGTTCTCGGACATTTCCTACGATAGAAACAATTATCGCTAAGCATAAAGCTTAGTGGTGCAAAACTACAAGTTTGAAGCCTTTAGGTTCTCCACCTTATTTTCTCAAGTCATGAGCAGCACAAATGTACACATAATAATTAAATCAAGCCAACAACTATATTACAAGTATCAAGTTCTATATGTAAAAGTGTAAGTGTCAATAATTCATAAAAGCACATTTACAAAATTTAGCATCAAGTTTCACCCAATATGTACGTCATGCCGTCATACCAAACATGACCATGTATCAAGAAGGACCATAGCCTTGCATCAAGAAGGGTAACGACCCAATAATCAAGAGAACCAAGAATCATATTAAAAATGGGTTCCTAATTCGTACTTAAAATGGACAACTTCTATACTTAAGACGAACTAAAAATCCATAATCAAGATGAAAAAGGGTCCGAAACAAGAGGCATGCCAATAGTGACAAAGTCACATCCACAAGAAGGACAAAGTCCACAAGAATGTCAAGTGATCAAGCAATCCGTACAAGTGGGTGAGTTAAGCAAGTGTCTTGCAAATTTTCAAAGATACCAACATGACAAGACAGATTTCAAGACAATAACAACCATATCAAGATCGGCTTTCAATATATTAGTAGGTAATAAGAGTTTATACACAAACCTCAACCTTTTAGAATACCACAATCCAGTACGACTTCAGGAGTTCAAACCGTAGACCAACCCGTGTCTCAAGTTCCTCAATTTGTACATGATATAAACAACCTTGAAAATACCATTAAATGCCCTCTTTAATTTTCAGCATCTCCATAATATTGACATAAAATAAGATTTATCATTAAAAATAAGCCTAGAATATTTCCACCCGAACTATGTTACTAAAACAGTAAATTCGGAAAGCCAAGCACTTCAGGTTGTATCTAACTTTTAGAACTGAAAACGGCAAAACTAGTCTTTATTCCATTCATGAAACTTTTAGATCTATGTCTTAAGTTTGCAACCCAAAAAAATCAATGAAAAACTCATTTTTTACAAAAATATATCATCAAAACACTAACAACAGTACAAGTAGAGTTTGCATAAACAGAATTCTGGGCAGCACCTGCCCTGTACTTCCACGCCCAGTTTCAAGTAAATAAAAGAAAAAATAAGTTTTTTGACCTAAAAAAAAGTTGTAGACAAATGAAATACCTTTCTAGAACATCTTGAATCACTTAAAACGGAGTTTTATACAAGGGATTATACTAAAAACACTAATAACAGTCAAATTCAAAAACGAGTTTGTAGCTTACCTCAATCATGTAGAGTTGTTTGGGGTTCAACCTAGGCAAATCTTGGTGATTGATAAAGTGAATGGATATTGTGAGAGAAAAGGGATTTTGGTGTCTTGTCTTTCTTGAAGAAACAAAAATTGGAGGGTTGGTGATGGAGAGGATAAGAACCAAGGTGTGGATAGAATAAAGATGAGACTAGTCAAATAAAATAAAATGTTAATACAACCAAAAGCTACCCACTTTTGTAAATATTTAATCCATTTAATATATTAAATAAGATAATCATAGTAAAAGTAGTTTATATAACTACACCATAACACTTCAAACAAGTTTTAATGTCGTCATGTTCACATTCAGGAAGTGCAAAGTAAAATATACCCTTATTATCGAGATACGATAAATCAAAAATTTAAGTATTTGCTAAAAACTTTTGGGGTGTTACAATAACAATAATTATTCATTTGATTTTATTATTTTGATGATCAAATTTATTTTTCTCACTACTTTTATTGTAAAATTTATTATACATGCCCCAATATTTTTTTATAGATACAAAAACTAAATTACAATATAGAGCAAAAAAATTAATTTTAAATGACAATATAGCTGCAAAAAAATAATTTTAACTTTTTTTTCTTTTTTTTTCCTTTTTTTTCATTCACCCATTTTTTTATTTCTCTTATATTTACACCAAAGAATAAAAACATAAAAATAAAATAAGAATTAGAAACTCAAATAATGATAATCAAAGAAGTCAAAAAATAATTCATGCGTGAAAAAAATTATATATACTCCTAAATTTTGCTAAAAAAAATCACATGTATGGATATATATTTTTATTATTATTATTTTATTTTCTAAAAAAAAATATACCCCATACGTGAAAAAAAAAATTAAAATTAAAAATCAAAAATTAATATTTTTACATATCAGTTCTAAGCTCTAAATGACAAAGTTAAGGAATACATGAGTACATTCTGTATAGACAAATACCATGTTGTCTTTCACCCCACTACAATCTTTCTGTATAGAAAAACAAGTGACAAGAATTTTCGAAGAATATTTTTCTTCAAGTTTTGCCTGCCCATTTTGATATTCTTTCTACTCATCTCATCTTTGGACCTGAAAGTGGTATGGATATTGGAAAGGTTTGGCCTTTGTGTTCGACAAAGTTCGAATTGGTGAAGGGAGATCAAGAACAGCAAGGGTTGATAAGTTTCTTGATATATGTGAGAAAGAAGGGTGTAGGATATACAACTCAATCAAGAACACAAAGCCTACACCCTTCTTTCTCAAATATATCAAGAAACTTCATCTGATGCCGTTAAATCTCATAACAAAACTGAGGGAATTCTGAATCTTGCTATGCCTGCATTTTTGTTGGTGGCCTCTTGCTTTGGGATTCAAAGGATGTATTATTAACACAATCTTTAATGTGGCAATTCAATATTAGTACTATATATTCTTCACTCTTCAGAATCACAGCCACATTTTGAATTTTTGACCATTAGATCACTCCTCCTAAAGAGATTAGGGTCCCACTTATTGGCATGCACTGACTAGGTTCTCATATTTACTAGGTCTTTAATAAAGTAGTTGTCGACATTTATGTCTCATATCACGTGTTCTTGAGACTTGAGAGTAGTGTGTTGTGAACATAGGAGAATTGAGAGATAAAAAGTCCTTTGGAAGAATTGCATATATTTACTTGGATAAGAGGAAATTGCTCAGATGATAAATATTTCTAATTTTCAATTCTAAAATTGTGAGTTCGGTGGTGGAATCAAAAAAAGGTAACAATACTTTGAGTAGCGGCATAACAAAAAAAAGTATCAATATTTTGAGGCATAAAACAAGAAACTTATTTAAAAAAGAAAAAAATAAGCAATAATTGTTCTTTACATATGAGAATTGAATTATTTAATCGCGAGTTTGAAACTTTTAATACCAAGAAAAATCCTTCATCACAAATTATATACAATCAGACATATATGGATAAGTTTGTCCTTCTTGTGTTAATTTTTAAAGTTTTCTTCTGTTTTCAATAAGAAAAAACAATCAGTTATAGAGCTGAAGCTGAATGTGATTACTGGAATAATTAACACCTTTAGGCAGGGAACGAAACGAAAAAAAACCATTGGGACAATGTATAATTTACAACAGGAATCATGAGTAGCATGTGTACTTGAAATAAACAAAAGTAGATTCCGGCCTCTACTCGTTCCAAATTTATCGGATACTCTAAAAGGGACAGCCAGGCAGATCTTCTTCTTCTTTTTCATTCAGATCGCCAAAACCATGCCATATCTAAGAAGCAAAACTATATGAATTCTTATAGTTTCAATATCAAGAACAATTTTATACCTCTACAAAATCATCTTTTACTTCTGTTGGAATCTAAGTGGATGCTTTATCTTGGTCGTGTTTGTTCGTGGCCACATTTTCTGCACTTATTAGTTTCTCCGCCTGATGTTTCTCAAGAAAAGCTTGTTTCTGCAGGATATTCATCATCTCCTTAGTTCTATCCTCCTCTCCTTCAAGCTGCATTTTCACTATTGCTTCTGCTTCCATGTTTATTGGCTTGAAATAGTCATCAATAGCGGCCTCCTGAAAGCATTCACCAATTTTTTTCAAGCAATGAGTCCAAGCCAGAAGATCAGCCAAAGCACCAGGAGTCCCACATAACATTAGTAAAGTAATAGAGTGGACTCTGAAGCCAGCCCTACTATGTTACAATACAATAAGTGAACGAAGCAGATGTTAAAATGATTTGAAGCCAGCTTCTAAAAAAATGTACGGAGAGAAACACATTGAGTAAACAAGAACACTGTTGGGTACAATGGAAAATCAAAATATGGAAATCATCAAATTAAAGGTCAGACAAAACCATAGGAAGTTCACTGGAGTAGCAAGATGAAGATCAAGGTGACATTGATGAAGCAGCACATGGTAAAGTACAAGCACTAAGAATTACCAGAGACAGCCAAATAGTATAAGCAAAAAATCAATAATGAAGTGCTTGAAGTTTTTAACAGTACAATCGAGTAAAAAGCAGCTTAGACCTATCAAGGACATCGATCAACTTGGTTCAAGATGCTTGACTTGAAAGGAGTGTCAAATACCAGCAATTTCACAAATTCTATATATTCGAAAAGAACAATTCATTCAAATGAGTACATGTGTGTAGAGGTTTCCTTCTAAATGGGGATTTTCAGCCATTAACAAACAAAAATTGGGACAAACCTATCAGATTTTCATTCAAAATGTAAGGTTTGAATGATGCAAGCTCGATATCTAGGTTTTCATTCAAAATGTAAGGTCTCATTTTGAATTAGCACAAAGTTTTAAAAAGTAAATAAAATTTTGAATTTTGTAATAACTTTGTTCATACTTCAATTTAAAAATTAGAGTACTAACAAAATTATGCTAATGAAAAAAAAACATAGAACAAATAAAATAGATAATACAAAAAATTGCATGAAATCACAAGAAATAAAGGTTGAGAATGAGAAGAAAATGAAATATAAATAATATAGAATAAGAAAAATATTTTTAGAATAATAAAATAATAGACATAAAATAAATAAAAATAGAAACAAAAAAAAGAATTAAAAGTAATCAGCTAGTAATTCCCAGCAATTCAGAACTCCCCTGCCAATTACACCCAATTAGCTACTGATCAAGTAATTACATGACCAACCAAACATGTCGGACAATATAATTACACTCAATTACATCAAATCACTCAATTACATCAGATCCAATTGTCAGGGTGGCTTTCCAAACAATCCCTAAAGTGGCTCACAAAATTTCCAGAAAAACACGTTGCCAGAAGCACTTGAAGCCTACAGTAGTAAACACGTGCAGCACCTTTAAGGTGCTTTTAATATAACAACGGGAAGCCTATAGTAGTAAAACAGTGCAGCACCTTTAACATGATTTTAGCTCTCCACACAAAAGTTGGAAGATGAAACAACAGTCAGCTAAAGCAGCTCCAACTGCTGCTTCTTATGGAATATTGCTTGAAGCAGAAGTCAGCTATAGAAAGCACTGCTGCTTCTTATGGAATATTGCCTGAAACAGCAGTCAGCTATAGAAAGCAGCTCCAACTACTGCTTCTTCTATAAGGGAGTATCGCCCAATTCCCTCAAATATTGTAAAACTCCATTTTTCACATTTCAAGAATCAAAAATCTTTCTGTATAGACAAATACCATGTTGTCTTTCACCCCACTTCAATCTTTCTCTATAGAAAAACAAGTGACAAAGGAATTTCCAAAGAATATTAATCTTCAAGTTTTGCCTCCATATTTTGATATTCTTTGTACTCATCCAATATTTGGACCTGAAAGTAGCAAGGATAGCTGTATATTCTTGTACTGATAAAACATCAACAAACATGTGTTCCTCTTCAGCCTTTGAATTGGTAGTGACCTCAGAACAGGTTCAGTTGAAATTATTGAAGTACAAAGGACAAAGGCTTTTGCAAGAAACTGACCAAAATCCACTATGGCAATTTTGAGCCTACCTGACTGAGCATATTCATGATTTGACACCAATGCTTCATAATCATACGGTTGTGCAGCATCAATGGCTTTGATTCTCAGTCGGCTGATCTGTGATGGAGATGAGAAAGACACTTGCGGCTGCTGCTAGTGGGGTTGGTTTGATAAACCTTGGGTTAACTTTGCCCCCCCCCCCCAGAACCAACCAACTAAAATGTATACAAACACAGAGTCCCAAATGTAGAAGAAGTATTGTAGATGCCTGTGGCTATAAACTGGTTTGACCCTTCATGATACCTTGGGTTTGGTCTCATCTCACCAACCTCACTAGCAGCAGCCGCCACTTCTCTGTCTCTTCTCTATCACAAATCAGCCGACTGAGTATCAAAGCCATTGATGCTGTACAACCATATGATTATGAAGCGTTGGTGTCAAATCATGAATATGCTCA
This sequence comes from Solanum dulcamara, assembly GCF_947179165.1. Lineage (NCBI taxonomy): Eukaryota > Viridiplantae > Streptophyta > Magnoliopsida > Solanales > Solanaceae > Solanum > Solanum dulcamara. The sequence continues at coordinate 64,534,018 of NC_077244.1, read as the reverse complement.
GTCAGGTAGGCTCAATATTGTCATAGTGGATTTTGGTAACTTTGGTCTTGCAAAAGTCTTTGTCCTTTGTACTTCAATAATTTCAACTGAACCTGTTCTTAGGTCACTACCAATTCAAAGGCTGAAGAGGAACACATGTTTGTTGATGTTTTATCAGTAAAAGAATATACAACTATCCTTGCCACTTTCAGGTCCAAACATTAGATGAGTACAAAGAATATCATAATGGGTAGGCAAAACAAGGTCTCAGAGCCTTTCGATGAGATTATTGAGGGTGCTTGTAAGTACAGAACGTCAGATCTTCTCAGCTGCAGTGCTATGTCTAGCTAGTTTTCAAGAGGCATTGAGCTTATAAACAACAACAACCACCCAGTGGAATACCACAAGTGAGGTCAGGAGAGGGTAGGATGTACGTAGACCTTACCACTACCTCATGGAGATAGAGAGGCTGTTTCCGAAAGACTCTCGGCTCGAAAGTCACAGTTCCAAGTACGAGAGAAAAAAAACAATATATATAACATAAAGAAAAAATAAAAAATAAATTAAAAAAAAAAGAAAAAATAGAAATAAAAATAAAATGCAATGCAAAATTTTCAAGACAAGAACAATAACCATAGCAAAGTACTGCAATAATAAAAAGCAATAGCAACACAACTATAAACGCACGCCTAGACCTATGACCACCCTAAGCCGACACACAGTAAGACACTATTCTATTCCTACTAGCCTTCTATCCTAATCCGCGACATCCACTCTTTTCTATCTAAGGTCATGTCCTCGGTGATATGGAGTATCGCCATATCTTATCTAATCACCTCTCTTTAATACTTTTTCGGTCTACCCCTACCCCTCTGCATAGCCCCCAAATCCATCCGCTCACACCTCCAAACTGGGGCATCGACACCCCTCCTCTGCACATGTCCAAACCATCTCAGTCTTGCTTCACTCATCTTGTCGACCACGGATGCCACTCTCACTTTCTCCCAAATAACTTCATTCCTGATCTTATCACTCCTAGTGTGTCCACACATCCATCTCAGCATCCTCATCTCCGCAACATGCATCTTCTGAATATGAGAGTTCTTTACTGGCCAGCACTCCACTCCATATAACAATGCTGGTCTAACAACCATTCTGTAAAACTTACCTTTAAGTTTAGACGGTACCTTCTTATCACACAGGACTCCAGAGGCTAGTCTCCATTTCAACCATACTGCCCCAATGCGGTGCGTGACATCACCATCAATGTCCCCACTACTCTGGATGATTGATCCAAGATATTTAAAACTTTATGTCTTGGAGATAGGTTGGGTGGCAAGCCTCACCTCCCTGCCCTCTTCATCCATCGCAACACTAAATTTGCACTCCAAGTATTCTGTTTTGGTCCTGCTCAATCTGAACCCTTTGAACTCCAGCGTTTGTCTCCAAACCTCCAACATATCATTAACTCTGTTCCGAGTCTCATCAATCAAAATTATATCATCCGCAAATAGCATACACAATGGAACCTCCTCCTGAATAGACCATATCAACTCATCCATCACCAAGGCAAAAAGAAAGGGCTCAGCACCGATCCCTGATGTAGTCCCACCTCAACAGAAAAATGTTCTGAGTCACCTCCCACCGTCCTAACCTGAGTCTTGGCTCCAACATACATGTCCTTTATCGCCTTAATATACACCATCAGGACACCTTTAGCCTCCAAACACCTCTAGAGAACATCCCTCGGAACTTTTTCATAAGTCTTTTCAAGGTCAATGAACACCATATAGAGATCCCTTTTTCTTTCTCTAAATTTCTCCACCAGTCTCCGCACAAGATGGATTGCTTCAATAGTCGACCGTCCCGGCATGAATCTGAACTGGTTCTCTGAGATTGACACTCCTTTTTTCACCCTCATCTCCACCACTCTCTCCCAAATCTTCATAGTGTGGCTTAGTAGTTTGATTTTTCTGTAATTATTACAATTTTGGATATCACCCTTGTTCTTGTACAATGGAACCATAGTACTCCCCCTTCATTCATCAAGCATCTTAGCAGTCTTTAAAATAACATTAAACAACTTAGTCAACCACTCCAAACCTGCCTTGTCCGTGCTCTTCCAAAAGTCCGCCGGAATCTCATCGAGCCTTGTTGCTCTCCCCCTCCTCATCCTGCTAACAGCACATCTAACCTCTTCAACCTTAAAATACCTGCAGTACCCAAAGTCTGGAAGACTATGAGAGTACACCAAATCTCCTAGTACAATGTCTCTATCTCTTTTTTCATTTAGGAGTCTGTGGAAGTAAGTTTGCCACCTTTGCTTGATAGAGGTCTCATCCACTAAAACTTCACCTTCCTCGTCCTTCATGCACTTAACTAGATCTAGATCGCGTGCTTTTCTCTCTCTCGCTTTGGCGAGCCTATACAATCTCTTATCCCCACCTTTTTCTCCTAACTCGACATACACACGTTCAAAAGCTGTTGTCTTAGCACTGGTGACCGCCGACTTCGCTTCTGTCTTTGCCTTCTTATAGATATCTTTAAGCTTATTCTTCTCCTCCTCATCTACACACTCCAACCACTCCGTATAGGCAACCTTCTTGGCTTTCACTTTGCCTTGTACTTCTTCATTCTACCACCAGTCTCCTTAACGACCATCAAAGATTCCTCTTGATACCCTAAGAACCTCGGCAGCTGCTTTTCTAATGCAACCAGTTGTCATGTCTCATATGTTGTTCACATCCCAGCTACTACTCCAGACTCCTAAACCATTCAACTTCTCCCCCATCTCCCGAGAAAAGGAGGGAGTTAGGTCCCCCCATCTAATCTTCGATCGATCATAAAGGGTCTTTTTTTATCCTATCCCTCTTAATCTCTAAGTCCATCACCAAAAGCTTATGTTGGGTGGTAATATTTTCACTCGGAATAACCTTGCAATCCTTACAAAGGTCTCTATCACCCTTCGAGAGGAGTAAGTAGTCAATCTGAGTCCTAACTACCGTGCTACTAAAGGTGACCAATTGATTATCCTTTTTCAAAATAACACGAATTAGCAATAACCAACTCAAAAGTTTTGGCAAACTCCAAGAGAGAGACCCTGCCGCCATTCCTTTCCCCAAAACCAAAGCCTTCATGGACATCATCAAAACCATTAGAAGTTTTACCGATATGACCATTGAAATCTCCACCAATGAAAAACTTTTCGGTACTAGGTATACCTCTCACTACTTCATCCAAATCCTCCCAAAAGAGCCTTTTGACTTCTTCATCCAGACCCACATGGGGTGAATACGCACTAACAACATTCACAAAAAGACTACCTATAACTAGCTTAATAAACATCATCCTATCACTGATCCTCTTTACCTCTACCACACACTCCCTAAGGTCCGCGTCGACTAGAATACTTACTCCATTCCTATCCCTTAAGCCTCCTGAGTACCATAATTTAAATCCATCCACATCCCGAGCTTTAAAACCTACCCATCTAGTCTCTTGAACACAGACTATATTAATTTTTCTCCTCTTAAGACTCTTCACTAGCTCTATGGACTTTTCTGTAAGTGACCCTATGTTCCACGATCCTACTCTCAACTTACGAAAACCCGTCTCCCTCTTTCCACTATTTCCCCTCGCCTTCACCTCCAATTGAGGACATGACCCTAGTCCACCATCAGTAACCAAAGCCACTAAAACAATATGAACTACAAAGTAAAAAAAAAACTGATAACAAATAAATTAAGAGAATACAAGCAATGAGATAATAATTGACAATATAGAATGTATAATAAAGAGACAACACACACTAGCTAATATGCAAATCAACAACCCTAGACATTAAGTGAAGAAGGAAAGTGACTAACAATAACCAAAACACTAAAGGTAGGAACTAGTAAAGAAGCATGCATATAGGAAATTAGATTGGAATGCCCTTTATAGTATTGTGGAATAGATCTAACATTCTCTTCGAGACTTCAAGAATGACCTAACACTACCTCTTTTGCAAATTACACACAGCAATACCCAGGAGAACAGAACATTATTAAAGAGTTAAATTGGGGCCACCAAGCTAATAGTCCATCAGCGTGCTTCCGAATTAAACACGAACAAAACAGAAGTCTTAAGTGCAAGAAAGTAAACAACAGGTAAAATTCAAGAAATTGTGAACTCACAGTTTCCTCTAGCTTCTTATTCAAAGCTTGCATCTCTTCCACCATGCGCCTAACCTCTGACAAAATCATTTGTTCAGGAAGCTTCCTTATTGCTACCTTCCTCTCCTCCGCCTATTCAGACATTACACACGAAGAGAGAGACAAAATAATAAGAGTGTAGAACCGAAGAAAACAACTAAATAAAAATCTACCACCAAAACTTTTACACTTTTGATCTGTTAACTTTCTTCAGGGTCTCGCCTTACTAATTGTATACCCAAGAAATCATCTAAGTTCCATGCTACGTGCACATGGACACTTATCTTATATTAGCAGGGAGGAAGAAGTAGAACGTGTTAGCAAAGAGAATCCAAACCCAAGGTATCATGAAGGGGTAAACCAATTTATAGCCACAGGCATCTACAACAATTCTTCTACATTTTGGATTCTGTGTTTGCATATATAAGTTCATTCAAGGTTTACCCTTTTTTTTACATTTCAATAACCAGCAGATCGTCTCTCTAGAAAATTGCTTTCACGCAGAATTTGGAAGAGACCCCTCATCAAAAGAACCTAGATGCTTTATGGAAAACAAAGCTTGTGAAGCTGTAACCCAACCTAACAGATATTTGCATAAACTTTTTTCTATCTGGAAAGCTATCACATTATGCGCCTCAACATTTCTGTCCACAACCCAGCAGTCGAAAGTATGTTTACTGGCTTTATAGATGCTAAACATTCAATTTGCATATGAATACAAATAGATGCACTTACACAACTCTAAGTACGACGAAGAAATGAATCGAAAAGGGTATCATGGCTCCATTGGTGATTAGAGTTGGATGTATCACATCAAACAAAGCTATTCTGAGTTGACACAACAATACCTCATGCCAGAACAATAAGCAGTCTGCCAATAAAAAGATAGTAGAGTAACTTTTATGTCCAAGAGCAACCGCCGTTGATTAACCATATTATGCAACACATATCAGAGGCCTTCTTAATTTAGTTTTGTTTTCTAATCCAACTCAACATTTCCAATCGACTATATATTGGATTAATAAGAAAATGTTGATAGAGCCAAAGCTCAAACAAATTACAGAAGATAGTCAACTACGCCTCGATCCCCTATTAATTAACGTTCGCTATAGGTGCACTTCCTTCTATTACTGAATAATCTGGATATAACGATAATCATTAGAATCAGATTTAACAATACGAAACTGAAATGAAAATTGATAAATGACCTGTTGAAGACGTTGTTGCATCTGTAATCGATAAGATCGAATTCTACGCTCTTCGTAACCTGAAAGAACCCTAATATAGAACATTGCTTTCCTCCCGAATTCTAGAAGCTTCTTCATCTTGGGTAATCAAGGTTCAGTTCCCAATATCTCCAGTAACGTGAAATGATCAACAGCTTTCTTTTTTCACCTTTGAAGAACAGGATTCATCGTCAACCTGAAGCTGAACACATTGTTCCTCAGTGTTTTCTATGTGTTTGGTGAAAATTCAAATTTTTCAAAAAAAATTTCCAGAAACGTGGAAATATTTATAATAAAATGAAAAAGATCCAAATATGTTTTAAGGCATTCCAAATTGAACATATGCAGTTTAATGCTATTTTTGATTATTCAAATTTCAAAATTCATTTTGAAAAGTTTTTTTTTTTTTTTATAAAGCGTTTTTAAAAAAGAAACGTACTTTTGATGATAAGTGTAATTTGAATTATTTGATTAATTAATTAAAAAATATTATAAAATAAATTAACTTAACGAATTCATAAGAAGGAGAAATAGTAAAAAGAAAAAAGAACTATTTCTGTGTTTTAAATTGCATAATATCTACTGCGAATGAAGAAATTTAGCTAGTGGGGGGACAACTTTTGGCGGAGGAAAAAGGAGAAAGAAAATATGGGAAGAAAAAGTGGAAAAGTAGTGCCTTGACATGGATAGCCACATATTACGTTATAATACTCCTCTTTGGATGTGCATGTGTAATGCGCTTCATTAAAATCTTTACAATAAACATTATACATAGATATTCTAAACACCCATAGATATTGTGCCTCGTTAAAACCTTACTAGGAAAAACCCAACGGGAAAAAGAGTACACACATTTGATAATACGCCTTGCGTGTTGCCTTATTAAAAATCTTACTAGGAAAACCCAGTAGGACAAAACCTTGGTTAAGGAAAAAAGAGTGCAACGCGTATTTTACTCCCTCTGGTGAAAACTTCATTTGATATTTTGGAGACGACGCATTCCAATCTTATATCTTAGCTTCTCAAAAGTTGATGTTGCTAATACCTTTGTGAATAAATCTGCAAGAGTAGCACTCGAACGAACTTGTTGTACATCAATATCACTATTCTTCTGCAGATTATGTGTGAAGAAGAATTTTGGTGAAATATGTTTCGTTCTATCTCCTTTTATGAAGCCACCTTTCAATTGAGCTATGCACGCGACATTGTCTTCAAATATAACTGTGGGTACTTTGACATCATTTACCAAGAAGCATCTTTCTTTGATGAAATGTATCATCGATCTCAATCACACTCATTCTCTACTTGCTTCATGAATTGTTATTATTTCAGCATGATTTGAAAAAGTAGTAAAAATAGACTGCTTTGTAGACCGCCATGATATAGCAGTTCCTCCGTGCGTAAATAAATAGCTTGTTTGAGATCAAGTTTTATGTGGGTCTGATAAATAACTTACATCTGCATAATCAATAAGGTTTGCATAACTTTTGTTAGTATAAAACAAACCCATATCAATGGTGCCTTTTAGGTATCGTAAAATATGATTGATACCGTTCTAATGTCTTTGCGTTGGGGATGAACTATACCTTGCCACCAAATTAACAGAAAATGTTATATCAGGTCTGATTGCGTTAGCAAGATACATAAGTGCACCAATAGCACTGAAATATGGTACTTCAGGATCAAGAAGTTCTTCAATCTCTTCTGGAGGTCGAAATGGATCTTTGTCCACATCAAGTGATCGGACAACTATTGGAGTACTTAATGGATGTGTTTTGTCCATGTAAAATCATTTTAAGATTTTCTCAGCGTAGGCAGATTGGTGGACAAAGACCCCATCTGCTAAATGTTTAATTTGTAGATCCAGACAAAGTTTTTTTCTTTCCAAGGTCTTTCATCTCAAATTTTTTCTTTAGATATTACATCGCCTTTTGGATATCTTCAGAGGTTCCAATGAGATTTATGTCATCAACATAAACTGCGAGTATAACAAATTCTAATTTTGTTTTCTTAATAAAAACGCATAGACAAATGACATTATTTATATAACTTTCATTTATAAAGTACTCACTAAGGTGATTATACCACATACACCCTGATTGTTTCAGACCATATAATGATCTTTGTAATTTCATTGAGTGTTATACCCCGTACTTTTGTATCTTGGAACGCTTCTTAAGCTTCTTAAGCCTTGAAAGGTTCTTAAGTTTCTGGAAGGGTTCTTAAGTTTTTGGAAGCTTCTTAAAAGTTACCATGTGAGTCGGATAATCTATGACGCTATCAAATAACTCTAAGGAAGGGAGAATGAGATACCCTATAATAGAGAAGATTGGAAATAGGGTTGTAAAAATTCGGAAGAAGTTGGAGACCAAATAATGAGTCGTAGGACTAGACTTACTTACGTAAGTGTTATACCCCCTACCTTTGTGCTTCGGAACATCTTCTTAAGCTTCTTGAAAGTTGTCCCATGACCCAGATTATCTATAACATGATTAAATAACTCTAAGGAAGGGAGGACGTGACGCCCCTTAAGAGTGAAGGTTGGAAATAGGTCTATAAGGATTTGAAAAGAGTTGGAGGCCAAGTAATGAGTCGTAGGACTCGACTTACTTGCGTAAGCTATCAACTTGGATGTTTTACGTACTTAAGCTATTGGAGTACGTGTTGAGCTTAATAGCAAGGAATACATAGGCTCTTAAAATAAGACGAGATTACGAACCTACGAAAATGAAGCAAGCAGGTGACAAGTAGGTGACACACCTACTTGGGCTAAGTAGGTGACCCACCTACTTAGGGTGGAACCCATGTTGCCACATGACAGCGTATGATTGGTTGCATGGCGTGAGGTGGCACCTTAGGGGGCTGCCACGTGTCACCCCTGGGGGCTGCCACGTGTCACCTTTTAAGGACACACATATATACATGTGTATTGCTGATCAACATCATTTTTAGCATTTTAGCCTTAGAAAAAGTTGAGAGAAAAGCTAGAGAGCAAGAATAAAAGAGCTACGGCTAGGGTTCTTCCAAGTTAAGTTTCTCAATTTTTTCCCATGAATTAATTATTTAAGGTATCCTACGATGATATGACGGTATTTAACAACATAAAATTTATTGTTAGGGCAAAGAGGAGGGTTTTGTTCTTGTTAACAGACCCGTTTTTGAATGATACTGCTATTAGTAAAACGAGTATAACTCCTTGTGTAAGACTTCGTTTCAAGTGATTCAAGATGTTTTGGAAAGATATTTCATAGGGATATAACTTTATTTAGCCTCTAAAACCCAGTTTTGATTGTCTCTGCTCGAAAAAGGGTAATGAAGTATGGGGGAGGTGTTGCCCAGATTTTATTTTGAAAATCCTACACGGATTGCTGTTTGTATTTTGGGCATATCTTTTTGTACAAAATTACGATTGGGGTGATTTGAAATTGTATGCAACCTTAAAACACATTTCTATAACTTTCCTTGAGGCCACAAATCCTGTTTCCCTCAATTACCCCTTCGAAACTAAGCGACAATATAAGACAGTAGGCTATCCAGAATTCACGTTTTGATAGTTTTGGCGAGTTTGATGAGTTTAACGTAAGATAAGGTCTTTTCTTTTAATTTGGAGTTTATTATGTTGTTATTAAGTGTATTACACATCGTCTAGGTGGCTGTAAATATGAAAATTCCATAAATATGCTTGACGTTAGGAACAATTTAAATTGAAGTCGTTATAGTTAAATTAAAGTCGGGTAAGGTGTTGCGCTTGTGGTGCTGCGGCTGTAGGTGGTATGGTGATGTATTGCAGGGCCTAAAAGTGTTCTAAAATACATGTAGGTGCTGCTGGTTGCAGCCACACGACCCTCCGCTTCATACGGTTAAAGGTTTTATTAAATAGAGACTAGAAATCCTATTTTGGATATCGTAATTTCGAGTGAGTCGTTTGGAGTTTGTATTGTGTACTGTTGATGTGATTGCTTGTATATATGCTGTAGGGTATTGTTGTTGGTTGGCTGTAGTGATTAGAGATGTAGTTGGAAATTCGGATAGGACATGTTATAGAGGAGATACTACCCGAATTATATTAACTTTTTAAATAACTAATAGACTAGTCGAGACTACTCGAAGAAGGCGAATAAGGAATTGGTTTCTATGGATAGTTGGTGACAGAATTAAAAGCTGGAAAGTCAAAGATTATTAATACTAGTATTACCTTCATGTTAAATAGGTTTAGAGGACGACGAGACAAGCCGGGTTCAAAGCAATCGATAAGAGGTATGTAAAGCTACCCTTTCTTCTCTTTTGGCATGTCTTAGATGTAAGTATTATGTATGTGAAATTGGGAGTTATTTCATTCGTAAAGCTCCGAGTACAATTCATAATTCTTATCCACTTTATGATGGTGGAACTCCTGTAATAGTCAATTTATTTCCTTTTTAAGGTTTTTTTATATGATAAAAGGTAATGTATGTAAAACCTATTCTTTCTCTTCTTTTGGCATATTTTCAAGTTAAGTAGTGAATGATATGAGCTTGAGGATAAATCTACTCATAAATGCCAAGCATAATTCACGACCCTTATTTACTTCTTAATGAAAGCACTCTTACAGTAATTGAACTAGGACCTCTCAAGCCTTTCATACGTTAGGAAGTGAGGAGTACATAAAGTCTATCCTTTTTTTCTGTTAGCATATCTCAGTCCTAAGTGGATTATGTATATAATGTGGGAATAATTCCATTCATAGAACCCTGAGTATGGTTCGTCAATCTTAATCACTTCACAATATTAGAAGTCCTACGATAGTTGAGTTATAGACTTGTAAGTTTTCTACCTGACAAAAAGTAGTACACGTGAAACCTATCACTTCCTTCTTTTGAAACAGTAGGATGTAAGTGAAGCGATATATGGTATGAGTTAGAGGTAATCCCATTTATAGGTTTCGGGTATAAATCATGACTTGTACTCACTTCTTGAGGTTAGGATTCTTAAAGTGGTGAAACTCCTATTCCTCGACCCTTCTATTAGCTGAGTAATGATTAGATGTGTAAACTCTTATACCTAGAGACTCTTTGACACATCTTATGATGATATTAGGGAGATGGCTGTTACATTACCAGGTTTTGTATGCACGTATATGTATTATTATATGTATAGGGATCGGGCCATACGTTCCTCGGTACTAACGTGTTATATGTATAGGGATCGGGCCGTACACTACTTGGCACTAACGTGTTATATGTATAAGTATCGAGCCGTACGTTCCTCGAAACTAACATATTATATATATGGATCGGGCCGAATGCTCCTCGGCACTAACATATTATATGTGTAGGGATCGGGTCGGACGTTCCTCGGCACTAACCTATCATATCTATATGGATCGAGCTATACATCCCACAACGCTAATAGTATCCATATGCCCACAATGATAAACTGATGCATTTATAACGTCGGGTCCCCAAGCGGACCGGATATGGTACGTGATAATGATATACATGACCTTACTTTGTAAGGTGCAGGTACAGTACCCTATTAAATGCTATACTTGATTTCTTGCATGCCTATGTCAGTTGTTATGTAAGTTACATTATGCTTATATACTTAGTACATATATCGTACTGACCCCTCTTTCTTCGGGAGTTGCATTTCATGCCTGCAAGTACAGATACAGGTTTTGGGAGTCCGCCAGCTTAGGATTCCACTCAGCCAGTTTGGAAGAAGCTCCATTGATTCGGAGCCGAGTTGTAGTACCAAGCCTCCGATGTATATATTCATTTATTCAGGGGTATGGTAGGGGCCCTGTCCCTCCATATGTTACTATTAATGTTCTTAGAGGTCTGTGGACATATGTATGGGTTATACGTGTAAGTTCTGTTCAGTTATGTCTACATGATGTATTGTAAATATTAAGATACTATGGCAACCTTGTCGGCTTGCACACCCTTTCATGATAAGATACAAATAAAAGAGGCTATATACATAAAAATGCTATGACCCACTGGGTTCTTATGTATAGTTCTTAAATTGATCGTTACATCTGCTAGATACGTATATGGGGGCCCAAGTTGGACCCTAGTCGTGGTCGACGGGGTTGGGTCGTGACATTAAGCTACCAACTTGGAAGTCTTACATACTTAAGCTACTTGAGTACATTCCAAACTTATGTAACAAGAATTACATAGATTCGTAAAGTAAGACAAGATTATGAACCCACGAAGGGGAAAAAAGGTGTCATATGGCAGCATGGGAGAGTGCCACATGGCAGCAACTAGAGCAAGGAGGTAGGCCTCCATATGTCATATGGCAGCTCATGGTTGGAGGAGGTGGTGTGTTGTTCTAATAAGGGCTTCACATGTGTCACCACTTAGGGGTTGACACGTGTCACCACTTAGGGGTTGACACATGTCACCACATAGGGGTTGACACGTGTCAAGCCTAAAGTAGCCTATATATATATATATGTTTTATGAATTTTATCTTTATCCTTATCCATAAGTTCCATACTTCTCTAGAAAATTCAAGAGGAAAAAGGAAGAGAAGAAACCCTAGAGCTAGAGAGAAAGTAGTGGCGGTCAAGGGGAGACAAAGGTAAGTTTTCTGATTTTGTTTCATGAATTAAGTATTTAAGGTATACTATGATGGTATGAAGGTGTTATTAATATAAATTTATGGGTTGGAGCAGCACCAAAAGGTTAACAAACAGCCACGAAGTTTTAGATACGCTAAAAGAACTTCTGAGGCGAGTTTTGGCAAGTTTTGGCAAGTTTTGGGAAAGGTAAGGTTTTTCCTTTCAAATTGGAGTTTATGATGTTGTTATTCAGTATATTACATGTCTTAAATGAGGCTGGAAGTGAAAAACTTGTATAAGGATGTTTGACATTAGAAACAAACTAAATTGAAGTGTTATAGTTAAATCGAAGTCGAGTAGTGTGTTGTGATTGTGGTGCTTCAGTTGTAGCTGGTTGGATGGCGTGTTGCAGGGCTGGAAAGTGTTCTAAAAGGGGTGTGGGTACTACTGGTTGTAGCTACATGACCCTCTATTTCGTATTGTTAAAGGTTTTACGAAATAAAGGTTAAAAACTCTATTTTGGTATCGTAGTTTTGAGCTAGTTGTTTGGAGTTGTATTGAGTAATGTTGAAGTGATTTAATTTTATATATAGCTGTTGGTTGTTATTGGTAATATGGCTGCTAAGATTAGCAGTTGGATAGGGCAAGTTACAGGGGAGATGCTACCCGATTTATGCCAACTTCGAAACTAGTAGTAAACAAGTCGAGAGAAATGGACAAGGAAATGATTTCTATGGATACTTGGTTGTGGATTTGGAAGTTGGACAGTGAAAGGCTATTAATCTTAGTATTTCTTCCATGTTAAATAGGTTCAAAAGACGACGAGGCGAACATGGTAAAGGGTAACTCATAAGAGGTATGTGAAGCTACCTTCTTTCTCTTAGCATGTTTTTGGCATAAGTATGTAAAGCTACACTTCTTCTCTCTTGATATGTCTTTGACATCAGTTATGATGTTATGATGAAATGTTTATGGTACCGAGTCCCTTGATGGGACAAGTAGGATATATGTTACTATCTAAGGATCGGGTCGTATGTTCCACGGCACATATATGTATGACGACTATATGAGGGGAAGTATAGAGTATATAAATCTTATCTCTTCTTTTCTCTTGGCATGTCTTAGTCATAAGTGGTTAGTATATGTACTGTGGGGATAATTTCATTCATAGAACCCCGAGTATGGTTCGTAAATCTTATTCACCTCTTGATGTTAGAACTTCTGCGATAGTTGAGTTATTGTCTTGTAAGTCTTCTACATGACAAAAGGTAGTTCATGTGAAGCCTATCCCTTCCTTCTCTTGAAATGGATTAATGTAAGTGAAGCGGTATACGATATGAGTTAAAGGTAATTCCATTTATAGGTTCTGGGTGTAACTCATGGTTTGTACTCACTTCTGAATGTTAAAGGTCCTAAAGCAATTGAACTACTACCCTCGAGTCTTTCATATGTTGGGTAGTAACTGTATACGCAAGCTCGTATTCCTAAGGACTCTAGGGCGATGAATGTCTCTGATTGCGTAAGTTGTGTAGCATTATCTTGATGCACGTCTATGAAGCCTGATGCTCCACTTAATATGATCCCTAATGACCCTCAGAGGGTACTCAAGACAATTACTACCCGGATCTTCAAGTGATGGTTCACTTGGCTATTTTATAGAGTCTCAGATAATGATTTAGCTTGCATATGGCTACTCACTGATCTGCTCGTGCATATGATTAATATATCTTCTATCGAGTCTCTCACAAAGGGTCGGGTACGACCGAGTCCCATAAAGGGTCGGATACGATATAAGATAATATAAGTATTCATCAAGTCCTATAAAGGGTCGGGTATGACCGAGTCCCATAAAGGGCCGGGTATGACCAAGTCTCATAAAGGGCAGGGTATGATATATGTATACGATGGTAAGATGACATAATTATTGACCGAGTTCCATAAAAGGCTGGATATGACCGAGTCCCATAAAGGACCGGGTATGATAAATATATACGATGGTAAGATGACATGATTATTGACCGGGTCCTATAAAGGTTTGGGTACGGTATATATACACATATGATGACATAATGATACATTTATAACACCGAGTCCCACAACAGGCCGGGTACGGAATATGACACTTAGCTACATAACGTCGTTTTACAAAATGCAGCTACAGTGATTTATTAATTGTTAAACTTGTTCCCTGTATCCCTATGTCAACTGTGCGTTTCTTGTGATATTTTATGCTTTACATACTCAGTACACATATCGTACTGACCCCCTCTTTCTGGGGGGCTGCGTTTCATGCCCACAAGTATCGATACACACTTTGGGGATCCGCTAGTGTAGAAGTCTCACTCAGCAGTTCAGAGACGCTCTATTGTGCTGGAGCTTAGATTTTGGTACTAACCCTTGATGTATATATTTATTTATTCACGGGTACGGCGGGGGCCTTGTCCCGCCTTATGTTACTGTTCTTACTCTTAGAGGTTGTGGACATGTATGTGGGTTGTATATGTACGTGTGTATAGTTGTGCCTATATGTCTTATGTTTTGGGTTGTTCTTTTTGTCGTGGCAGCCTTGTCGGCTCGTGCATGTGTTCATTATGGAACGACCCTACATGTTACGATAGCCTCATCGGCTTATACGTTGTGTTTCCTTATGTTGTCTATTAGTACGTTATAACTCAAATAGGAGGTAGGTTTACTTATAATTAGCAGGAGTACATGTGAGTGTCCAATTCAGGCATCCGTCATGGCCCACGGGATTGGGTCGTGACATTGAGTATATCTCCCGAGACTTAATACATGTTTCAGACAATTTTAATCCTTCTAGAATTTTTATTTAAATTTCATTATCAAGTAAACCATAAATGTAAGTTGTAACTATATCTATTAGATGTATTTCAAGATTTTTATGTACAGCTGAACTGATGAGATATCAAAAAGTTATTCCATCCATAACAGGTGAATATGTTTCTTCATAATTGACCCCAGGTCTTTGAGAGAATCCTTGTGCAATAAGGCGTGCCTTGTATCTTACAATTTCATTTCTCTTAGTTTGTTTTCGCACAAAAACCCATTTATAGCCAATTGATTTTACGCCTTAAGAGTTTTGAACTACATGACCAAAAACCTCACGTTTAGCAAGTAAGTCTAATTCTGATTGAATTGCCTTTTTTCATTCTCGCCAATCACATCTACGTAGACATTTTTCAACGGATTTAGGCTCAAGACTTTCACTATTTTACATGAGGTTAAGTGCAATATTATATTTCAAAAATATTATCAATCATGATTTTCGATCGATCTAAATTTATCTCATCATTAGTAGAACTTATTAAAAATTCTTCATTCACTTGAGTCTCGAGTTTACTGAGTTCTTCAGGAATATCAAGATTACTCAAATCTTAACTTTCTTCAGGAGGTTCTTTTGTAGTATCATCTTTATTATTCCTCATGCTTCTCTTTCTAGGATTTTTATTCTTTGAACCAAATGGTCTACAACGCTTTAGGCGTGTTTGGGATTCAGAAGCTATGATACTAGTAGATAGTCCTTTTGGGACATCAATTCGGACAAGCACATTCACTGCAGAGATATGTGACTTAATTATCCATTGCAAATCAGTAAATGTATCTGGCATTTGATTTGTTATTTTCTGTAAGTGGATGATCTTCTAGACCTCCTGCTCACATGTGCAGGTACGTGGATCAAAATGAGATATTGATGAAATTTTTCACGCAATTTCTCTTTCGAGTTCCTTTTATCTCCCCCTAATTGCGGAAAAGTTGTTTTATCAAACCGACAATATGCAAATCGAGTAGTAAATAATCTCTGATCAATGGTTTAAGGTAGCAAATTATGGAAGGTGAGTCAAACTCAACATATATGCCCAACCTTCGCTGAGGGCCCATCTTTGTACGTTGTGGTGGTGCTACAGGCACGTATACCCCACAACTAAAAATTCGTAGATAGGCTATATTTGGATCATGACCAAATACTAATTGTGATGGAGAGTATTTATTATAATTTATCAGTCTGAGACGTACAAGTGCTGCAACATGTAAGATAGCATGACACCAAACAGTAATTGATAATTTATTTTCATAAGTAGAGGTCTTGCTATCAATTCTAGGCGCTTAATAAATGACCATGCAAGGCAATTTTGAGTATGAACATGAGCAACAAGATGTTTAATTTTATTCCAATTGATAAGCAATAATCATCAAAAGCTTGGGATATAAATTCTCCAGAATTATCAAGGCGAATAGCCTTAATTGGATAATCTGGAAATTGCGCTCTTAATCTTATTATTTGTGCTAACAACTTCACAAATGTCAGGTTGCGAGATGATAAGAGGCACACATGAGACCATCTAGATGATGCATCTATTAGGACCATAAAATATCTAAACAATCTACTAGGTGGATGAATAGGTCCACATATATCCCCATGTATACGCTTTAAAAAGACAGGAGATTCGATGCCAACATTGAGGATTGATGGTTTGAAAATTAATTTGCCTTTATAACAAACAGCATATGAAAATTCATCCTTCGTAAGAATCTTTAGGCTCTTTAACGGATGTCTAGTTGAATTTTTAAGAATTCATCTCATAATTATTGATCCAGGATGACATATTCGATCATGCCATAGTACAAATGTATTTAGATCAGTAAACTTCTGGTTTATGATCAAATATACTTCAATTGTACTAATTTCTGCATAAAACCAGATAACAAAGTTGGCAATTTTTTAAAAATATATTTCTGGCCTGAGACACTCTTGGTTATACCAAGATATTCAATATTCATTTCATTTAATATCTTAACATGATATCCATTTCCGCGGATATCTTTAAAACTTAACAAGTTTCTTGGGGATTTAGAATAGAATAGTGCATTTTCTATAACAATCTTTATCTCCTTAGACAAAAATATAGTAGCTCTTCCGAAGTTTTGAATAATTTTTGAATTACCAGAAATTGTAGTAACATTTGCTTTTCTTCTAAGAAAGTTGAAAAAATATTTCTTGTCTTTTAAAAATGACATGAGTTGTTCCACTATCAATTATACAAATATCCTCGTAATTGATTATTGATCCAAATAAAATTTGAGACATATCTATATTTTTCTTCAAAAAAAATAAGGTAAACGTTATAATTAAAACATGGCTCATTATACAAATTTTATTTATTTACATGAATTAAAAAAATATAAATATATTATTTAGTACAAATAAATAAAAAGAAAATTATTTAAATATTATCAAGATTATTAATATTTATATTTCCTTCTGGAAAATTGAAGAAATTAACTACATCCAAATGCATAGACTCAATAATATCTTCAAAGATAAAGTTTGTCTTTAGATTACTTTTTTCCCTCTTCAAGGATGCTTGGTATAGCTAAACCGGACGTTTTGATTACCGGCAGGTCCGTGACCAGTGCCCCATACCTCTATATCTATGACATATACTTTTTGAATTTTTTTTTTATATAACTTCTGGCTTTTCACTCTTCTTTTAATATTATTGATCATTTCTCGATGCCACCGGAGTATTATGATCATAATTTCTTCTTGACCACGATTGGGGCATGACCTCTTTCTCGTTGGTTATAGTTTGCTTGATTCACTTTAGGAAGCGACAAAGAACCAACGGGCCGACTATCATAATTTTTCATTAACAGTTCGTTGTGGCGTTAAGCAATAAGAAAGTGAAAAAGTAATTTAGAATATATTTTAAAATCCTTTTCGTGATATTGCTGCTGTAAGAGCATATTCGCGGGTGAAAATGTGGAGTATTTTTTTTCAAGTTTGTCTGTCTCAGTGATTTCTTCTACGTATAAATTTAACTGAACTATAATTCTAAACAAGGCAGAATTATATTCAGTTATATTTTTGAAATCCATTAATATCAAATTGAGCCAATTATGACGTGCTTGTGGAAGGATGACCAACTTTAGGTGGTCATATCTTTCTTTTAGATTCTTCCACAGTTTAAGGAAGTCTTTTAATGTGAGGTACTGTAATTTTTAACCCCTCGTCAAGATGGTGGCAGAGAAATATCATGGCTTTGACACGATCTTGACTAGATTCCTTATTGTCATCTTTGATGGTGTCTGTCAAACCCATCGATTCTAGGTGTATTTTGGCATCCAGTGCCCATGATGAGTAGCATTTTCCAGATATATCAAGAGCAACAAATTTAAGTTTACAGATATTAGACATTTTAAGCAAATAAAATTTTTACCCTTTTGTTACCTTTTAAAATAACTCAAAGTGATTGAAGCTCTTGTTGATAACGTGTTATAAAATAAACTAACTTAACAAATTGATAAGAAGGAGAAATAGTAAGAAACAGTAAGAGAAAGAGAGGAGAATTATTTTCGTGTTCTAAATTGCATAACTGCAGTGACTATTTATAGCCAATAACCACTGCGAATGAAGAAATTTAGCAAGTGGGGGGTGGGGGGGGGGGGCTTTTGGTGGAGGAAAAAGAAAAAGGAAAAATAGGAAGAAAAAGTGAAAAAATAGTGGCTTGACATGAACAGCCACATATTACGTTATAACAAAAAAGTACTTTTTATAATAATTAGTTGGTATTTGAACGGAAGTTAGGACCTCAATTATAACATTTGACTTGAAATCAGTATTTATTGTCGAAATTAGTGTGAAATTTCAATTTTAAATCTCAAATTTTCAAGAAGTAAGATTTCAAATAGTGATTTTATTTTTTTAAAACATAAAACTTGATATGTAAATATTTTATTAAAAAAATCAACTTCAATGTGAATAGATTGTTCATATAATATGGAAGAATAACTAGCTACTTTAATTATTGACTTCTTTTGAATCAGTGAATCTTTATAAAATTATATGTATTTGAAAGCTTGTAATAATACATAATCGAAAATATTTATTTATAATTTTTTTATGAAGATATGTGATTTATTAATGCATGTGTTTTAGATACCTCGATACCTTATTTATGAATTATGATTTACTCATTTTGTAAGATTATATAAAAGTTAAGAATTTTTTTATTATTCTTCACAAAATTGTAGAGTTTTCATAATTATGAAAATAAATGCAATTTAAGAATGAAAATGCATACTCAAACTAATTTTTAACTTTAAATATGCAATTGGAGTGCTTTGTCAAGCTTTTTAAAATTGTTTCCAAATTAATTTTTCTAACTATTGAAATCACTTTTGCTACTCACAAGAAGGATTTATTTTTATTTTTTCAAAAGGTTTGATCAAATACTTCGTTTTTAAAATAAGTATTTTTGTTCTCCCAAAAATTTTGCCTACACAAAATATAATTCACATATGTCTTTTTCATTTAATAGTTGGTAAAAATAATATCTTAAGTTAAATTAGTTGATTAATTGATGAAAGGGACTAAATATATCATTAAGACATGTGAAATTGAACGAATTTGGCATTCGTCGATAATTTTTATGAATGATACTCTATTGGATTCATTTTTTTCAAATTTAAAAATTAGTTATTTGTTTCACTAACAATGTCCATATAAACCCTGCTGATTTTTGAATAGCAGTGTTTTTCACTACAAAAATTAACTCTTAAGAATTGTTGTTATTCTGAAAGAATATTGATTTAGATATTACAATTAAATTTTTATTTACACGCTTCGATACTTTTTATTCTTATAATAAGATAATAAAAATATTCCACCTTTAATTTAGGACACAAGTGTAGTAAGAACCCCGTCTCATGGTCATATATTCACATTCAAGATTTAAAAATTAGTTTTTGGCTTTCGTATTACATAATTACGAGTAAAAGAAAATTAAAAATATTTCATATTGAAAAATGTTAAATTATTAGCAAAGAGCAAATTCAATTTAACAGATTTTAAGAGCATGTCCTTTTTGCAGGCTAATTAGCGTGTTTTACATTTTCAAGAGGTGTGATATGATATCGTCATAACAATTATTCTATCTTTTTAGAAGTGAATCGTAACACCAACACAATCACCTGCACGTTTTATTGATAAACTTTACTAAATAGTCACATTCACTTCAAAATGAAACTACTTTTATAACAATTATCAAAAGTTCTCATTTTTCAAAACACAATCATCATAACATGTCCCAACTTCTAAGCATATCTAATTATGATGGTTTAGTACTTTTATAAAGACATTGTTATTTTGGGAGCGAAACAAGGCATGCATAATAATATATACAATTTTCTTTCGATCATAACCACTATCACTACTGGTTCTATGACCCTTTTCACGTTTAGTTTGAGTTTATCTAATTCACTTTATGGGTGGACTAGAACCAATAGATCGACTTTCATGATTTTTTGAATTCATTAATATCTCATTATTTTTCTTGATCACAAAAAAATGTGAAATAATTCTAAATATTTTCTAAACTCTATTTTCAATATTGCTGGTACAAAAGCACATTCAAAATATGAAAAGTGCAAAAAAATTATCTAACATATCACTAATCAATGATATTTTACCATAATTTCAATTATAAAACTATATTTCTGATCTTGTAACCTAAAATAAATCTAATCAAAATATATTTGTGAAATAACGATCCTCTTTACATAGTCATATTTATATTTATTTAAATTATTTCACACTATAAAAGGAATTTTAACATTGAAATATTTTCATTTCAAGTCCTCATCAAGGGATAGATGAATTTGCCCTAGTACAATCATGGTTGATGTCTGATTTTTATTTTTGATGGGGTATGTCAGGCCTATCGTATCAGAAATTTTAACATCAAAATATGCAATTTTATTAATAGTCATCTCCTCTAGAGTAAGGACAAACAACTTAAAACATATAGTCTTGCCCGATATCTAGTATTAATTAATTAATTTTTTTACATTTTTAAAGTTTTTAAAGTATTTGCTCGAGATGATAGTATTCTGCTAAAAGTGTACTATTATAAAATAATAACATAATACAAAATAACAAGAAATATAACCAAAAAATTGAAAAAATAGATACTTTATTATTCTTTCAATTAATGTATAAATGAATTAAATTAATTTTCTAAATATAAGAAAAAAGTTACAGCAAGACTTTCGAAAATTGTCTGCATTTGCTACTTGTAAGTTGTATGTATGATTGCAAACTTATTTAGACAATGTATTTAAACAACATTCATAATACTATATATATAAGAATAAAACTATAATAAATTTATATAATTTGACATAAATATTAAATGCGATAAATATTTGCTTCAAATAAACTATTAAATGTGATAAATATTTGCTTTTAATGTGTCGTTTGGTAGCCGACTAAAAATCAACAGGTATTAATTATGTGGGTATTAATTAATAAATATTTTTACTCACATAAGATAATATAAAAATTTTCTCATAACTTATACATGTACTGTTGGATTTTAAAATGTGTGAATGAAAAATAAATTGAGGGGATGTTTCTAGCAAGTTGAGACTTTTTTGAAGATTTATGACTTTTCTAAACTTATTCAAAGGATAGTGACTTTTTCGATAAAGCACAATAAACACATGTTCTTAATACCCTTTGTTATCTATAAATAGAGGGGTCTCCTCTCATTTTTTGAACAACGAATTTTCTAAACTTCAAAACTAATTCTTCTTCTTCTTCTGCATAAATAGATTTTAGTGTCTTTATGAATGGTTCTTTGACACTGTAATTTTAGGTATCGATACATCAGTGAATAAAACCGTTCTATCTTAAGAAGATATTACATCAATTTCGAGCAGATAAGGGAAATAATTTTCTTAAGAACACACAATGCATTCAGTTCTTAAAATATTGTCCATACCGTGTATGATCTTTTTCAGATTCTTTAATTTTGAAGATACTTTAAACTTGATTGTTTCTTACGAAATTTTTCAAAATTGATGTTTTAAATATTTTGTAATACATATTAGTTGACATTTATTAGCTCTATGAATTTTTAAATTACAAATCAAATACTATATAATTTTTATAGATAAATAATTTATTTTCTTACTAACCTCCAAATATTATATAGCTCATATAAAAATTAATATTGAATAAATTCATTCTTGACTAACAGCTTGTTTGGATGGTGGTTTTCGGTGATATGATACGATATAGTTAGTAAGAGAACCACATTTATTTTGAGTATTTTTTTAATTATATGGTATGATATGGTTTGATTTAGTTTCATGGTTTTGTAATCATGAAAATCCTCACATTTTGAAACCACCAATTTGGTAGTATCCCATTGTTTATTTATTTTTTTCCCATTATTTCCTTACTTAATTTAAAATAATTCTAATTTACCCTTTAGTCTTTATTAAACCTTACCCTAATATCTCCAAAAGGTATGAAAGCAGCGTGTAGAATTGCCTCATTCATCTCCTCTGCGAATGCAGCGTGTAGTATTGTCTCATTCGTCTCCTCTGCTAATCCTCCTACGTACAGAGTGTTTTTCTGAACTGCCTGATTCATAGCAGCTTGATTCTTTTTTTGGTAAGTAAAGATTTTATTTACTACCAAGTGTGATAGTTACAAAGCAAAAACTTGCAGACAATGGACAAACCCATGTCTGCATGCACCAAGACTTCATCTTCTATCATATACAACCAGTACTACGTAATCCTTGCAAGAGAGTCAAATACTACAAAACTGTAGTCAAAAAGGGAATAAAACGCGATTTGAACGCGTAGTCAAAAAGGAAACAAAACGCGTTTTGAACGTGTAGTCAAAAAAGGAGGTGCAATACGCAGATTTACGCATTTCTAATTTCCTATAAATAAATGGCCTCTTACCCTCATTTAGATTATCCCACAAAAAATACAATTCAAAAGAGTAAGAACACAAAAAAAATTATACACCAAGATAAATATTGTAATCTTGAATGTCCTCTTTAGTGAGTTGTTCCTTTTACAAGAGAGAAGTGTTAATTGTTGTTTTTTCCTTGTATTTGAGAGCAGTGTTGTCACGCCCCGAGAGGATACCCTAGGCGTGGTCGGCACTCAGAAACCATCTCTGGCCTCTGAGAGAACCACTTGATCTCGTCACTTATTCGTTCATTAGCGGAAGACTTAATAAGAATACTTATGTGGGCTCTCCGTTAACAACATCAAATGAAAGAAGAAAATTGTTTTACAAGAAGTAGTTTCAAAGGAGAACTACTCCAATTACATCATTAAGATCTGTCTATGAAGCCTCTAACACTATCAGATGGTGCCAATGACATGTCCATGGCTACATCAAAAGAAGCATCACACTCAACAAAAAAAAGGAGTTCCTCCGAATACAAGAAAGACTCACCAAATAGCTGAAAATAAATGATCTTCAACGATGCGCCTGTTGAGGATCTCTAACACCTGTATCTGCATCATAAAATGATGCAGGTCGAATGACGTCAGTACGTGGAATGTACGAGTATGTAAAATGGCAGGAAAGTAAGGACAGATATCAAGAAACTCCTCTCAGCAAGACTCGACTCAGAACTCATCATCATCTTAACATCAATATGTAATGCAAGTTTAAAAAAAAAATAATAAAAATAATAGCAATAAGCAATGCTTACTCAGTTGGGAGTTTCTCTAACCGACAACTATCACTTATGAGCTAGCGATGATACAACAAAGCGATGTCGTTGCCACATCCATCCAATACCTTGCCAGGGTAAAGGACATCACCATCTTGGATCCACTCATCAAAGTCCTCTTTTTGGGACTTAAGAGGCATAGCCTCCATCCTACGCTGGCTACGTAGTTCTGGGGTTTGAGTCAATTAAACTCTTACCCAACTCGGTGCTCAATACTACTCCCAAAATATGTGCTCATATTAAACTCATCATTTAGTCTCATTGGACTTTAATTTAAATCATCAAACTCATCTCATTACCTCTTCATCAATCATTATACTTCAAAAACATCATTTACATCTCATCAAAACATCTTGTTCAAAACATCATTTACTCAAATTCATTTAAACTCAATTATTTTGCTCTTTCAAAACTCAATAATATATATATATAGTATTAATTCATATCACTCTTTTTATCAATGAAAATATTAAAAAGCCAACATCTTTACTCAAAACATGTGTAAAGATATTCATGAACATCAAATCAATTAGAATTCATGGGAAAGTAGCCATGAACAATAATTCTAATAATATGAGAGATAACAGTAATAATAATATTAATGCATAAATATATCTAACTAAATAGAAGAAGAATTAATTCATTTAGAATTCAAGATTTGGATAAAACTCAATTATAACTCAATTATAATAAATTTAAATATTGGGCGCATGGACGAACTCAATCCGATGCTATAGAAGCCTTACATACCTTAAATCTGAAGCTTTACTCTGAATTGGAACACTCTTGGACCCCTAGCCTTTTCTTCTCGTCGGAGCATTTTATGTACTACTCGGAGTATAAGAATCACCGGAATTGTATTTTTATACTACTAAAACTAAAACTATATTTGAGAATGAGTAAAGAAGTATATAGAGATAAGAGTTGCTTAAGAAAGCTTGATGAATAAAATGAGGAAATAAGGTGGATATTTATAGGTGTGGAGTAGGGACCTAACAATAAATAAACATAATCATAAAGGATGATCTTGAAAATTCAATGGAGAATTTTGATGTCATGGATGATGTCAAATGGTTCTACATCTTTCCATGGTAGGTGAGATGAACTCTCTTTTAACAGAATATCCTTCTTTGGAGCTGCATTTTAATATGATAAATTCCTAATTAGGATTTGGTGTCTACATAAGAATTGTAGATATAGAAGTCTAGTTTTATGTGGTTTAAGAATCAACAAATTTGAAGCATCCTATTGTAAGATATGAATTTTCTCCTACAAAAACTCCATTTCGTCATAGTACCATATCTTATAAATATTAATTTATTTGACCAACTTACCCTCCGAATCCTAAGATATGGTCTTCAAGAAAGTTGTAGATAATGAATCTAAGGTTACTCAAAAATTTGAATCACCTTATTTTGACTATTATATGAAAAGTTATGCCCAAAATATAGAGAGAACATCATTTTCATCGAGAATTAAAAATACCACATACAACGTTTTAGGAGATATTATAGGAAGAAATACTCTCATTGAAGTCTTACATACCTTAGAGTAAGCTTAAAGAAAATGAACATAGTTTGTATAATCAAAATACCTTAGGCATGGGAGAACATAAGAACATAATATAATCAAAATACTTTAGTCATGGGAGAACATAATTATGATCAAAATACTTTAGGCATGAGATATCTTAATATGATAAAAATACTTTAGGCATGAGAGATCATAATATAATTAAAATACTTTAGTCATGAGAGAAATAATTATGATCCAAATATTTTAGGCATGAGAGATCATAATATAATCAAAATACTTTAGTCATTAGAGAATATAATTATGATCAAAATACTTTAGGCATGAGAGATCATAATATAATCAAAATACTTTAGTCATTAGAGAACATAATGATGATCAAAATACTTTAAAACTTTTTTTATGTCTTCATATAAGGACCTTTCATAAATCAAAAATTTAATGCATTTAAGAGCCAACATAAACTAACATAAGATAGGTGATTAAACTTCAAATATTTAATAATCTATGCAATTGGAATCATGATATGAAAATCCATAAAGTTTCATGCTTGAATTAAATAGAAAATTTTGATAATTCATTTGGACTTCATGAATGAAAGGATCCATGAATCAATAACATTTTAAGGGGTGTTACAAGTGTACTCTCATATTATCATAGTAAGATCCTTCTACTTCATGATTTTTTTTCTCTATCTGTTTGAGGGGTTTTCACGTAAAATTCTCGTATTCAATTTATTTTCATTATTTATTATCATATCAAACTTTAGTTGTAGAGCTTCCTCCCCCCAACAGTGGTATCAGAGCCCTCAGTTATTTTGTTTATTTTATGCGTAGTAAATTTTTATAAATAGTAAAATTCAGTGAAAAGTACTATTCACGTGATACTTGAAGAAGAAAATCTAGAAGGGTGTGAAGCAAATAATAATGTCGAGTACAACAAATTTGACGTTGAGAAATTCAATGGGACTAATTTCTCATTGTGGAAAATGAAAATAAGAGCGATATTGAGAAAAAGACAATTGCTTAGCTGCAATTGAAGGCAGGCCTACAGATTTTACTGATGACAACAATTGGAACGACATAGACAGCAACTCAGTTGTTGATCTACACTTGGCACTAGCTGATCAAGTGTTGTCTAGTGTGGCTGAAAAATGGACGTCGAAGGAAATATGAGATACTCTTATGGTATTGTATGAGGCCAAGTCTTTGCATAATAAAATCTTCTTAAAAAGATGATTGTATACTCTTTGAATGGTAGAGTCACTGTCGGTTACTGAACACATCAATATTTTGAATACTCTGTTTTCACAACTTACAATAATGGGTTGCAAAATAGAGGGGATTGAATGTGCGGAGTTTCTGCTTCAAAGTCTGTCTGACTCATATGATCAACTCATCATCAACCTGACAAATAATATGGATAGTCTAATTTTCGATAAAATTGCAGTCGCTGTCTTAGAAGAAGAAAATTGACACAAAAATAAGGAAGACAGACAAGCAAGTTCGCAATAAGATGAAGCTTTGATGATGGTAAGAGGAATACCAACGGAACGTGGACCAAGTGGGAGTCATAATCATGGTAGATCTCAATCAAGAAGTAAGAAGAATATCAAGTGTTACAACTATGGCAAGAAAGGGTACTTCAAGAAAGATTGTCGGTTTAAAAAGAAGAGTGAACACCCTGAGCCATCAAATGCTCAAGGGAATATTGCATGTACCTCGGATGATGGAGATATTTTATGTAGTGAAGCAATATCAAATAATGAAGGAAGAAAATGTTTCACTGATGTCTGGATCATGGACACAAGAGCAACATGGCACATGACTTTTCGGAAAGAATGGTTTCATCAATATAATCATATCTCAAAAGGGTCTGTGTTCATGGGAGACGATCATGCTTTGGATGTTATTGGTATTGGGTACATCAAAATAAAGATGTATGATGGCACAGTACGCACCATCTAGGAGGAACGACATGTAAAAGATTTGAGAAAGAATCTATTGTCTTTGGGATAATTAGATGATAATAGATATTCATATAGGACTCATGGTAGAGTCATGAAAATATCAAAAGGAGCGCTTGTAGTGATGAAAGCAGAAAAACTTACTGCAAATCTATATGTTCTTAAAGGTGAAACACACCAAGAAGGAGAAACATCAACCACGTCAGCAAGTTCATTTGAAGAATTAAAGATGATATGGCATCGTAAACTTGACCATATGTTGGAATGAGGTTTGAAAATTCTTGCTGAGCAAAAATTTCTTCCAAGGCTCAAAAAGATTTCACTATCCTTTTGTAAGCATTGTGTTACCAGTAAGCAACATAGATTGAGGTTTAGCAGTTCCTCTGTTAAAAGCAAGAAAATATTAGATCTGGTCCACTTTGATGTCTGGCAAGCACTGGTGGAGTCCCTAAGAGGAGAAAAATATTTCGTGTCATTTATCGATAATTACTCCAAGAGAAGTTGGGTGTATCCAATCAAAAGAAAGACAGATGTTTTTTCGATTTTCAAAGAGTTCAAAGTGCGGGTGAAACTTGAATCTGAGAAAAAGATCAAGTGTTTGAGGACAGATAATAGAGAAGAATACACTGGTGATGAATTTGATAACTTTTGTAAACAAGAAGGTATTAAAAGGCAGTTCACGGTGGCATATACTTCACAATAAAATAGAGTAGCAGAGCGAATAAATAGGACCTTGTTGGAACGGACAAGAGAATTATTGGCAACTATAGGGTTGGAAAAACTATTCTAGACAGAAGCAGTCAAAACCGTCTGTTATGTGATCAATCGATCACCATTGACCGCAATTGATCTGAAAATGCCAATGGAGATGTGGACAGGAAAACCAGCTGATTATTCTTGCTTACATATATTCATAAGTCCTACTTATGTTATGTACAACACCCAAGAAAAATTGAAGTTGGATTCAAAATCTAAGAAATGCATTTTCTTAGGGTATGCTGATGGAGTCGAGGGATATCGCTTGTGGGATCCCACTGTCCATAAGGTGATAATCGGCAGGGATATTATGTTTGTTTAAAATAAGATACAAGCATAAGAAGGTAGCACTTAAAAAGAAAAATCAGAAACTACTACAGTTGAAGTTGAAGAAATAGAAGAAGCTTCAGTTTCTTCTGAGGAAGCACCAGAGCATGAAGAACAAGAGCAAGCTGAGATCAAAACTCCATAAGTTCGATGGTTAACTAGGGAGAGAAGAGAACCAACTTGTCACTCAGATTATTCTATGGAGGGCAATATTGCATACTGTCTATTAACAGAGGATGGAGAGCCTTCAACTTTTCATGAGGCTATGAAAGGACAAGAATCATCTCTGTGGATGACAGCAATGCGAGAAGTAATTGAAGCTCTTCATAAAAATAAAACATAGGATCTTGTTCAATTTCCACAAGAAAGAAAGGCCATTAGAAATAAATGGGTCTACAAGATCAAACACAATGGTAATGACCAAGTGGAGAAGTATCGTCCAAGATTGGTAGTGAAAAGATTCACTCAGAAAGAAGGTATAGACTTCAATGAGAAATTTTCTCCGGTGGTTCGACTCACAATAATTTGAGTGGTCCTGGCGATGTGTGCTACATTTGACTTGTACTTGTAGCAGTTAGATGTCAAAACTGCATATCTTCATGGAGAGCTTGAAGAAGAAATTTACATGCTCCAACCAGAAGGTTTTGAAGAACAGGGAAAAGAAAACTTGGTTTGCAGGTTGAACAAATCTCTATACAATCTCAAACAGGCGCCGAGATGTTGGTATAAGAGATTTGATTCCTTCATTATAAACCTTGTATACAACAGACATAGTTCAGATCCTTATATTTATTACAAAAGATTTGGTGATGACAATTTTGATATTTTGCTGTTGTATGTTGATGACATGTTGGTAGCAGGCCCCAACAAAGACTGTCTCACAAATTTAAAGGCGCGGTTGGCTAGTTTGAAATGAATGACTTGGGACCAGCAAAAAAGATTCTAGGGATGCAAATTCATCAAGATAGAAATAATAGGAAGATTTGGCTTTCTCAAAAGAACTACTTGAAAAAAATCTTGCGATGCTTCAAGATGCAAGACTGTAAGTCAATTTCTACCCCACTTCCTATTAATTTCAAGTTATCCTCAAGAATGAGTCCTAGCAATGAAGCAGAGAGGATGGAGATATCTCGAGTACCGTATGCATCAGCAGTAGAAAGTTTAATGTTCGCCATGATATGTACAAGACCTAATATTGCATAAGAAATGAAAGTGGTTAGTCGATAAATGGCTAATCCTGGTAGAGAGCATTTGAATACTGTTAAGAGGATCCTAAGATATGTCAAGGGTACCTCAGATGTTGCAATGTGTTATGGAGGATCAGACTTTACTGTTAAAGGTTATGTTGATTTAGATTATGCAGGTGATCTTGATAAAAGCAAGTCCTCCACAAGTTATGTGTTTACTCTTGCTGGAGGAGCTGTAAGTTGGGTTTCAAAACTGCAATCTATCGTGACTACATCTACGACGAAAACAGAATATGTAGTAGCTACACAAGTTAGCAAAGAGGCAATATGGATGCAGATGTTACTGGAGGAGCTCGGGCACAAAAAAAGAAGGTTGCTCTATTTGTGACAGTCTGAGCACTTTGCATCTTGTAAAAAATCCGATATTTCATTCAAGGACAAAGCACATATGAGTTCAGTATCACTTTGTTCGTGAAAAGATGGAAGAAGGCAGTGTAGATATTCAAAAAATTCACACTAATAACAACCTAGCATATATATTTACGAAGCCGATCAACAGTAACAAATTTATATGGTGTCGATCTTCTGTTGGCCTAACAGAAATATAACATTGCACTAATTGGGTAGAAAGGATGGTGTGAAGACTTAATTGATTCTCAATTAAATTTTCAAGTGGGAGAATGCACGATAGTCAAATACTACAAAATGCATTTTGAACACGTAGTCAAAAAGGGAACAAAACGCATCTTGAACGCGTAGTCAAAAAGGGAGGTGCAATACGCAGATTTTACGCGTTTCTAGTTTACTATAAATAGAGGGCCTCTTGCTCTTAATTAGATTATCCCACAAAAAATACAATCTAAAAGAGTAAGAACACAAAGAGAGTTATATCCAAGATAAATATTGTAGTCTTGAGTGTCATCTTTAACGGCTTGTTCCTTTTACAAAAAAGAAATGTTAATTGTTGTTTTCTCCTTGTATTTGAGAGCAGTGTACTCCCATATTATCATAATAAGATCCTTCTACCCCGTGGTTTTTCCCCTTTATCTGTTTGAGGGGTTTCCACGTAAAATTCTCGTGTCCAATTTATTTTTATTATTTATTATCATATCAAACTTTAATTATAGTGCTTCCTCCCCCAACAATCCTAGCAAGAACAATTTAAGGATAGTAATTGCTCTCTAAAATCCTCTTTAGCCTACTATATATTGTACCTCTATTATGTATCTCTTGGACCACTCTTCTCAACAAAATATTAACTTCATTTCTCTGATTTTGAAAGATCCTCACATTCCTCTCATGCCACAAAACAAAAATAACAACATCCCATAGCAGCTTGATTCTTGATTCTTCTTCTGCTTCTTTCAGGTTTTGGCATTGGTTTGTCAATACCCTGTAGGCAGAAAAAATAAAAGAGAACCGGATCTGATGAAACAAAAAATCTCTTTTGGGGGTAAGATTAGAGCTAGAAAATGACAAATTTAATATTCATGGCATTTTCGTAAATTTATCAGTTGCGATGCAGTATCATACAGTCAAATCAAACAATATAGTTATTATTAAACAATAGTAAATTATATAGTCTATCCAAACATAATATTATACTTTACTATACAGTACAATACAACATCGTATATTATGAAATCATGGAAAACCACCATCCAAACAGAGTGTAAAATATCTATCAAACGAATGATCCCTAACCCTACTATGAACAACTGCATAAATATCTCTTTAAAATAACAGATCACTTAAACAGAAAACCAGAACATTCTATCAATAATGCAATTCTTGAAACTTTAAAAGCACGCATACACCCAAAAAAACGCCGCCCTTGATCTCTTTTCTTAGTTGGATGTGTCATGCCAAATGCCCATGAAGATGTAGGAAGAAACTTTTTATTTAGTATAATCTTTATTATTAAATAATAAAAAACAAATACAATGATAAATTTTAAAAACAACCTTAATAATAGTGTCAAGTAAACAAGAGCAAAGAATAGAAATTTCGCCTTTAAAGTTGACGAGCGATATCTTTAAATGGGTGACATCGGACGCAAAATAAGTAGCCGAACTTTAAGATAAGTATGAGATATCGAAAATCTGAATAGTTAAGGTCGTAAAAAAAAAAAAGGTTAAAAAATGAAGGCCTTCTTTTAAGTTAGGGGTTCCCCTAACTGTTTGGAGTGGCGCCTGGCCAGAATTTCAAAATCGTCGTAAGAGGGACACGTACATTTCCCCTTCCTTCACGTCATCTCAATCTCTCCCGCCACCCTCCATTTTCTCTCTCACACATAATTGGAGGAATTATGGGTGAATTCCCCAATCTGAAGACGCTTCACTAAATTTCCCAATAACAGTTCCAGATCTTTCTGCAACTTTGTTTATCAGTCCAGAAAATTAGAAATTTGCATTGAATACTGATTCTAGTTTGGTTTTTTTTTGAGCGAGAATGGCAGAGAATAATGATTTAATGAAAGCAAACCCACCTGGGATTTTGCTAATTAGAAGCATTAGAAGGATAGATTGGAGTTTAAAGACGTATAAATATGTAGTTTTGTTGATCACATTCATAGCTTATACATCTTACCATGCTTCGAGAAAACCCAGTAGTATTGTGAAGAGTGTTTTACATCCACACCAATTTCTAAACGAAACGGTTACAAATCCATGGCCTATGGGTCCGCTTTTCGTAAAGAGGGAAATTTCGGGTCATATTGATTTGGGGAAATCAAAAAAGAAAGGTTGGGAACCATTTAATGGAGAGGATGGAACATCGAAATTGGGTGAAATTGATGTTGCATTTCTAGCATGTTATTCGATGGGAATGTATGTAGCTGGACATTTAGGGGATTCATTGGACCTAAGGTTGTTTTTAGCAACTGGGATGATCGGAAGTGGCATTTTTGTTGGGTTATTTGGTATGGGTTATTTTTGGAATATACACGCTTTTTGGTTTTACTTGGTTATGCAAATGGTTGCTGGGTTGTTTCAGGCTACTGGGTGGCCTTGTGTTGTTGCTGTTATTGGAAATTGGTTTGGTAAGAGGAAAAGGGGATTGATTATGGGTATTTGGAATGCTCATACTTCTGTTGGGAATATTAGTGGATCTCTTATGGCTGCTGCTGTTTTGGAACATGGATGGGGTTGGTCTTTTATTGTTCCAGGAGCATTTATATTTTTCGCGGGGATAATGGTGTACTTGTTATTGCCTGCTTATCCAGAAGATGTTGGGTTTCCTTGTCCTAATCAACCGTATGTTGAGGATTCATCTCAGACTAACGATGAAGAAGCTCAGACAGTGAAAGAAAATGTGGCTGTAAATGGACAGTTTAATGTTCCTCGGATTGGTTCCAATAGGACAAGTGTTGGTCTTTTGGATGCTTGTCTAATACCAGGAGTGATTCCATTTGCACTGTGCCTTTTCTTCTCAAAGTTGGTAGCATACACATTTTTGTACTGGTTGCCATTCTACCTTAGTCAAACAGGTATTGTTGCTTACATTTATGAATCGTTTGCTATACTTGGTGCTTTGTGTGTGATACACATTGTTCTGGTGCATTAAAGCTTTCCTAGAAACTTACAGTTGGAGAGACTTTCTAAAATGGTGTTACCTAGGTTTGAAGCTAGTTTTCATGACTATTGCTCCCTCCGTCCATTTTTACTTGTCCATGTTTGATTTGACACACCCTTAAGAAGTAATTAATAAAATGATAAGTTTACTATATCACGCTTAGAATATAATAAATTCAATATTTTGGGAAATGATTAGTTTATAATAAGGGTAAGTTAGGAACTAAGTGATAAATTATCCCTTGTTTTTTCAAACTGAACAAGTAAAAATGGACATTTATTTTTAGTACAGTGGACTAGTAAAAATAGATAGATTGCAGGTTTATCTGTAATAATTTTTGTTTATATGAGGTACTTAGGATTGTCCATTGCTGATAAAGTAGGGAATTTTGATTCTGGAGCTTTTGAATGTTGAAACAGGAAAGAAATTATCAAAAAAAAAAAAAAAGAGAAAGAAGGAAGTGCTCAAATCTACAATCTCTAAATGTAGTAGTTGTTGCTGCTAACTCTGACTCTTCCTGAGTGGTAAATACACGTCCCATCTGATTAAGGATCATGTAGCTTATACGGTGTTGGAGTTGCACTGTAGTCTCTGCTTCTAATGGCAAATCGGGCTACTGATTGTGTTTTTCTATTTGCTAGCAAACTACTCTACTACATTCTAGTGCACAATGGCTTCTAAACAGACCACCTTAAGTGAGAAACAGGAAAATACCAAACTAATACACGTTTAAAAATAATTAGAAGGTGCTATCTGAGTCTGTTTAAACTTCCAATTATGCAGATGTTAGTTTGAGCGTTCATTAGTTTAAGTAAGACAAGGTGAATGTCTTATAATTTCGAAAGGATGTGCCTGAGAAAACTGCATTCTTTACAAGTAATTTCAGCTAGGTTTCTTTAAGTTCCCTGGAGTATTACTGACAAAGTAGTGTTTCTAGTTCAACTTCATAATTCACTTCTTGATAGAAGCTTGTTAGACATGTTTGTTGGTTATATACTTGCTTTGATGTTAAATGTTTCTCAGGCGCTAACTACAAAGTAACAGTTCTCCATTTGTTGCAACTGTTCATCTTTTAGAAGTAGTGACTATATTAAATTTACCTGATGAACTTTAAAATACCTAGAATAACTGGTAAAGTTGCTGCTACGTGACCAGGAGGTCACGGGTTCAAGCTTTGGAAACAGCCTCTGGCAGAAATGCAAGGTAAGGCTGCGTACAATAGACCCTTCTGGTCGGGCCCTTCCCCGGACCCTGCGCATAGCGGGAGCTTTAGTGCACCGGGCTGCCCTTTTTTTGTTTGATTACTAGCATCAATGTTCATTCTACTTTGAAGATTCATTGTCAGACTTTTTTTTTGGGTAAATTTCTAAGTGACGCCATGGTCATGTTCCTCATCTTGGTTCTTGATGATCTATTTGCAGCTATAGGGGGAGAGTATGTTGCAGTGAAATCTGCTGGGAATCTCTCTGCTCTGTTTGATGTTGGAGGTATAGTTGGTGGAATTCTAGCTGGACATTTATCTGACAAGCTTGATGCTCGTGCTACTACAGCAGCCAGCTTCATGTATGCAGCGATTCCTTCTATGCTTCTGTATCGCAAGTATGGAGGCACATCAAAGTTTATGAACATTCTGCTCATGATGATAGCTGGTTTGTTTGTTAATGGGCCTTATGCGCTTATAACAACTGCAGTGTCAGCAGATTTGGGTACTCACAGCTCTTTGAAAGGAGATTCACGAGCACTTGCAACAGTTACTTCCATTATTGATGGTACTGGATCTATGGGTGCTGCTTTAGGTCCTCTTTTGACGGGTTTTCTTTCATCAAAAGGATGGGATGCAGTTTTTATAATGCTTGTTGTTGGTGCACTTAGTGCTGGTCTTCTTCTATCTCGTTTGGTTCTTTTTGAACTTAGTGAGAAGTTCTCTAGACGCCTAGCCTGTGGACAACTCAATAGTGAAGGTAAGATATGTCTCCATTTGTGTGTCTGTTTGTCATTTTGTATTTGTTCAACTGTGTCTATCATCCTTATTTTATTTCTTTTTCTCTCTTTTTTCTGATAAAGGTAAGATTTGCTTATTTCATTTCTTTTTTTTTCCTGAGAAAGGTAACATTTCCTTATTTCATTTCTTGTTCTTTGCAAAGTCCAGTACAAATACATAATTTGGTAATGTGTCAGAGCATATGCATAGCATTTGCTAAAACATTAGTATTCTGATTTTAGCATTAGAGCAGTAGGATGAAATGAATTAGAAACATTTGAAAAAGATACATGGTACACTTCACTTCCCTCCTTTTTTTAATTTCCTTTTGGGATTTTGGGGAAAATTTGTTTTGTTTAAATATCTTTCTAACACCTTTATATCAATAAACAAGTAACAAATGACTATTGCTGTCATGTCCTGTTTAAGCCTGGTGGCAATAATTTATCTGGAACAGTGGTTTATTGTTGTCGAGTAAAGGGGAAGCAGATAGATAGTACTTTTGATAAAGGTAAAAGAGAAGTCAAGATATTCTGTATGATAAAAGTTATAGTCAAGATATTATAGCTGTATCCTGTATAAGAAAAATTCACGTTCCCAAGTATTCCTGGTCTTAGCTTATAGACTCATGGAGTAAATGATGAAATCATTAGACTTTGGAAATAATTATCAAATTTACTAGGCCGTAATCATGCTGTAGATCCCTGTGCAAGTTTGGTGTATTTGGATCAGTACTATGCTATAGCATTTGCAGTGAAGAATGGAAATTTAAACAATATCATGATGCAGAGCAGTAGTTTAGTCTGAGTATATTGGTGTATATGATTATTATATAATCTTTTTGAGTGCCTATGCAAAATATCTTGCATCAAACAAAGATAATTACTGGTTATTTTGTTATGTATATCTGATCCCCTTATATCTCAGACATAATTTCACCTATTTGTTCAATTTGAAAACTACCACGCCTAACTAAATCCAGCTTCAAATTAGTTTGATCTCCTCCTTCATCTGTATCATGTACACACACGAGGAAATGAAAATACTAGTATCTTTTTGTTGTATACTCGATATATCTCCAAGATTTAATTAAAATGCATAATATACTTGCATGGTCAAGTGCATCAGAATCTGGGTGATGCGAGTGGGTGATCTTAGTTCGCCAAAAGATTTTGTTTCTTTGTTGTTATTTTTGTTCATGCCTCAAGCAGAATCTATTTTTTAATAAGAGTTAGAAACTTATGCAAATTGTATCCTAACCTCAGCCACCCACCCCCAAAATGAAAAATGGAGCAATTAATGTATAAAATGTGTTTTCATGCAATACCAATGCATAAAATTAGGACGGTGAATACTGATCCATGTCTCTCCTTGCTTGTGCAGTAATTACAGATATATTAGAGTAGCTTTGTCATCTTTCGTTTTGTTTTCTGAAATCTGATTACAGAAATTTTTTCGGGGTGCTCATCATTATGTAATTTTTATGAAAACTATAAACAACAACAACAGCAACATATCGAGTGGGGTATGGAGAAGGTGCTGTATACACAGCCTTATCCTTACCTTGTGAAAGGTAGAGAGTTTGTTTATATGACAACTATGAAAAAGTCTACTCTCGTCTTTCGAATTAAGCTTCCGATTTTGTTGGTGCAGACTCTTTTTAGCTATTTTTTTCTTTTATTTGTGGTACCCCTAAGAGACCTTTCCTCTCGCTACGGTCTAGTATCTCTTAGGTCGATATCCAGTAGCTCCGAGGAAAGAAAAGGGCCGCCTTTGCAAAAAAAAAAAGGGAACCCCGTCGCCTGTCCGCTCAACTCTGATATCCGAATCTCCTTTTGTTTGAAGTTTATTGGACATGAATGAACCCGCATTTCTGATTCAATTGCATAAGCCCTAGTTTCGACTGACGCCAGGCATTGCATTCTCCGGATAATTCAAATCGATATTTGCGGAGTTGATTATCCCTCTCAAAAACAAAGACGACCGGGGAGCGGGTTCCCCACTGGAAGGGGGACAGGAGACGGCCATCTCAAGGCACATCACGACCTACAGGCAACACCGGACATGTCTTCTCCACGATCTCAGGGAAATGAAAATAAATTCTCAAAGATCTTTGAACGACTCCGGTCCTATTTCATCTCTTGCCGCGGCTAGTCTCCTCTTAGAAAGGCGAATGAATCATTTTTCCTATTTTTCATGCTCCTACATCTAGGGGTGTTCATGGTTCGGTTTGGGTCGGTTATTGATTAAAACCATAACCAAACCAATTTAATCGGTTATTAAATGTTTAAAACCATAACCAAATCAAGTAAAATAATAACCACGGGTTTGGTTATTGTCGGTTTGGTTCGGTTTGATTCGGTTATTTGGTTATTCGGTTTATGACTAGCCAAGATAATTCAAATATTCTCTCTCTACATTCTTCAAATTCTTATGAAGCTCTTTTTTCCTCACGACCCACAGAGGTTCAAAACAGAAAATGAAACAACTTAAACATTCGGAAAAAAAGAAAACAACTTAAAATCAATTTAAAATTTGAAAAACTCCTTACAAACCTTCTCAAAATTTGACAATCTTATACTTGGGGTTGAGGAGTTGAGGTTGCTCTTGAGCCTTCACTGTTAGTCTATGACTGTGAGTCTGTGACTTTGTGAGAAACCAACGTGAGAGGAACAAAAATGTAAAAGGAAAATAGATACTAGGGTTTTAAAGTTTTAACTTTTACTTTATGTTGCTGCCTGCTGCTCAAGTGCTTAGTGTTTATTAGAAATTTAGGATTTAAAATTTAGGATTTAGAATTGGGCTTGAGAGTTGGGCTAATGGGCTTGGATTGTTGGACTTGGACCGCTGTTTAGTGTTTATTAGAATTTATAATTGGGCTTGAGAGTTGGGTTTGGATTGTTGGGCCTTAAAAATAAGTATATTAATATTAAATTAATAATTAAAACGTATAAAATATCTTTAATTATTTATGAAAAACTAATATTATACATATAAATAATTATAAATTTTAAGTATATAATTATCGGTTTGGTTCGGTTATTTTTTTCTATAATCATAACCAAACCAAATATTATCGGTTATTCAAATTTAAAACCAAACCAAACCAAACCAAACTGAATGTCGGTTTTTTTATTCGGTTTGGTTAAATTTTCGGTTTGGTTTTGGTTTTAACCAAAACTGTGAACAGTCCTACCTACATCCATAGCATGAGTAGTTAAAGCAAACTTTCCTGGTGACGGAGAGAGTTTGACAAGCTAAGAAAGTCTATTTCAAATAATCAATCCTATCTGCATATCATTTTGCTTCTCATACATTACCACTTAATGTTATCTGTTTTCTGTAGATATTTGTATGTTGAAACTTCTATAAAGCACTCATAGACATGTTTCAATCCTCACTTTACCGCCATTTGTTTTAAGACTTGTTTTAGAACTCTTTTAGGAGATTTAAACCTGCAAAATGATTCATACTGCAACTGAAGGATGCATCTTACTCTGTACTTTCTTACTTTTACTCTCTATCAATATTGGGTTCGATGGATGAACTGACAGTTAACCGCTTTTCTTCATCTTTTTGTGATAATATTTGTTTTTGAAACAACTTTTAAAGCCTCTGCACAGGTGTTGCAATCTTTAGAAAATTTTATAAGTTTAGTATGCTGGCACATGCTTCTATCTTCTTGGAGTCTTTGTTATGGAGGGACCTTGTGATTAGAAGTGTCGATACTTCACTTAAAATCTTTGGAAATTGCTATGGTTTTGGAATTGATTCGCTATGTGGTGTATAATGAAATTTTGTGATACATTCTCAGATACTATTTTGTGAGCCATTGATTTTTTCGTGTAAAGAGTTGCTATTTCAAAATATTAATTTTTCCCTTTTAGAGGATAGAGCGTCTAGCTTGTTCACTCTATTCCTCAATGATTGTGAGTTTGATTTATAATTTTCAAAATTATGAACCATTCTCATCTAAGAAAGTTGCTTCATTTTGCAGATTCTGCATCTCAACCCCTTCTAAGAGACCGAAGATGAGGATTTGTTGGGCTACAAGTACTACCTCTCGGTGAAAACAGAAGCAAAAATCTTAGGTATGAAAAAGCCAGTGGAATCAGTGGGACTCAACAAGCCACATTGTCATCAAAATCGCCACTAATGCCTTGAACATGGTTTCTTGGTACAAGTCAAAATGAAACAAAGGTGCTTCTCTCATGAGTTTTTTCTGTTGTGAAAATCGTTGCTTGTTATCTGAGATAATATTTATGCCACAGCTGATATTGCCTTTCTTCTTATCCCATGAAGGAGAGTTGTAGATAGAATAAAGTGAAGCTAGATTATTAGATTTAGTAGCACATCCGATGAATATCCTTTGTTTATTAGTCCATTTGTTCCATATTATGTCTTTTAAAGTTTTCGTTGCACAATTCTTATTAGAATATTTGTGTGAACTACCTTTAATTTCTTCTTAAACCTCTGTATTGTTTTTACGAGAAAATTAATGATAGCCTCTCTGGAGTCGACTAAAGCTCTCATTCTCCAGAATCAAGAACCACATTTTGTGTAACAAATTCCTGTGGTAGTGAAACATATATTACAATTTGGTCCCTGTGTGTTCTGCTGCAAATGATATCAATTAAAGTCTCATGAGTTGTTATTGAGTCAATTAAAATTGGTCATTTAGCACTTAGGTTTGACCTAGTTGGCAAAAAAATATGATTGGGGTTTTAAGGGGTCGGGCACTCTGTATCCTTTTCACTACTCCAATTACAGAATACGTGCAAGCACGAAAAAGGATGGTGTTCTAATATTGCTCCTATCATGGATAAAATCATGCCATATTCTACATAATGACTGAAATGCAAAGACACATTCAAACCCCACAGATTGGTGTTATAATCTTTGGCTTGGAAAAACTTTTGTTTGGAGAAAAGTTGTATCTCAATTATTTTTTGAGAATATGTTTTCGGAGAATATTTGTATTGGTTAATGTTGACTTATTTTTTATTCGATTCACCTCGGGTTCAATTCCAAGTTTTTGTATGGATTGCCTCTATTTCAGGGTGGTTTTTAACATTTTCCCTTCAAATTGATGGTTTTTAGGTTTTGTTCCTGTTTCTGTTTAATAAAGACTTGTGAGTCAAAGTATCTTTAACTATGACCTAATTTTGAAAGACAAAAATTTGAAGAACTTTTACCTTATCCGACATAAATTGTGTCATCTAATTCGCAAAACACAAATTCAGAGAACTGTTGTCTTGTCTGATAAAAGTCAAAAGTTCAGTAGGAATAAATTATGCCTTATAACTTTGTGGGTTTAGAAACTGAACCGTAGAAACTAAATTATGCCTTGTGAAGCATAATTTGTGTCTTGCCTATTGTCTCGCAATCTTTTTTTTATGTCGGGTATTTTTTACCCACTTTTTGTTACTTAAAGTGCTGAAAAATTAAAGGTCATCCCAAAATAGGGGCATTCGTGCAAATAACCCACAATCCACATCCGGTCCATCTTAGCACCCAATGTATAGTCTAGTCGTCAATGATTGGATTAAGAATCATAAATAAGTTCAAATTTCAATAGAGACAAAAACACTAGGTGATGTCTTCCAATTTGTTCTAGACTTCGTGGATAAAGCTACCTGATACATGTTGCCACGAAGAGGTGGCGAGTATCCTGTTGTTTTAGCCTTAGTGAACCAAGTTATCAAGTACATGTTGCTGCTAGGAGGTGATAGGTATCCCGTGGAATTAGTTGAGGTATGCTCAAGCTAAGCCCAAACATCACAGTTAGCCAAAAAAATAAAATATTCATGTACAAACGTGTGTATCAAAATCAATTCCATTTCGATAAGTTGTATATATGCATTTACAATAGATAATTAAAAGAGTGCTCAACCATAAACTTTGCAAATTAAAGTCTTGAGAACTGAGAAGACTCGTTAAGGAAAAATCAGGACATGGAGCCCTTGTTTCAAACATATATATCTATCTCAAACAGATACCTCAGAACACAAACTTTCTCAAAGCTCTAAATTTGTACGTTCTTATCAACAATCCTCTCTTGAATTTCTTTGTGAAAGATTTTCACAAGAGAGCCATGGCTCCTTCATATGTCATGTTAGTAGTGCTCTCCTTTTTTCTTTCATTTCTATCCCTCTCTGCTGCTCAAGCACCCACAATGCCCCCTTCCAGCATTGTAGCCCCGTCCCCCGCGGTGATCACCAAGCCTCCAGTTATGTCACCACCAGCACCAGTGGCATTTCCTCCAACAATGAGCCCAGTTAGCTCATCACCAGCACCTGAAATGCCTGCTTCTCCCCCTGCACCCATGGGACCAGGCCCCGTATTGGCACCTGCTCCAGGACCTTCTGATGGATCGATACCTTCTCCATCAAGTGCTTTTATGCATGGAAGTAGCATGGCCATGGTAGCACTCATTGGAAGTGTAGCATTCCTATTCTAAACTGATGGTCATTTATATGTCTTCAACATTGTGGTGTAGATTAAAAATAATTAATTACCAGTTTGTATTCTTCATTCCATTTTTAAATATATTTTAAAGTATTGTTGTTTTTTTACA
Source organism: Solanum dulcamara (assembly GCF_947179165.1). NCBI lineage: Eukaryota > Viridiplantae > Streptophyta > Magnoliopsida > Solanales > Solanaceae > Solanum > Solanum dulcamara. Next base: position 64,492,603 of record NC_077244.1, on the reverse strand, counting down.
TTTTTGTTGTCACACTTTGTCCTTGATTTGCAAGGTTCATGAGTGAATAATGTGTTTTAAGGAGCGATGAGTATGCCGAGATGAATGTGAGTTTTCACTCAGCATAATAAAAGACATTGTTCTTACTTGCCTTTCCACTGATACTTGACTTTCATGTTAGTGAATTTCAGAAACAAGTACATAATACAGAATGTTTGTTTCAAGAAAATATTTTCTTGCAAAACAAGTGAGTTCTTATTTTTATTTTTTTTAATGTTTAGTACGTAAGCAAATAAATATTATCCCAAGAGCATTTATATGTTATTTAGCAAAACACTATGAAGGCGGGATGGGATGGGGAGTTGGAGTTCAAGGGTGAGGGTGAGGTTTAGATGGGGTTGGGTGGTTGGGAAAGAAATAATAAACTTGAAATGTTATTTATGCAACTTGTTTTTCTTTTTCCATTAGGGAAGATAAGGAACTTGTTTAATTTCCTACCAAACATATGAAAATTGGAAACATTTTTTGGAAGCAACCTATATAATGGTCATGGCTGCTAGGAGTAATTAACCTTACTTTGAGGGCATTATGGCCAGTCTATATTCTTTAGGTGCTATAGTTGGATGAAAAATGGTGGACTTGTAGCTGCGTCTAAAACATTTTACCTCTTTTTGACCATGTTACCCCTTGTTATTATGTCATGACGAACGTATTTTGAGAATTTATCTCAAATGGACTTTCAACGTGTACATCTTTTACATTTTTGTTCTATCTAAAATATTATATAGTTTAATTGAGTATGAAATTTAAGCAATTTTAAAAAAATTATAATATTTTAAAATTATTTGTAAAATAAATAAAAATTTTAAGTAGAAATATATAGAGACCCAACATGGATAAAATATTAATATTATTAGAATAAATTAAAAAAATATATTATATAAATTGAAACAGAGATAATATTTGTTTAGGCTATACCAGCTTTCTTCTTTTTTGAATCTTCAGGAACGAGTTGGACTATTTTTTATCTTGATTTATTTTTTTGGGTGCAACCTTGAATTTCCTTGAAAACCTACAATTAATAAAATATTTCAAGAAATGTCATTTTGCAAGGAAAGAAAAAGGTAACATTATAAACAACACCAAGTGATGTATTAAAGTATCTTTCACTAAAATATTTCAAGATATAAGTTATGTCTCTGTATTTCTTTGGTTGAAGAAAGAGTAAAGGATATAAAAGTAATTATCTAATGTGTCACAAATAATACACATCTTTGCACTTTTGACATTTGATTTCACTTTGTAATTATACGTGAATCTATAGGAAATAACAAATAATTAGTTAACTTGTAGTACTCCCTCCAACCTAATTTAGGTATTTTAGTTTGACTGAGCTCGGAGTTTCAAGATACCTAAGCACGTGGCAAAAGGCTTCCATACAACAACCAAAAATAAACTCTTGCAGTCAAAAAGAGCAGGCCAAGCTTCTTGATTTAACTGCTTGGGTGATGTAGATAAAAAATGTAAGCTATTCTATTCATTCATCTTATAGAAAAATGTAAGAAGAGAAAGATATTGTATTCATTCATCGTCTTCTCCTTTGTTTTCTACGGCACTCGAAACATTCAGTACATGGATACTTACTTCTACTAGAGTAGCTGGTTTGGAGTTTACTGGGCGAGACCTTTAAGTCTTTCACCAGTATCTCGCGAAGCTTTTCATTTTCCTGCATGAGCTCATCAATCACTTGCTGGTGTTTCAACACCTACAATGCAGCAAACGTAGTTTCAGTACTTCACATGCCATATAAACGTAAAACATCAACGTAAGTCTACTAGGTTTCAGCAATATAAGTCGTATTCCGTTAAGAACATCATTAGTTAGCGGTGTAAATAAATAGCCAAAATGAAAGCTTACCATATGAAGAAGGTTGTTCTCTGATCCCAAACGCTCAGACTGCGAATAAAGTACAGGAATTACAACAAAAGCAAGGAAACCTCACAAAATTACGCTTAACGTATAGTGTTGTGAGAAATGTGTATTCATCTTCACATACCAGCTCATTTGTTGTACTGTCTTCGTCTTTCACAAGTGGACTTTGCAGAAAATTGTTAATAACCTTCTCTGTCCGGCTGCTATACGATGCATTTGAAGAGCTGACATTAGCTCTTGAAGTGTCACTTTCATGAGAAGAGAGAGCATTTGTGTTTCTATCTGTAAGCAAGCCTGGAGAAGAACTATGTGGGACCTTTACTTCCAGTGGATTGGCAATTCCAAGTGGGTTCTGAATAGAGGCTTCATTGACTGTTTTCATCCCAGCTTGCAAGGATGCTGGAATGATGCCTTGACCAATAGATAAGCCGGGAGACATTCCAGACTTCATCATTAACTTTGTCATGGCTTGCTGCAGATTAATAGAAGTTATGTTAAAATTTAAGTGAGGAGGAAGAGGGCAATCTTAGATGGTAGCAGCAGTGAACTATGGACAAGAATACATACAATTAAATACAACTGAATCCGATCCACCACTCCGCGCTTCACAGCAAGACCTGACATGCATCACCAAGATCTTGCTATTTAACAAAGGAAATGTTTAGACGAAATTCGCCTAACATAATTTTATAAAATAATGTTTTCATGATTTCAGCTATTTCTGTTTTTTTTTAATCCTTTATCTCATTCCCTGAGTTTGTGACCACAATTTAGTACCAAGACACAAGTTTACATTCCCATAAACCCAATTAGCCTCGACTAAGGTATCTATCACTCAAACAACTTTCAGTTTCTTGAAACACCTATGGCGACCTGGTCACTATGAACATGGCAGCACTATCACCAAGCAAAGCCATCAAGCATGGCAGATCATTTATTCAGAATCTATCCCATACTGATTCAATCATATGAATGACACATGGCACGATGATAAAATATAGATGAGCTAATCATAAGGATAATGTTAATTACACTAATTGATCTCACATTTGTGAGTTCAGCCAAGGCACACTTCCAATATCTATCATTCTCTGTCAACACAGCTATAGAAATTGTCAATATTTACTCAAAGAAACATGAGAAAAGGAGTCCACTAACAAATTGCCTCAAAGAAACAAGAAAAGGACAAACTAACTAATTAAGGAATTACTCCAATTTTAGCATATGCCAGTCAAGCTTATGTTAATGGTTATATGTTATACTTTCTGAAGAAGAAAGAAAAGAGGGAAAAGTTTGCTTTGGGACAGGATAAATGCCAGGACTTATATCAAGCTTTTATATCTTTTAGCTTCGACTTGTTAGTTTTACTTCTAAAAGTTTCTAAAAAAGTGACAAGGAGATTTCAATTTAAATTCAAACAATTTCTGTTATCTATATTATCTTGCACTGAACTTTTGGCAAGTCAGGGTAATCTGTCCAGAAGTAATTTGCAATGTTTTTGCATCTCGTCGGCAATCCTACTTGTCATGCACATCAGATTACAAACAAGTTTCTTCTTACTACCTAGTGATGCCAACTTATCAAAGTGGATGAATCCTTTCAATCCAGTGGTAAAGAATTGTGAGTTGATTTTTTGCTCTGTGGCGTCTTTTCTTCTTCTTTTTTTCTTTGTAAGCAGCAACTTGGCATATCCTCTTATTCATAGGGAGTGCTAGGCAGGATAATTCCTAGACTGTTGTCTTTCTCCTTTCTTCTGCCATCACCCAGTCACATTTCTGCAGACCTTGGCAATTCAAAAACCTTTCTTTTCAGAGCCAAATTTTTTCACTTTGGATAAAAATCCAATAACCATCGAACTGCTCTATGTCACATGTTTTTTGGCAACAAAATAAATCTCAAATCAGCCTAAAAGTTATTATTCTGCTGCCAATCATAGGCTATGGAAGCTCTTACTTATCCAACATTATTATCGTTTATTTCTATTTGCATGAGATCCTTCAAGTCTTCAGCTCAATCTCCTCTAAGTAAAGAGTGCACAAAAGTGGCTAGGAATATCACAGTAGTTTACCAATTTCCCCACTTCAAAATGAATCATCCTAAATGCAAAACTTATTAGATAACCTTTAACATTTTGTTCAGTTTCTTGACCTTGTTAGCTACCTAGGAAGCATTTAGAAGGTTCAATGGTTGTGGAACTCACTCCTAAAAAAAATGGTTGTGGAACTCACTCTTATTTTGTTTTTCCTTTGTAATTCAGCATCTACTGGATGCATTTTATCAATGAAATCTTAATCTAGCTGATAGAGAAAGAAAAAAAAAAGATAAGCTTTAAGAAAGCTAATATAAGTCTACATACCAACTCCAAAACCATGTCCAAAACCTACTCCACATCCAATGCCTGCTTCAATGCCTTTTGCTCCCACCTTTTTCAACTACAGGAACACCAGAAAGCAATAAGTACCCAGTGAAAGAACAAATCTTAATAAGCTATAAGATCACAATTATATGTGAAGACAGTTTAACAAATAGACGTACAGAATTATTAACATGTCTTCCAACTCCAGAAAATGCATCCGTTGCGCCTCTAGTGGCAGTCATAACTTGATTTAGCATAGGTATTGCACCTAAAAACAAGGTAAAATAGTGAGGAAGACTCAAAGAGATATCAATCTAAAAGAAGGGGAACTCCTTTAATCTAGAGTATCTCATACCATAATCCCGTTTGCACTTATTTTAAGACAAAAAACTCAAGTGAAAAATAACAACCTGAACCAATTCGAACAAATTGATGAATTCCAAATTTTAGTTACTAGGGATCCATTAGCCCTAACAGTGCAGGAAGGCTGAACATGATTAATTTGCAGTTGACTGCAATACAACAATGTGACTTCACAAACGGCAATCTTATAAACTACACAAACTGCACCACTCAGACTGCTCAATTGCACATCATATGCCTACCATCGTATATAGTGGCAGAGCCATAATTTTTAATAAGGGGGTTCAAAATCTAAAAAATTAGACACATGAACTAGCCGAAAGAGGCTCGACGTCTATTATATATAGATAAAAAATTATTTTGACCACGTATATTTTAGTGTAAATTTTCATCGTTGAACCCCCTCAATCTAAGGTGGCTCCGCCCCTGATCGTATAACAGATCAACAACTCTTGTTTTCAACAGTATTGGACTAAGAGTATCAACCCTTTAGATAGAGTACACTAATTGGTTCTTTCCATGAAACAGCATATAAAGGAGCATTAACCCCTAACCTGCAACTTTGTTATCAGTAACAACCCCGGCATGATATCTCATCACTAATGGCCAGAGCTTAAGTACACATATACGCTAAGAACTCGATTGCTGAGAATCCTCTTTCAGCAAAGAAGAACCCAACAAGAACAAACGAAAGAGCATAAAGAGGAGGATTAGCAAGGCTAAATAATATGTGCATATCGATTTCAGATATTCCTTAACTCGTGCTTACTTGGTGTGAAAAAGCAAATACTTCCTAAACAGAGAACACTAAATGGAGTAATAATTCATTAAAACTAACCAAAACAACCCAAAATTACATCAAACAGCACAAAAACATGGAGGAAAAGTATACCTACCATTACAAACAACTTAAATATTTCAACTTTATGCTTTTACTTGTTATAACACACATACATTGGTCAAACTTAAAACCCAAAAATGAGTTACATGGATTATTGTGTTTTAAGTTGGATTGAAAGTAACCAAACAATGCAGCATAGCACAAAACATTCAGAATTTGAATACCAACAACATAAAGATCTCATCTTTACACATTCAAGTCATTAATAAACAACACATCCAAACAAAATTACATCCCCAAAATGAATTACTTGAATTTTTGGGGTTTTCTTCTTGTTGTCCTTTCTTTCCTTTTTGGTTAATGGGCCAAAAGTCTTCAAATTTCATGTTTTTCTTTTCTTTTCTTTTCTTTTTTTCGGTGAATTTGAAGAAATGAGAAGGGTGAAGATGGCGTAGTACCTAGGTTTAAAGGGCGGCCAACACCGATTCCAATCCCACAGCCAATGCCAAAGCCAGTAAATACTTGACCTACCTTCAAAGTAAATGGATTTTCTATTCTCATTCTCATTTCTTCTCTATTAACTATCACGCCATTGCTGCTACTTGAACTACTGCCGGTTTCCATTAGCACTGTTTATGTACCCTTTTTTACAGTAGCTCACTCTTCAATATTGTTCAGCAAAATTCTTTAAATAATCGCAGACCCGCTAGGCTGCTTTAATTTCTGCAAGAAAGTAGAAATAAGCATCTATTTTTTGTCCCCTCTCTTTCTGGAGGACTATGGGTAACTTCCTGTGCTGCCGAACCATCAGATACTGGCAACTGCCAAAGTCGTCACCTACATCAGCCCTTTTCATTTTTATCTGAAACAGAAATTTCTTTTTGCCTTATTCGTTTTTTTATAAAATAATGTTGTGTAGAAGCAGCACTTGTACTATATATTTAAAAATTATATAAAATGTATTATAAATTATAATAATTAATAATTTAAAATATATAAATATTTTTGTTGATTATCAAAATTCTACTAGTGTCATAAATTGGGACAAGAACTAATATATATTATTTAAAAATTATGAAAAAAATTATAAATCACAATAATAATAATTTAAAATATTTAGAGAAAATAGCGGTTTTAATCCATGTGTTATTGTATAATTTCAGTTTTAGTTCCTGTGTTATTTGATTATACACATTTAACCTTCATTTATTTGAAGTGTGCGGTTTTAGTCCTTGTAGTGAACAAAAATTAATTATTTAACAAAATAATTATTTGATAAAATATAAAATAAAATAAAAGAGTTGGTGATTTTTAAATGATTGAAGAATTATATATATAAAATTAAAATTATATTTTATTCAAATATTCTATGCTTTTTTTTTGTCCTTAGCGACTCGTTCTTTCTTTCTTTTTCAATGGTTACTAATCAAGGTCAAATTCGATTATATTTGAGGGTTTAGTAGGTGGACATGCTCCTTAAGGCTATCAATGGTGTTCTAACAGCTTTCACTCTTTAAAAAAATTAACATTTGATTTTTATTAAATTTAAATTTTTTACCCACATAATTCTTCAAGCATTTAGAATCACCAACCCTTCAATATAATTTATTTTTTATATTTCAAAATAATTATTTTATTAAAAAAATAACGTTTGTTTACTCCAAGGATCAAACTTGCATACTTCAAATAATTGAAGGTTAAATATGCATAGTCAAATAACACAAAGATTAAAATTGAAATTATGCAATAACACAGAAATTAAAACTGTTATTTCCTCAAATATTTAAAAACTATATAAAAATTTTGATTGACTTTTCAAATTCTTCTATTTGTGTTAAGTTGAGACTGAAAAAACAACATATATAGGACACATGTATAGCACGGGATCCCATATCTAGTATAAAAAAATATTTAAAAACTAAAATTATCAAGGTTTTTTAAACTTAAAATCCAAGAATTCATCAATTGTTTTTGTTTTGGAGAAAATTAAAGGACCCTCCATACACCCTCCGTTTCAATTTACACGGTGGCTTTCGTTTCTACTTTCTATAAAGTTAAATTGATTCATTTTTAAAATTAAATTAAATTTAATCAATGCAATATGTAATTTTTTATTTTTATTTTTAGATATTTTGAATTTTAAAAAGTAAAAATTATCTTACAAATTGCGAAAGAAGGGCCTAAAATGTTCTCAAACTATTGAAATCGGTACAAAAATATCCCTCATCCACCTTTTAGCCTAAAATGTCTTTGTCATTCATCTTTAGGTCCAAATTAATTATAAATTAAAATTGATCCACCCCAAATAACCATAACCCGCCTCAAATTAATCCCAACCCGCCTCAATATAAAAATACATTAAGAAAGTGTTTCTGTAACAAGCAACAGCAAATCCAATTAAAGAAACAACCATTATTGAAACCCCAATTAATATTAATGGCCATTGAAGGAATTTTAAGCAATATGTTGTTTTCTCTGCTGCTTAGCCAGATTCCACCTCCTAAAATTGGGATTGATACTAAGAAAGTGAAGAAGTTTAGTAGACCAATTAAATGGTTAGTGGTTCTAATGGTGTTTTTTTCTTTTGATGATTTTCTGTGGTAATAGTAGTAATATAATTTGTTTGATAATGGATTTTTTTTGTTTTGATTTTGGTGAAGTGTTTTGGGGCTTCTTGGAAACTGGGGAAAGCAGAGGAATGGAGAGATAATGGACGTGAAGAAGAACAAAATGGAGAGTATTGTAAATTTTGATTTATAATTAATTTTAAATAATTAAATTCTAACTAATAGATAGCCGTCACGTTTTTAAAAAAGACGGAATGACCTCGGAGGGCCTTATACTTGGCTTCATTTGTCACATAGACTCTTCTACTCACGTACTTACCAAGTGAACCCTCATATCCACTTAAATTCAGCATTTTAAACACTTTTTTGAATTACTATGTGGTGTGTGACTTACAAACTAGCACAAGTAAATTTTCACGTCATTTAAAAATTCCACATAGAAAATGACGTGTTAAAACTTTATAATTTCCTTTCTCTTTCAAACCTTTCATTTTCCTTTCTTTCTTTTTCACTCAGACCCTCTTACTCCTCTATAGTTTTGATTTTCCATCTTGAGCACCTCTGTTATTTTCGATTTTCAGAGCTTTTGAGTTCGCATTTCACTCTGTAGTTGTAAGTTTGCCAAGTTATATTCTTTGTTTCTTTGTTTTGAAGTTGTTCTTGGTGTTGATTTTGAATTTTGTTGTATTTTAGGGTTTAGATACTTAACAAAGGTTATTATGTGATTTTTTGGAGGAGTTTACTTTGTTACATGCCTAATATAAGCTTAATATCAATTTGTAGAGGTGTTATGCTTCAATGACATTTTTTGTGAATATGTTGTAATTCTAGAAAAAAATTCGTAAATTTCGTTGGATTTTGTTCTTATTAGTAGTCCAGATGGATTACATTCTAGGGCTTTTTATTTCCTTCTATAAACAATTAGTTAAATGTTAAGGCTTTAGTTTAAACTTAAAAATTAGGGCTTTTTATTGTATTCCGTAAAGAATTAATCAAAATCCATTATGTAAAAGTATTCTTGTGACTTTGCAGGCATGGTAACAATATGGCTTCAACAATTGTAACTCTTCAAATGAATTATGCAGGCTGTTTTTTTATCTGAACTTAGATATGCTAATGAAATTTGTGATGTTGAAAAAATAGAAATAGATGTGGATGAGATTCATACCATATTTTTTTAAAAATTAGCTAGTGAATTGGGAGTTGACAAAGTTGAAACATTTGGATGCAAAGTTAACAAAAGAGGTAGTTATTACATGTTAAATAGTGATAAGGATGTTTTAAGATTTATTATTAACTTGAAGGGTGGGGACTTTGTTGATGTTTATGTGGTACATTAAATTAGTACCCCTTTAATTGTTAAGGATGTAAATGAGGTGCAACTGGCCCAATTGTTAACTCCCCAAAAAGGCCAGTTCCCCCACCTAATGTTATAAATGATAGGGCTATTGTGTCTTCCACTCAATCACCTATTATAAATGGTAGGGCGGATGTGTCTTCCCCTCAACCACCTGATGAAAATGATAGGGCTTATGTCTCTTCCCTTATACTACCTGATGAAAATGATAGGGCTGATGTGTCTTCCCTTCAACCATCAGATGAAAATGTTGATAGGAATATAAATGAAGAGTAACAATCTAGGGTAGATAAAGAAAAAAATAAGGAGACTACTGAGGACTTAAATGAAGGTGAAGGTGAAAGCAATGACTTTTCTTTCTACCATCTTCAAACTTTTGATGAATCTGATGTACATGTAGATGGTTAACAATCTGATTTTGAGTTCACTATTTGATGTTGATGAGAATATAGATGATATAAGTAACTTGGATGAGGAGTTTGTTGAAGCTAGAAAGTCAAACATTCATCAAAAAATTAGTAAAAAAAAGGCTGCTAGAGTAAATGTAGAAGAAATATTCTCTGATCTTGTAGGTATTGATGCTGATTTTGAAGATATTAATAAGAATAAGAGGAAAAGATATGAAGAAAAATTGGCTGGGGATGACCTATATTTTCATAGCTCGGATCCTGATAGTGAAATTAGTGAAGATGAAGGGGAGCCTATTGAATCTGATAAGGTTGTAGATCCACCAGCTAGGAATGCAAGTACCAAGGTTTATTTTGACCCATCTGCCAAAAAAATTTTATTTCAGTTATATATAATTTTTGTGAACAATATTTCGTTTAGGAAAGCAGTGCAAACTTACTATATTCAAAAGGGTGTAAACCTTAAATTAAAGCCTAATGAAAAGAAAAGAATTAGGACAAAGTGTAAAAAGGATTGTCCTTTGCATATTCTTGAAAGTGTTGAGGCCAACACTGAAAATTTTATTATAAAGACATATTTTTCTGTCCATAAGTGTTGCAAAATAACAAAAAACAAGCTATGTACTCCAAAGTGGATTAGTAAGACATACAAAGACAGAATCATGAGTGAGCCTAGCATCAAACTCCATCAAATTCAAGGTTTGATAAGAAAAAAATATGGACTATATGTTAGCAAAACAAGTTATAGAAGGGCAAAAAAATAAAAGTTCTAAATGATCATATTGGTGATTTCAAAAAGGAATTTGGTAGATTGTATGATTATGCTGAGGAGCTGAAGTCTACTAATACTGAAATTATTTTAGCTGTTAGAACATCTAAAAATACAATTTCTGAAAATGAGGTATTTATGAGCATTTATATTTGTCTTGGAGTACTAAAAATGGATGGAAAGAGAGGTGTAGAAGGATAATTGATTTTGATGGTGCATTTTTAAAGGATGTGTGTAAAGATGAAATATTGTCTTGTATTTTCAAGGATGAAAATAATCAAATGTACCCTAAGCATGGGTAGTAGTTGACAAAGAATCTAAGGATACATGGTCTTGATTTATGAAATGCATCAAGCATGATCTGAAACTGACACAAATTGGGGTGAAGCACTCACTGTTATGTCTGATATGCAGAAGGTATGTTACACTAATTTCTGCTTCTTTTTTATTTGTTGCAATTTTTATATTACACTAATTTTTTAACTATTTTTTTATAGGGTCTGCATATAGCGCTTACTGATTCATTGTCAAATATTGAACATAGATGGTGTGCTAGATATATTTAGGCCAATTGAAAGAAGGAATGGAGGGGTGAAGAAAGGAGAAAAAAAATTAGCAGATTGCCAGGGCTCCATTTGAAGTTCATTTACAAAAAAAACATAATGAAATGAGTTTGTTGGGAGAAGGCATTGTGGAAGCTTTGTTAAGGTACAACAAAGAGGCATGGTGTAGGGCATTATTCAAGGAACATAGTTAATGTGATATAGTTGAGAATAATATGTGTGAAATATTCAATAGTTGAATCTTGACAGCTAGATTCAAATCAATCATTACTATGTTAGAAGAAATTAGAGTCAAAGTTATGAAAAGAATGACTCAAATGAAAGAGTTTTCTGAAAAAATGAATAACTGATGTTTCACCTATGGCTATGAAAGTTCTTAGAGAAAATGCTGAACATGCAACCATTTATGAGGTTAAATTTAATAGAGATACTGCCTATGAGGTTTAGGATCCACCTTATAAACATGTTGTTAATCTAAAAACAAGGTGTACAGTTGTAGTTCATGACAACTGAAGAGAATTCCTTGTGCAAATGCAATTACTGTAATGCATTACAAGAATTTGAATGTTGAGTCTTTTGTTGAGCACTAGTATAAGAAGGAGACATATCTGAAAGTCTACAATAAGTTCATTCAACCTATGACAAACATGAAAATGTGGCCAAAGAGCACAAAGCCAATCATTGAGCCACTTGAAATCATTACTATGTCAGGAAGACCAAAAAGAAACAGGAGAAAAAATAAGGATGAGCCTAGTAAAAGAAGTTTGAAAAGGCTACAAGAAAAGGGAGAAAAATAAAATGTTCTTTCTGCAAGAATTTTGGACATAACAAGAAAGAATGTTCAATTTATGTAAGTTTTCTTTCAATTCTACAATATTATTAATGAAATTTATGTTGTCAATGCTTCTATATTCAGCTGGAATATTGTGTATACAGAAAAATAAAATCAAAACTGGAACTGAAACTTCAATTGTAGGAACTGCTGTCGCAACTACTGAAATGCCAACCACTCATTCAGCAGCTCTTATAGGTGTAACTGCTAGTACTAAGATGTCCACCACTGCTTCAGTAGCTGCTAGAACTTCAACTACAGGTGCTGCAAATATTTTTATAAATGTTGAAAGTGTTTCTCAACTAATAAGTTAATTCAGTACTCAACAGTAGTTGACTGAGGCTGGTGGCTCAAAGAGGAAGAGTAACACAGTTAAAAGAAGTGGTGCAAATTCGGGATATAAGAGGTCAAGAATATATGATTTTGGTGTGCTATTTGGAGAAAATGATAGTGTGGTACAGAGGGTAAGTATAATCATTTAAGGACTTTTATTTGATACTATAGAATCTCCAATCTTTAACTAATAGTATTATTGTTTTTTATCAATCTGAAACTGTTGATATAGTGTTACATAGTCCTACATTGAAGAGTTCAGTGCCTACCAATATTGATCTTGGGTACAAACCTAATGGACTAAGATGGAAGGGTGGAGCTGCAGTTACTCAAGCACAACTACAAGAAGAAAGTTACATAAGAGCAAACTGTTCTACAAGCACTCAGCCCACAACAAGTCATGCCACACCAGCAAATTAGTCCACACCAAGCACTCATGACATGGTTTTTCACAATAGAGACTTATGTAAAGTCTAGCTTAATTCTCTATGATTTTGTGGTCTAAAATACTTTCCAACTGTTAACTTATGTTTTTTGATTTAGCTTAATTCCATCTGTTGTGTTGACTTACTATGACAAACAAGTTATTTTTATTTTATCAATTTTTGGGGAAGATCACACTAGTAATTATAAGCCTTAAACTGAATATTTCCATTATATTATATTTCATCATCATAGTATTGACATGAACAAATCATCACGCCATCTTAAATACAAAACATAGAAATCAAATAACAACAATCACAATAGCACTAATATCAATACTAATGCTCGATCTCCCTTGTCTTCCATGTCTTTCATGTCTTCCTTGCCTTCCCTGCCGTCCTTGTCTTCCATGTCTTCCATGATCAGCATTTGTTGAGGGGTTATTCATGTAGTATTGTTCTTGATATGTAGGATAAACTTGGTATATAGGATCAACTATGTCAGCCCATCGAAAAAATCCACATCCATTATCATTTGCATATTTTTGACAGCCCCAAAACATTCTTCAAGGATTAGTTGGTGTTTTTGACATCTTAAGTTTAGTAGGAAGTCCACAATAGCAAAAATGAATCGTCATTGTGAAGAATAATAAATTTTAACCAATAAAAAATAAAGTAAAAAATCAACAAGGCCTAAATGACTGTGGAGAACAAGAAAAAATTTGGAGAAGGATAAACGAAAAAAAAATTGAAGAAATTTGAGAAGAACAAGCTCGACAATGGTTTTAGATAATTTGGAGAAGAAGATGCTGTTATAGCTCCCAAAAATGACCGTTAATGATTTTTTTAAAAGCCCTTCACGCTCCTACAGTGAGTGTATTACTCGCACTTGGACTACTTTTGCAACATACTATGACAGATCAAAAAAAGTGTTTAAAATACTGGGTTTCAGTGGGTATAAGGGTTCATTTGACAAATACGTGAGTAGAAGGGTCTATGTGACAAATTGAGCCAAGTATAAGGGTGTCCGAGTTCATTCCGCCTTAAAAAATTATTTAATTAAAATTTAAATAAAGAAAATTTCATTTTTTGACTTAAATGTGGATGTCAAGGGTATTTTAGGCTCAATAGGTGAATGGATGACATTTTTATACCATTTTCAATAGTTTAAGAACATTTTAGACTTTTTCCGCACAAATTGAGACAAAAGCTACAGTACCTCAAGAAACAAAACAAAATAATTTCCGCTAGAAGGAGGGCTTGAACCTCCGACCTTGTGGTTAACAGCCACACGCTCTAACCAACTGAGCTATTCCAGCTTTGTTACTAGTATCTTTTTTTCATTATTTTGATCAATGCATCTGAGACCGATTCTCTCACTGACACGACGAAAGGCCGTCGCCGGTAACCATGGCACACCGGCAAACTATTCCTTAGAAATTTCCACAACTGAAGCGAACAAAGAAACCAAGCAAGTTAACTTCCTCTCAATTACAAATAATTCAGGTAGACCCATATGTATCCGTTCCGCTTTGAAGATACAATTTTTGCCGGGAAATGCTTGCATTCAAGAGTGGGGTGGGGTGGGGGTGAGGTCTAAGGCGGGAAATCTTGATGCCTAGTATATAAGGAGTTGATTTTGAGTTGTGACACATCGTTAAATGTCGACCACTCGTATTCTTATGGAATACCCACTTGAATTACTCCTCTTGTCTTCTTCACATTTTATTTCCACCAACGAACTAATTTCATGGCTTTATCCTCTTCCACTCTGTTGCTTGTGAAATCCCACATCTCTCTTTCTTCTTTTTCGAACCCATCACTTTATTTCAGAAAAACAACATCTTCACTACCCCGACAACCATGGGTACCAGGTGAAACCAGAATTCGAGTCAGACCCATTTCTTTATCCATTATAAATGGTCAAGCTGATGATCGAAAAGAAGATATTGTTATTGTCGGGGCTGGAATTGCTGGTCTTGCTACTGCTGTTTCTCTTCAGAGGTTCAGTTCACAAACTCTGCCTCCGCTTTTTTTTTTTTTTTACGGGGATGGGTTGGGGGTGCAGATGAAGGGGAAATGGGGAGGGAATTCAGGAACCGCTACTAAGATTCCCAAAGATAAAAATGTGTGCCTCCTCCACAAAGGTAGGGGTAAGTTTCGCGTATATATTATCTCTTCGTATTTTACTTGTGGGATTACAGGTTTGTTGGCGTCTATGAATTTTCTATATCCATTTTGTTCTTTTGCTGGTACAATGATTTTTTGTTTTTTGTGAAATTGAGAAGTTTGATAATGTGATTTAGGCTGGGTATTAGAACATTGGTGCTTGAGCAGGGTGAGTCACTGAGGACAGGAGGGACCTCGCTAACACTCTTTAAAAATGGATGGAAGGCATTGGATGCTATTGGAGTTGGTAATGATCTCAGGAGTCAGTTTCTTGAAATTCAAGGGTATGTATGTTGTTTCACTTGTACTCCTTGTTCATATATCTGCTTCCATATCGTGTGTGATTTGCTCCCCCATTTGAGTTCGCTGAAGTTCTGTAAGTTGAAGTACCTTTTTTACCGTAAAAATTTCCCGTTCTGTCCTAGGAGAAACTAATCCGTAAACCTTGGGTAACAGACTAACAGTGAGAGAGAGGATTAAATTTGTTAGGGACACACAAGCAAAATGTGGGCTCGGAAAAAGTTTCTGTTTCATCTATTTTCTGTTACTATTTGAATACAGGGAAATAACAAAAATCACTGTTTATATTTTAAAAATATCCTGTAATTTGCAGGATGGCGATAAAATCAGAAGATGGAAGAGAATTGCGCTCTTTCAGGTTCAAAGATGAGGATGAAAGGTAATAGTCCTCTCTCATTGTTGTGCTTAATGGTACTTTATTAAAAAATTCTTATCCTTTTCTCCATTAATCCCACAAAAATGGAGCAGTCAAGAAGTCCGTGCTGTGGAGAGGAGAGTCCTACTGGAAACACTTGCCAGTAGGCTACCGACAGATGCTATTTCTTTTTCATCAAAGCTGGCAAACATTGAAAGGAGTGAAAATGGGGAAACTTTGTTGGAACTTGAAGATGGTATTCGAATATCTGCCAAGGTACATAGTTGAATGTGCACTTGAATTATCTGTTTGCAGGGTTTCCGTGGCGCTTGTTCTCACTTGTCTAATTATATCTCCTTTAGTTAGTAATAATGTAATATTAGTATTGCCAAAAAAATTATTTTCTGATTTAACTGGACAAAGAAAACGGTAAATTGCTTTTTGCTAATTTAATTTATTGTTCTACTATTTTGATGATTCTCATTTTGTAGCTGTAAGAATTATTCAATAAATTACCAGGTGGACTTATTTCTCAAGCTTGGCCTGCTTCTTGAACTTCAATCTCTGTACAGATATTGATCGCTTGTGATGGGATTAGGTCGCCAGTGGCCAAGTTGATGGGGTTTCCAGAGCCTAACTATGTAGGACATTGTGCATTCCGAGGCCTAGCATATTTCCCTGAAGGACAGCCATTTGAACCAAAAGTAAACTACATCTACGGAAGAGGAGTGCGTGCTGGATATGTTCCTGTATCTGAAACCAAAGTTTATTGGTTTATCTGCTACAATAGCTCGTCACCTGGTTTGTGTTTCATAACAGCTTTCTGTTCTATTTCTTTCTCTTTAGTATTCATGACAAATGCAAGAATGCTTTTATATGAACCACTTGCTTGTCTTGTCTCTATACCCCTAAGAACTTGGTACGTCAGTCAAAAAATTGTGCCTCAACAAGAAAGATGGGGTCGGTTATATGATTGTCACTGTCCATGTCATGTATGGCGAGGATTCATCATAAATCGACTAATTTTTATGTTGGTTGTCAACCTACCGCAACTTTCTTCCTCTATCTAGGTTAGAAACTGACAATATGAGTAAACTCATACAAGCAGAATTAGAAGTTGACAATACAGTGCACCTAGCAAATTGGAGGCAGTAAATGAACGCCCATGTGCGCATGATAGTGTCTGATTTCTTTCATGAGGGCTTCTTATTCTGACAGCAAATGGCATGTCATGGCACCACTTGTAAAATGGAACTCATAGTATGTCCACTTTGATTAGATACTCACTCATTAGTTGGAAACTTCAATTCCTGCCATGCAACTCTCTGCAGTTGGACTCTATGTTGCTCGACTTTTCAAAAATGCTGACAGGTGCATGTCGGATCCTCCAAAAGTATTGTTTTTTTGGAGGATCCGACACTAGTGTGACAATATCTTTTGCAGAGTTCAAGCAATATAGGAATTGGGACTTATAATTCTACTCTCTAAATAGGGTTGAAAGACATCCTGCAAGAAAGTCTATTTATTTCTGTTACATCATTTTAACTGTTTTGAGTATCTGTTGACAGGTCCAAAGATAACAGATCCATCTATATTGAGACAGCAGGCTGAACAACTCGTTAGAAATTGGCCAACCGACCTAATAAACCTCATCAATCTTACACCAGACGACACAATCATAAGAACCAGCCTAGTAGATAGATGGCTTTGGCCCTCAATAAGCCCTCCAGCCTCTACTGGCAGTATTGTGCTGGTTGGCGACGCATGGCACCCAATGACACCAAATCTTGGTCAAGGTGCTTGTTGTGCACTTGAAGATTCAATAGTTTTGACAAAAAAACTTGCAGGCGCTATCAAGTCTAAACGTACTTCAGTCGAGGAAGCATTCAAAGCATATGGAAGTGAAAGATGGCCCCGTATATTTCCATTAACAGTACGTGCAAATCTTGTAGGTGCACTATTGCAGTGGGATAATCCAGTGATATGTGCCCTTAGGGATAACATTATTGTACCTAAGCTGGTTAGGCTTGGACCAGTTCTGGAGCATACTAATTTTGAATTTGACCCTCTATAACAAACTTAGAAATTCAGTTGCTGGGGTTAGAAAAAAATTCGTGAGTTGATGTTGGCCAATAAATTGTTTATGTAGATAACACACTTGAGGTGTACCTCAAAAGTATGAATATTGTTGTTTGTTATTGTAAATACTACACAGGAGTTGCTTCTTACACTTGCAATGTTAAGAACATTACACCTAAGGTTGATTTCTCATATGATCATTCAACTAATATTATCTCATATAAATTTACTTTTTTTCTTTATTTATGTTAAATATATAATATAAAGCATACAATTATAGTAGTATCTTTTGACGGAATTGACTCGTGAGAAGTTCATGAGCCATTTATACTAAACAAACATCAAGAGGAACTTCTTCTTATTCGTACTAAGCAAAACCGCCACTTCTATGTTTCACAACATACGGTAGTACCACAGATTCGAATGTGACATATATGTTTCCCTAGTTCATAGTATAATATAACAAAATACCCAATATATACTCACAAATAGGTCTAAAAAGGATAGTGTGTATACACTTTTACCATTATGTAAAGATAAAAATATTTTTTTTCGATAAATCTTCACGCGAAATTAGATAATTTTTTTTAATTAATAGATAAGCAAAGAAGAACGGAGGAGTACAAATCAACCCGTCTTATCCACGTGGCTTTTGGAGGGTGACAAAATTGATGTGATTTTCTGCTAGTCTTCCTTGAATTTGTTTTACACAGTACGTTTGTTCTACTTATGCTAGTCGTACTGCCGGTAACTTCTAGAATCACTAGCCATCTTACAACAACAACAACAACAACACCGTTAGCCACCTTGTTTGAACATATTAATGTCTCACGCGCCTTCCCTCAACTATTATTCTACGCTCTATTTTTTAGGGTGACGCTTTAAACATTTATTTATTTTTTACATTTTCAAAAATCGAAATTTCTAATTAAGAATCAAAAGATTTTAACCATCCTATCATAATTCATATTAATTTGATAGCTTTGAATAATAATGTAATTATTTTATTAATTAGTTAAAATTAAGTAAAAAAAAGGTTGTTCATAAAACTGGATAAATCAAAAGATCTCGATTTAAAATAATTCATGAGTAAGTGGTTCATTTTTACACCTAGTTTGAATGGTTGTTACCTGTTGTACGTATTGTATAGTATTGTATTGTATTGTTCGTTAGTTTAAATATCATGCTTGTTTTTATTGATACTTAAATTTTGTGGTATTTTATTGTTTAAAACCCATCGTTAGGTAACGACGAAAAGTCTCATTTTGTGTAACAATCAATTTAGTGTGATCGCTTTGTTACCTTTAATTTTTTCTTCTCATTTTGTCTTCATTTATTATTTAATTATCTTATTTTAATCAATACCCTATCTTTTTTTAGTAAATTTATCATGTACCCTACATTTTTTGTTGATTTATTATTCAAATTGTTGATGTGTAACATTAGGTAATGTCAGACAACGATACATTCTATCCAAATTTTATGATATTATGTAAAAAATAGTGTATTCATTAAAACAATATATTATGAAACAATACGTAATAACCTTCCAAACAGAATGTTAGGGTCTACTCTAAAAATTAAAAAATGATTAATCGATAAAATACATGTACTTGATGTCCCGTTCAAGAGAGAGACCAAAGTCATAAGAGTCCTACTAAATAATGATTTTGCATAGATTCTACATTATGAAATCAAACCAATTTTGATCATGAAGGGGGGGAGGGGAGGGGTTACTTGCCAAGGTAGACTCCGTATAACATTACCATTACTAGACCGGTTACTCGCCTCTAATCTCTTGTGATTGGGTACTCGCCTCTAATCTCTTTTCCTTCGGTGGCACATAGTTTATGGGACATGGGTAATCGCCACTAGTCCACTCGGTGCTAAGTACACATCCCACGAAATATCATTCATAATATACATATATCATAAGAGTAGTTCATTCGTCATCATTCATTACTTTTCATTAGTCATTCATAGACCTTAATAATCATTCATAAAACTTGTTCATAAGATATCTCATTATCATGTGATTCATGTAATGTGGGTGTAGACCTTCCATCATTACGAACCTTTTTCATAGAAACATCATTAGGGTCTTAAATCACCTTCATTCATAAAACTTGCTTGGAACATCATTAGGGTCTTAAATTCAATCATGACTTATAATTGAAAATAAGATAGAAACATGCATACATGATCAATTGACTTGGGAATCATGAAATTGACTTGAAAACAAGCATGATCATATATTTTATATCAACCTATACATAATTCATGAAAATAATATTAATTTGATGCTTAATTGAAAATATCCATAATCCATTTAATGAACCCTAGAGATCAATGTAGTAAAATTCATAGAAAAACTCTTCAATTTCATGCAATAACCATCAATTTATATTGAAATAGGATCATAATCATAATTAGAATTCATAAATCATAATTCATGCAATTAAAGTAGAGATCATAAACCCACAAAAATACTTACTTTAATTAATTGAAAAAGTAGAGAATTTATTGTGCTCCATGAGTAAAAGTACCTTAGGATCAAATACCCACATACCTTGAATGATAAGACCAAAGAAACTTGAAGAAAGTGAGACTTTTGATGGAGAGCTTGAGAGAATTTCTTGAGGATATTCAATGGAGTCTTTGAGAGCTTTTGTAAAGAGAGAAATATTTGAATAGGTGATAGTAGAATGAATGAATTTAGTGGTGTAGGTTAGTTTATAGAGCCGAATTAGGTCCTCAAAACGTTCAGGTTCATTAACTAATAGTTAGAAAAATGTCCAAAGGGTCCCACTTAAAAACTGAATTCGGACAAAAATTCACACCCAAATTCGCGACACGGACTTATTTCCAGATAGGCCAATTTTGAGTGAATGAGATTTTGGCTAGATCTTGACTTGGGGATAAATTGCACTATGGAGGAGCAAGTCCGCGATGCGGACTTGCTGCGCATCCTACTATTTTGTACAATTTCTTAAAAAAATTATCTTTCGATATACGGATCCTACAAATCCACCGAGACCATTTTTGAAATGCTTAACCTTATTATATCATATTCTAACCTTCAAATACCCGAAATGTCACAAGAACAAACATCCAAATAATGACAGGAGAATTTTGACCATATAATATTGTAAAATGGTTTTAAGATCAGTGAATGTGACAAATGTGTTGTATTAAATAAAATATTCAAAATCAAATAGTCAATGTTTTGTTCATAAAATGATATGTTGATAATGAATAACAATACTGTAAGCATAAGTGCTATTAAAAGCATGTTTTTTTAGTAACTTGATACGAAAAACTTAGGAGTTATCAATCTAATTTTGGGAGGTAATTAAGACCCACAAGACTTCTTAAGGTCTAAAATTGTATCGAATTGATCATCATATCCAAATGATACTCGAAAAGTTTCTGTACTTCGATTTTAAAGTTGCAAAATCATCAACTGATATGAGCATTCTTCTTGCTAAAATAAAGGTGAATATAAGTTTCAAAAGAACTATGCTAGAATGTTGAAAAGTTTGATGTACATAATAAATTATACATGATCTAATATAGCACGTATTGTTGTAATTGGATAGCACGATACACAAGTAATCATTTAGTAACAATAAAACGAGTTTTAGGTATTTGAAACATACTCAAAAAATATTGCATTATAATATTTATCACGCGATTATTGAGGGATATTATGATACGGATTGGATCATCCATTAAGTTGATTCTATACCCACAAGTGGATATACATATCACAATTGATAAAGGAATATTGTCTTAAAAATGATTCTAAAAAACCTTGCATTGCCTGTTCTACAATGGAATGTGAGATCATAGACTAAGATAAAAATTAGTGAAGAAGATTAATGACTTTGTAATTTCTTGAAAAGTATTTTATTTTTGTTAATCAGTTGGCTCTTGTAGGCATATATTGTGATAATCAAACCGCAATTAAAAAGGGTTAAAGTTTTCATTATTGCATTGTCGTCGTCTCTTAACTTCAAATTTAAATTTAGATTTGTACAAATAATCTAATTGGCTGATATATCTCTGGACCAAATTTAGTTTGTTAATATTAATATTTTAATTAAAGTTTTATGACTGTATTCCCCTTCATTTTAGTTTTTCCATTATTCTTTTTGGACATATGGCCGATTTCGTAAGAGTCATATTTCTACGAAAAGCCATATTGTAGAGTTGCATATGCTTGTATTGGGCTCAATTTTCTAGTTATAAATACATATGATCGTTCCTCAGATTTTCCTTACGGAAAATTTAAAAAATTCTCCTCCTTTTTTTGCAATGCTTTCTGCACTTGCGAAGTAGTTCGAAGTGTGATTTGATTGTTGTTTGTATTTGATGTGCATTATGGTTTGATGTATTACTATACTAGTGTGTTTTATCAGAAAATATTTTTATACCTTATATATTAAGAGGAGATTAAAATTCTTAAGAATGTGAGTTCAGTAGGCTCGGATTAATTCTAACTCTTTTCACTTTCTGTTTTGTTTTAGTTGCCAAATTTATTTAGCATATACAAATTACTAATTTATAATTTGAAAATGCGCCTAAAATATCTTAAATTATTGAAATTGGTACAATAATACCTTCTGTTAATCTATTGGCTTCATAATATTCTCGACCTCAATCTTTATGATCCTATAATGTCCTTGTTACATATGATCTCATTAGCAAACTAAAAAAAAATTATTTAATACTTGGCACCTTGTGATTCGTTGAAAATTTAATTAACCAAATAAATTAAATCTCGACCCAAACCTAGATCTTCCTATTAATCCCTACCCGACCCAACCAGATACTCCATTTTCCCTTCTATTTTTGATTGTAGAATAAAGAGTGATGCCATGGCCCATGGGTGAGCTTGGTAGATTACTTATGTATGAAGCTTCAAGAGATTGGTTGCCTACCATAATAGTAGAGATCTAGTTACCAATGAGTGTTGCATCTTTTTGAGATAGTCATAAAAATATAATCTATGCTCCCTCTTTTTCAAACTCAAGATGTAACCCAAGAACACTTGACATCTTTTTGGTTCATTTTTCTCTTCCAAATCACTACAGATGTTTCTAGTTGGGGACGGTCGGAATAAATATTTTGGGTTAGAATTTAATTTGTTTATTTTCAACGAATCACAGTTGCCATTTTAATTATATTTGTTAATTGGTCCATCTGTAACAAGGACGAAGGGCTATAAATATTGATGCCAAACATATTTATGGAGCCAACAAGTTAACAAGGGATTTTTTTTTTTTTGAATCAATTTCAATTGTTCAAAGATATTTTGGGCACTTTTCCATTTATAATTTTATCATCGGTACTCTCCCTGCTCCTTCCCCTCTACGTACAATTACTCTTGATTTACAACACACAGAGTTCATTTAATATTTTGTCAATTATTAAATTAGTTTAAATATAACATGTTAGTGAGTTTCACTTATTTTTTATCTTTGTAAAAAAACGTGAATATAATATTATCTGTCACACGACCTGTTTTTTAAAAAACATGAGGTTCAATTTTTAAATTTTATCATTTTTTATCTAACCCATTATCAACCCGCTCTCATCCAACTGATCAATTGATTTACTATAACTATCAGACACATGTACGAGTGGTTAAATTAACTCTTAAAAAGATGATCCTCCCACCCCGCTCAAATTTTGGTGGATCAATTATTGATTTGTAGTCGAAATTGATGAATGGAATTTTTTTGACATGTTATTTGTAGCCATAATAAAGATAAAGCGATGTATTACGTATTTTTTTTTAAAAAAAAAAGTATGTACATAGAATTAAAGTAAAAATTGGGTGACTTAAGTTATGACCCATATTTTATTTCAATTAATTTCAGTCCGATTAATTTTTCCAATCTGTTTTTGACTCACCCAATATGTCAATTTGACACCCCAAGATAGCATACTCCTCGACATTATGTTTGTATAGTACGCTTATGTAGAAGACAACCTCAATATTTAATTCAATAGCTAGGATGTTTGGTTAATTAAGCAGAATTTATGTGATTTGGTAGACTAGTTACATGAAAATGACTGGTCGGTGGTCTATTTTCATAAGCTAAATTAGTACGTTGTTCATTTTGTCTTTCCACACTGTGGCTTAATCTTTCTGATTTTAAAGAGTTTTTGTTGACTATATAAAAATAGTATCCTATGTTGTTTTGCTACAACTTTGACTTTGTGTTTATTGAAAAATGAAAATGTTACGCAGTATTTGTTATGTAAGGGGTGTCTATGACCGTGTGACGCGCTAGTCAGCTCCTTCAATAGCCGATCATGTACAATTCCCATTTTGTTTCTATGTTGTCTTGTCGCTATACATGCAGCCTTACGTGGGCCTACTAATTTAAGTGTGAGTTCCAAAATAGAAAAAACTACTATTTTAGACACATTTCACTATTATATATATTACTTCCTTTTTTTCATATTAAATGAGTATCTTAATAAAAAAAATTATTTCATATTACTTGATCACTTATTAAATTAAGATAAAATTAATTGATTTTTTTTTATTTTATCCCTATAATTAATATGGTCTTTTGAATGTAAATAATTATCAATACTAGCTATTTATATACTTATGTATATTGCATTGATATAAACAAAGAGCAAAATGATAAAGTCTTTCAATGTATTAATGATTTCTTAATTACCGTATAAAGTTGAAAGTGCCCAGCTAATATTGGATGGAGAGAGTATTATCATCTATACTTTCAAAATATTATATATTTTATTATTAATTAAAAAAATTCTATCATATATTAAGGAAGATACACTTAGATACGTATATTTTTGCTATCAGATATACTAAAATATAGAGAGAGGCGAGCGAGATTCGTTATGTATCACAGATACATGCGAATCACAGATACATGTGAATCACACTAGATACATGTGAATCACACTAGATACACACTGGATATATATATATATATATATATATATATATATGTATGTATCTAGATACCAGATACATATGAGAGTAGCGAGCAAGATGGAGACAGGCGAGGGAAATTTGTTATATATCTCAGATATATGCGAATCAACTTGGATACAATGCACCTAGAATAAATTACACCTAACGTAACTTTGACCCCATGTATTCCGATATACATATATTTGAACGTATCTTGACACACCAAAATCTAGTAAGATACGTAATATTGCAAACTAAAGTGTATCTAAGTAATTAGCTTATAAACTAGTTGGATTTATGAAGGTTTTCCTTCCAAATACGCCCTCCTTAAGGATAATGTGTTTAGCACGGAGGAAAATATTCTAGTTTATATATAGATATAAATATTATTTCAAAAATATTTGTATATAAACTATGCAAATAGGGGGTTGGAAGAGGTTTATTCCGAGTTTTCTTCATTGAAAATTTATGTTTTCTTTAAGTGTTCATTTTTTTTATGTATATATAGTATATATTGATCGAATACGCTTGATTTTTATTGGTATGTTGACATTTTTATTTTTTTGAATTTTTTTAATGACAAATAAAAATCATGACTCGGCTGCTGGTTTTTGTTTCGACGAGTATTGAGTAATCAAATATATTTGAAGTAAAGCTATTCTTTGAGACAAGAGTCGGAAAAAACCTTATCACGTGGCATTTAATATGGATAAAATATTTTGCTTTGATAAAAATTAAATAAACTATTAATATTAGATCAAAGTTAAAGACTAAAGTATTTCTATCCTCCCTCTCTCCCCAAAAAAAAAAATTTTTATAAAAGAAATTACCTTTTTTAAAAAAAGAAATTATTTGTAAAAAAAAATTAAAATATTTTGCTCACACACTCCACTATCTCCCTCCACCCTCACATTCCCCATATATCCTTTTATTTTATTTTTTTTTAAAATTTCTTTTATAAAATATTTTTGAAAAATTCATACTTCACTCCCTCCCCCACTCTTTCTTAAAAAATGCTATTATTTTTATTTAAAAAAAATAATAAAATTATAACCACCCCATCTAACCCTCCGCTCTTAATTTATATATATATTTTAAATATATTTTTCTTATTTTGTGTTAGATATGTACATATATTTCAGGAAAATATTTTTTCCTTATTGCATACTAAATATAACAGAAATAAAAAAATTATTTTAAAAAAATTCTTGCGGTAAGTAAAAAATACATTCCTAAAATCATATGTATATATCTAACAAAATGAAAAAAAAAATTGAAAGTTGAAGATTAGGTGGGGTGTGGTAGAATTATTTTTTAAAAAAGATAAAAATATCTAAGGGATAAAGTTATATTTTTTTTAAAAACTTTTATAAAAAAATTTAATAAATAAAAATAAAAATAAAAAATTGGGGCTTGAGATAGTAATACTTTAATCTTTAATTAACTAATTATAATAATTTATTTATTTTTTGTTAAGGTGGAATATTTTGTCCATGTGGAGTGTGATGTAATAATTTTTTTAAATAAAAAAAAGAGAATAATACACACATCCATGATGAAAATGGAATAAAAATAGAGAGGTGTGTTTCTCAAACTAATAAGTAATAGTATAAGTATGAAACTCACACTATGAATAGTTTGGGTATTGAACCTAAAAAAGGGAATAGTTCAAGTGTCAAAAGTGTATTTTTGACACATGTCTCATTTAATAATTAACAAGTTAATCGAAAATCTTAATAATTTAATTGATTGTTATTTATATCTCACCTTATTGATTAGAGCTAGTTTGATTTTCGTACCTTACAATCTTTTTTTCTCATATTTTCCTCTTCTCCTACTACTAATTTTTTATTTAAAAAAAAGTGTCAATATGTCAATCAATGGCACTGAATATTGACATTAGACAGATTATTTGCTCTTATTGCAATGTTTGTTTTTTTTTTGGTAGAAAGGCTCTTATTAAAATTAATCTCACCAAACATTATATATCTGTTATTTTCTCATTTCTTACATATTTAAAAAGAAAAGAAAGAAACTATTCCTAAAAAAAAATTGATTGTAACAGAGTTGGGAAAAGGAGAAAAAACATTTAAATATTTATTAATGAGATAATATTTTATCTAAAATTACGTGATTGCAAAAAGTTTTCTAACCAAATATATGAATTATTTATTATCCTAACCACGATTAAGACCTTACTTTAGTTAATGAAATTTTAATCATTCATTTTAAATTTTGATATATTTTCTCCATCCAAATAAGAATTTTGACATATATATAGTTGTTGTCTCCTATTACCCCTATATCCCGAGTTTTCTTTTTGAACTTTCCATGACGTGTTTTAAATGGATTTGTTTCTTTTCGTGTTTATAGTATTGTTTAATTAAAGTAAATGCATTTTTCTAATAGGTAGGGAAGGAGTTGAGATTTTCAGTACGAAATCCAAAATATAAAAAATAAACATTCGCCGAGGTCAAAGAATATTCAACATCTATTAATTATATAAAAAATAATTTTAATCATATATAAAAATATTTTTAAAAATTCAAAAAAAATCGAATAAATCACCCACCCCTACTAACTGAATTCACACGTACAACTCTTCCATATTGCATAATATAGTTGTCATACACGATAACCTCATGGAACTAATAAAACTACCGCGGAACTGTTGACTCAACAACATTCAATATTCTTACGTGTCCTCAGCTTCCTTCTGTTTTCTTAAAAATTAGTATAAACTTCTCCCATGTGAAATAAATGGAATATCTGTTTTTTCTCGTCCACATCAGCTTACACTCCTATTTTGATTAATTTTACGGAATAACTATTAATAGCATAATACATTAATATAGGTACATATCACATAAATTAATTCTCCAAAATACTGAATTAAGATGAATATGATATCGATATGCTACATCCGTATATGCTATAAACCTTTGCCATATAATAATATAAAATGAATTTATCTTGTAGATTTGTTTGTATTGAGTTTTGAACTTGAAAACTCATCATTCTTAATCTAATTTATTAACTATGAGGACACACCAAATACTACTATAACATTAGTCGTTTATGTACGGTCATTTGTTGGAGGTACAAACGAGTGTTATAAGCTGAATATACTATGATATTAAGGATAAGCCGCCAATGGGAGAAACAAATAAAAAGTTAAAAGGATATATAAGAGCTTATTTGGATTGGCTTATAACTTCAGTTTTTTAGCGTGTTTGACTGATCAATTTAAAGTTATTTTGAGTTTAAGATAAGTCTAAAAAAATAATTGGATTTAGTTGGCTTAACTTATATAAAACAACTTATAAACTAATTTATTTTAGATAAGCTATATAAAACAACTTATAAACTAATTTATTTTATTTTAGGTGCCATGGTATATGCTTTGTGCGGACGACATAGTTCTGATCGATGAGACTCGTAGTGGAGTTAACGCTAAGCTGGAGGATTGAAGACATACCTTGGAGTCTAAAGGGTTTAAGCTGAGTAGGACCAAGACAGAGTACTTAGAGTGCAAGTTCAGTGAGACACCTCAGGAGGTTGGCGCGGAAGTTAGGCTTAGTGACTAGGTCATCCAAAAAAAAAGTAGTTTCAAGTACCTTGGGTCTATCATGCAAGGCAGCGAGGAGATTGACGATGATGTCACACACCGTATTGGGGCAGGGTGGATGAAATGGAGGCTTGCTTTCGGTGTGCTATGTGACAAGAAGGTGCCACCACAACTTAAGGGCAAGTTCTACAAAGTGAGGGTTAGACCGACTATGTTATATGGGGCGGAGTGTTGATCAGTTAAGGTCTCTCACGTTCAAAAGATGAAAGTTGCCGAGATGAGAATGTTGAGATGGATGTGTGGGCATACCAGGAGCGACAGGATTAGAAACGAGGCTATTCGGGACAAGGTAGGAGTGACCTCAGTGGAAGACAAGATGCGAGAAATGCGACTGAGATGGTTTGGGCATGTGAAGAGGAGAGACACAGAGGCCCCAGTGCGAAGGTGTGAGAGGTTGGCCATGAATGGTTTCAGAAGAGGTAGGGGTAGGCCGAAGAAATATTGGGGAGATGTGATTAGACAGGACATGGAGCAGCTACAGCTTACCGAGGACATGATCTTAGGTAGGAGGGTGTGGAGGACCCACATTAGGGTAGAAGGCTAGTACATAGTCACATTATTCGACCTTATTAGTAGGCGCATTAGCGCATTATAATTTCATGTGCTCTGATTTCTGCTATTATCTATTACTTTCTGTACTTCTGTACTTTGATTATTCTATTTTATCTATATCGCTCTCGTTATTTGCTTTACCATATCGCCTTGAACTTTTTAACTTCTTAGCCTTATCTAACCTCTTTTTATGCTTTTATTGAGCCGAGGGTCTTTCGGAAACAACCGTCCTATCTTGGTAGGAGTAAGGTCTGCATACACTTTATCCTTTCCAGACCCCACGTTGTGGTATTTCACTGGATTGTTGTTGTTGTAAGCTAAACCAAACAGATTCTAAAAATAAATAAATAAATAAATAAAATAGAAGTACAATATTAATCTCACGTACTAAAAGTGCTAGCTCACTTTTGCAGTAAAGTGAAATATATAATGATGACACGAGCATAAAACTTGCTAGTGGTCTTCAAAAGTTTTATATTGGGTCACTTTGTATTGTGCTTGTCAGTGAAGAGCATCATCAATTTCTCAAGAAGAAATGAAGATCATCAAGAGCTTTTCATGCAGTGACAGCAGTGTGCTCATTCAGTGGCAAGTGTCACTACCATTCGATAAAAACAAAATTATTATAATATTTTCACAAGGAAAAATTATGAAATTTTCCACCAAAGTGCGAATCTCATGTTTTCCACTGTGAATTTTTTCAATAAGCTATTTTTGTGGTAAATGAATAGAAAACTCATCTTTCATAACATAAATTTCTTACTGATTAGCGGTGAATTTTTTATTTTATTTCTAGTAATGTGTCAACTATATAATATTTTTTTTCTTAATATGGTAATCTCATAGGTTGTAAAAACTGTCAAAATTTTCATTCTTACATATTCTTATCAAGTGAACAAAATATAGTTCATAAATAAAATATCAAATATTATAAACGATACATTAATAAATCATAGATCTCCATGCTCTTTTTATAAAAAAGTATTTGTAATTAATTCATTTAGTCCATATTAAGTAAATTATTTTTTTTCATAGTTCAAGAATATTGTTGCTACTATTTTCCATATTTGCCTTTCATTTAATGAGGTTCTTAACTATTTAATATTTTCGAGGAGATTAATTTTAAAATAATAAAATGAGTAATAATGAAAAGTAGCTATTAATTTATGTCCTTAAATATTTTTCTTAACGAATATGTCATATCCTAAGTATTAACTTAATATGAACTAGAGGGATACAAAATTTCAAATATTATAAAGTTTCAATAGTCAATCATATATATTGTTCTTTAATATGATCCTTTCACGGTAGAGATAATTTCCTCACCTTGCTCATGAATTTTTACTTATCATTAACATGTTACTTATCATTTATTTTAAATTATATATTAATCTGATAAAATAGACTTATTTGAATTTATGTTTTAATTAGTATAATTTTTTAAATAATATTTGTACCTTCAATATAGAGGAATCAAACTACTTATGATATATATAGTCATTACATTTAGAATGTTTTACATAAATTCCATAGTGAAAAAGTTCAATTACAATTTATTCTGACTTTTTTGGTAATTACCCGAATCCTCTCTTTTTTCCAGATTTCTGATACATACGAATGACGCTGATAAATCGCGATTTGATACATAAGTCTTTTTCATGATACATCACTAGTTGATACAACTCAAAGATTGTAATATCAATAAAACATAAATAAAACATATGAATCAGCTTATAACACCTAATATATCATGAATACAACAAAAATAACAGTAAAACTTATGTTTTACTGATACATTTTGTGTTTGGTTTGTATCAACTAGCGATGTATCATGAAAAAGACTTATGTATCAAATCGCGATGTATCAACATCATTCCTACGTATCAGAAGAGGAATTTTTAAAATTTTTACAAATGATAGGGAATAATTGAAAATATAGAAATATAAGACGTGTAATTTGATAATTTTTCCATACATTTAAGGCGAAACAAAGAGAGGTTTCATGGACGGTCCGGTGTCTGGGCTGATTGGCAAATGTAATTTAAAACAAAACATAATATTTCTAAAGTTAGGTGTAATAAAATATGGATGTACCATTAAAAGAAGTAATGCTGTGGATATGGTTGCTTCTTCTTAATCCAAGATCTTGAATTTGAGTTTTGGATATTGAAAAATTCTAGATAGGAAGCACTTCTCCCCGAATGAAGCCCTATTCAACATGAATTCGAATTAATCGGACTTCAATATAACTATTCAATATCAGATGAAAAATAATGAATGTAATTAACGAGTGAAGATCCGACTATGTACAGTCAAAGCAAGAATGGCTGTTGAGATATTGTTACTCATTTTAAGCGTGTATGTTTTTGGGTGGAAATTAAGCAACTTGTGGTTCAGATTTTTGGGATGAATTTTATACACATCTCTAGTTGAAAGAGAAAAAGAATGTATATATATATACATTCCCACTTTACAGCTATGCAATCTATTAAGCACCGACCAAATAAAGTTTAGGAAAATTACCAAATGTATATAAAAAAAATATATACAGTCAAATGATATGACCTAGTGATTAACGAAACATAATTAGTATGAGGTCTTAGGTTCAAATTTCAATAGAAAAAAATATAAGACGATTTATTCTTATTTGTGGTCGAACCTCAATAAACAAAGTTACTCGTTAACTACGTTGCTGACAAGTAATCGACTAAAAGGTATTTTGTAGAATTTGTTGAGGTGCATCAACGCAAGCTGATCCGACACACAAAGGTATATGATCCGACCACTGATTAATACAACACCATAAGTATCGAGTCTTAGGTTCAAATTTCAATCGAGAAAAATATCGTGACATATAGTAGGTACATTAATATAAATAATATATATCTAAATGATAATCGGGTCTTTTAAAAATGTACAAAATTCAAAATACAAAACAATTTATGTTATTTTAAAAGCTCTTTATTAATACGTAAAAGTTATTTGCACCCATATTTACATAAATCTATACTTTAACATGTAACTGAACTTTGTACTTTTAGCACTTCACCGTGATTAGATGTGATGTATGACTTTAGGAAATTGGAGCAAATGGAATTGAAGTCCTAGCCTCATAGGTTGATAATGTGAAAGAGAGCTACTTGTCATTCCTAATTGCTTGAAGATTGAAATCAAGTGAGTTTTGACTAATATATATTACTCTCTTACTTTATTTTTACTTGTCACATTTAAACTTATCACATATATTTTAAAAAATAAATTAACATAGTTATTTTATCAGACTATCCTTATTAATTAATGTTTAGTGAAGTATTAGATCTTGTAAAATGATTTGAGGAATAAATAATTAATATCAAGAGTAAAAAATAACAACTAAAAGTAAAAAATTTATTTTTAAAATAATGAACAAATAAAAATGAGCAAGAACTATAAAATATGTTTGTTTCCGATTTTAAAATGGTATAAAAATGTCTACCTAAACTATTGAAAACACAACAACTATGTCATATTGTCATTCATCAACCTTTAGGCAAAAATGCCCTTACCGTTTCAATAGTTCAGGCCTCCGGGGGGGACATTTTTATACCTTTTTCATTTTATTCATCGGTATATCTTAATTCAAACATCAATTTTTTAATCCTTTTAAAAGAATTTAAGATAATGTAAACTACATAAGTCATTATAAATTACATTTTAATTAAAAATATCATTTATATGTGACACAAGTTCAAATTTGAGAGTAGAATAATTTATGTTTGATGGTAAATTCGGACATGAAATCTTAAAAAAAAAATTAAATAAAATTTAGATATTTGGAAACTACGTAAAATAGAAAAGTATTGCAAGTAATAATAGTTATTTATAAGATATTTAAAAAAAATTGTTTGAATCTCGAAATTTCAAAGATACACATAAAGTATGTTCTTCAAGTATCTGTTGCAACAAAATGGTCGGAGGTGTTATACTACTTATTAGCCCATTAATTGTTTAGATTGTCCTTTGGACAAAAATCTTAACACTACAAATTGGATGTTTCTTTACCCGAAATGGTCATCGAGTCGAGCCAGTGATCTCCAAAATGTAGTTCTTGATATAGAAATTTTATTCATATTTTTTTGATCTAATTTATCGTATAAAATTTATTAATATGATTTTACGAATTACTATACTATAGTGAAATTTATCTGATTCATATTTAAAAGATAGCGGGTGCGGTTCCTTCATCAAACAAAAATATTGGTCGGAGGTGTAAAACGTGGTAAGTTGAATTGAAATCAAGAATTGGAGAAATTGTGTCATTTTGTCAACCATATATTAAAAGGGGACATTTTGATATTTGAATCGAATTGAAAAGGGAAAGAGAGGAGCTAGCATTTATTTGGGCCCACGAGGACAATGAGGATAATTAATTCTCTTTTTCTATTTTAATTAATTCGAGTTACCAAATGCACAATTACTCAAATAGTACCGTCCATCTTTTTCACCTACTCATATTGTGCCCATTGCTGTTTTATTCCTAATTATATAAAGTGATTCTAATATTTTATTTTCTAAATTTTAATATTATTTTTAATCATAGGCAACATAAATTAGTTTCTCTACCTCTATTACGATATCTTCTCTCTTCTCAATTTTAAATTTGATTGTAATAAAAATAAATAATTAATATTATTTTTGCAAATAAGACTTTAAAAGGAATTCAACTTAAACAAAAGCGATAAATGTAGAAATTTCTATTGCACTTCTATTATATAAATATATAAGTATTTTTTTATTAGTTAAATTAAAAATTAAATCATTAAAAATTAATTAATTAAAAATCAATAATAAATATTTTATTGATTTATTATAAATTTAGCATATTCACAAAGTGAAAATCAGTATACCAAATCGAATCCAGCAGATCCCATTTTATTGGATTGCTGGTTCTAATTGTAAATAAAGAAAAGAATAAGCCTCGATATGAAGCCTTCTCCTCTATAAATTACCAAGTTCAATCCAATAACAACTAGCTACCTAGTTCTAACTCATTGACTCTTCTCTCTCTCTCTCTCTCTAATTCTCTCTGCCTCTTTCTCTCTCTCTAAAACCATGCAGACCGGAACAACACTACCAAATCTTCACCTTTTTCAGGCGAAGGGAGTCAACTTTAAGTGCAATGCACAAACTGTAAAAACACTCTCACCAATATCATCATCTACTGAAATGACGAAAAAGCACATTTCCAATCTCGAAAAGCTTCTACAAAAGACAAACCCAATTGATTCATCAAACCCTGTAATTCAACAATCCAGTAATAAGTCATTAGAGAATAGGAGAAAAATATTGTTAGAGGCGCTCAATTTGTCTAATATTTGGCCTGATGAGATGAGAAAAACTGCTGAGGAAATGTCACCAAGGCATTTGAATAGACTTAAAGGACTATTATCGTCAAAATCAATTGAATATTCTCCTAGGAACAATCTCGCTAACCGGTGGAGAGAGTATCACGGCAGCAATAACTGGCTCGGTTTACTCGATCCGCTCGATGAAAATCTCCGTCGAGAATTAGTCCGGTACGGGGAGTTCATACAATCGGCTTATCACTGTTTTCACTCCGACCCGGCCACGTCAGAAGATGAGGTTCCGCCGGAAAGACACGTGGCGTTGCCGGATAGGTCTTACAGGGTGACTAAGAGCTTATACGCAACTTCGTCTATCGGGTTGCCCAAGTGGGTGGATGACGTGGCACCTGATCTCGGATGGATGACTCAGCGGTCCAGCTGGATCGGTTACGTCGCAGTGTGCAATGACAGGAGTGAGATCCAACGAATGGGAAGGAGGGACATTGTTATCGCGTTACGAGGGACCGCCACGTGTTTAGAGTGGGCGGAGAATTTTCGCGACTTGTTAGTAGAACAAGATGATAATGATGAGAATGATGATGAAGAAAGAGGAATGGTTCAGTCTAAAGTAGAATGTGGATTTTTAAGTTTGTACAAAACAGGTGATCATCGTGTACCAAGTTTAGCTGAATCAGTTGTTAACGAAGTGCAGAGATTGATTGAAAAGTACAAAGGCGAGCCTTTAAGCATAACCGTAACCGGACACAGTCTCGGTGCGGCATTAGCCCTTTTGGTCGCGGATGATTTAAGCGCGTGCGTACCAAACGCACCACCCGTAGCTGTTTTTTCCTTCGGAGGGCCACGAGTAGGCAACCGGGGTTTCGCGGATCGTCTTAATGGTAACAATGTTAAGGTTTTACGTATCGTGAATAATCAAGACGTGATCACGAGGGTTCCAGGCATGTTTGTGAGCGAAGCGCTCGACAAAAAGCTTAGAGAATCAGGTGCGGGTCGCGTGCTAGAAATGTTAGATTGTAGGATGCCATGGGCATACTCACACGTTGGGACTGAATTCAGAGTGGATACAAAGATGTCTCCTTTTTTGAAGCCTAACGCTGATGTTGCGTGCTGTCATGATTTAGAGGCGTATTTGCACTTGGTGGATGGATTTACAGCATCTAATTGTCCATTTAGGCCTAATGCCAAGAGAAGTCTTGTGAGGCTGCTAAATGAACAAAGGTCTAATTTTAAAAGACTTTACACTAGCAAGGGAAAGGATTTGACTATCAATCTTGATAGAGAGCATAATTTCTCTAGGTCTAGTTGTTTGCCTAGTCCATCATCCTAAGTATTATATATTAGCAGGGAATGTATACGTCATGTACAAAGAAGTAACAAGAAGTATATGTTTTCGATATACTTGTTTTTCTCTTTTAAGGACTGGTCATGAGAATTATTCACTTTTTTCAGAATAGTTTCTCGTTTTATAGGAAAAAAATAATGTCCGGCTATGAAAATTTCAAATTAAACTTGAAGTTGGATTCCAAATTTGAATAACAGTTGATAACCTGTTTCCAAACACAATATTCTTCATAATTTCTAATAGCTAGAATGCTCTTTTCTCTCATTGGCAAGTATAACCAAACACAATTTCATTTTCAACACCAACTTTATAAATTCCAACCAAAGTGAAAAGTATTTGAAAAATCTATTGCCAAAAGCCTACTTATCTTCTTGATGACTGATAGGTTGATTTAAGTAAAATATCACTCAATGCGCAATAGAGAAGACATGAAAAGAATAAAACTGATCCATATGGGCAAAAAGAAGAAGCATTTTTTTTCTCTTTGACGACTAGATTATATATATATAGGCAGAGAATTAGCTATAATCATTATCCAAAATATTAATTTTATTATATTCAAATAATGATATAGTAAAATTGTTATTCTATCTATTTCTGCTTAGTTCCTCCTTTAACACGGGACAAGTAAATATTGGAAGGTTGTATTCCGTAAAAAAAGGTTTTGGAGATTATTGATCAGAATTAGGCTAATTGATTGGTCTCTCAATTAAGTATACAGTATTCAACAAGCTACTTTATTCAAAATTCATACCCATAAATATTCTCGTGTGATGCAATTTCGAAATTTTTTATTTGGTGTGAGACATAATCAATAAAAGTTGTGTGACGTTCACTTTATATTAGACAACTGAATGAGATATGATAAGTTTTTGTTGGTTGTGTCTCACATCAAATAACTTTTTCGTGCAAACTCCTTTAGTTTCTGCTCAACATCTGACAGTGTTGATAATAATTTATTCTTTCCGGAGAAAGTTTCTGTAACAAATCCGATCGAGTTCCTCACTATATTAATATGAGAGTTGGAATAGGATTACAACTTTAGAATCGTAATTGCAATATTCAAACTACTAAATTACAATGAAAATGTTGAAATAACAAGTAACTAAGATAGAGATGACAACCATTTAAACTCTTCTCAACCTGGATCCCAAGCAAAACTAGAATTGAGCTAGCCTCAGGCCCAACAGCTTGGCCAATGTGTTCACAACAGTCTCCCATTTTATTTAGACATTGAAGTACTGTATCATGTAGCAGCATTGTTGATTCCATAGCATTGTTAGTGTTATTAGCTTTTGGAGAAACTTAACCTTAGTACATGACACATACTAGTCGTCGATCCCTTGAGCTCTTTTTTTTTTTGGTAATTGGGATATACTATAAATAATTAAGCTGGCGCTGGAGATGGACTCCAGCTTAGTTCTACAACATTGTTTATGACCATGGGCTGGTCATTGGTGTTCAAATTACATAGAGGAATCTTCCTAACAAAACATGTTCCTCTTGCATCTTCTTCCACTGCCTCTTTGGCATACAATGGAGGAGTATCAATCAGCTTTAGGCTTTCAAAGTGGGAGTCCCTAGCAACTTTCTTCGCCATCATATCCGCCACTCTATTCTCCTCTCTGCACGTATACATTCTGGATGGTAACTTGTCTCAATTTCCTCGTTAAGTACCTGTATTCAGTAATGCCATTGTTATAACATAGATGGTCATTGATAAGCATAGATATAGCGTGGACTGAGTCCGAGTTAGTTTCCAAGGGAAGATTTTATCTGTATTCGTTATTTTTAATCCATATAACATAGCAAGCAATTCAGATTGATCAGTATTTGTGTATGCACAGATTTTAATAAAACCTTTTACCCATTTTCCTGTGTGGTCTCTGAATACTCCTCCTATGCCCCTGCTACCGGGGTTCAAAGTGACGGCTCCGTCAGTATTTAGCTTGATAGTTCATTGGGTTGGGGTGGGGTCTATTTAATTTGCATGTTTACCCTGGTGGTTTTTGGCCCCTTCTTTTTAGCGACAATGAGCTTGAATTCAATGGCATGATAAATAATGTGGCTAATTTGGACATGCTGCTTCCTGTTATTGAACATGTTATCATTCCTATTGATACAAAGACCCAATATGCAAAAGGAAATGAGGGTTTCCCATGAGATCTATTTGTTCCAATCCCTGTCTTTGATATTCCAAGTGGTTCTCCAATTCTCAATGTTAATTGTGGTAGAGTCAAGGTTAATGGTGGAGTTGCTGGCGTTGGCAATCCTCTACCAAAAGGTGATGGCTTTTTGGCAGTGGAAAAAGTTATGATCTATATCTTCAGTCCCCATTTCACATAATTTACATGATTGGTCAACATTAATCCCAATTTTGTGAAGTAGTGGCTAGTAGGAAGACGCTCGTGAGTAAGCATCCAAATGAACATTTTAATTTTATTTGACATTTCTGTCTTCCAAATCTAAAAGAAGTATGTGGTAAGGTTCCTAACATATTGGATCTTGATCTTTTTGGGGACTAAAGAGTCCAGAAGGTTATAAGCATTTTTGGTGGTGAAGGTGTCATTTCTGGCTAGCTTCCATATGAGGTTATTCTGCTTGGTTGTTTTGACATGAATGAAAGTATCAATGAACTTATTGAAAAAATCATTTGGGAGGGTGAAGGAGAGGCCACCTGAGTTCCAGGATCCATTCTTAAAGACAGAGTCCATCTTGGCCGCATGATCATGTTTCTTAAGAGGCCTATAGATGTGGTGCGTAATGGATTCCATTCTAGGGATCCATCTGTCCTCGAAGAAGTTTACACTATTGCCCTTATTCTCTACCCATCTCGACCCCCTTAAGCAGACTTTCCAACCTTTTTTAATGTCATGCCAAGTCATAGACACAATACTCCTGCCATACGTAGAATTCTTGTTGTGACAATGCTTGTAGTAAAGGATCCTAGACCAAAGAGCATTTAGTTTCTTATACATTCTCTAAGCTAGGCTAGCTAGGAGAGAATTGTTCTTAACATTACTTTTCTGCAATCCCAAGACATTCTCCCCTTAGTGATAGTGTCCCAACCTATAAGGTAAAGTATCTTTACCCCAAACAAAATTTCTTTAAATTCTATTTATAGAGCTGCGAGTTTTTGGAGAAAGTTGGATATATTGCATTATATGGGAGAGGATGCTTCCTAGAGAGACTTAACTAGAACAGTTCTTCCAGTCATATTGAGGAAGTTGGTTTTTCAGCCACTGAGCTTTACATGCATATTGTCAATGATGAATCAGAAATTAGCATGGACAGGTCTAGAGTGAAAGATGGGGAAACTCGGGTACCTCCCACAGGCATTATTGGCCTTAATGTTGAGCATGTAAGAGCATTTGTCTCTGTTTTCTTGGGTACAGTTAGTGGGGGAAATGATTTTGGATTTGGACAGATTGAGTTTCTATCTAGAAGTTATGCAAAACATTTCAAGAATTTTGTTAATGCTTTGACGATTCTTGGGGTTTGTCTTAGTAAACAGGATCAAGTCATCAGCAAAGAATAGGTGGGAGATTTTGGGCCCAGACTGAGAGATACCAATGATGTCCAGTGCTTTAGGTAGACCTGCTTCCTCAATCCCTTTTGAGAGTCTTTCCATATAAAGGATAAAGATGTAGGGGGAGATGAGATCCCATTGTCTTATGCCTCTGGAAGGAGTGAAATAATCAATTCTACCCCCATTAACAATGATGACCATGGATGAGGAGGTGACTTTGTCCAATGCAACTTTGTCCTGTATACATAATAAAAGGGTAAATATGCATTTGGATTGGGTCTGAATAACAGAGAGGTTGAGTCGTTTTTAGCAAGGGCGGTGTATGGGTGGGGTGCCATTGTACCCGATGACTTCGATTAAAATTTTGTATATATATGTTTATATGTGTGGAAAATCAATATATATTAAACTTGCCACTAATTGAACAAAAAAATCAATGGTTCAACCGGCAAAAGTCTAAATGTTGCATCTTGTTGCCCTCTCTCTTCTTTTGTCTTTCACATTAATGTGCGCAAGGGCTTCAATATTCCCCCCCATAAGTTCTTCTTTATTTGCTATTATTTATTTATCTAATTAACTATTTTTTGGTTGATTTAATTCTTGATTTTTTTTTTACTATCTCTTTCACCAAGTACTAATCTCTAATTGATACACGTGTTGCGTGTGTATTCTATATCAATATTAAATTTTGAACGACACATAACTATTAATAGAAATATATTTAAATAGTATTTTTTTAAAAATAAGTTTTAAAAATGATGGATATTATTATATTAGAGCTTTTGAATTTAAAGGTTCTTTCAATCTTTTACCGACATTCACATTAAGTGAAGATAACTGGGTTGAAGTTACAATTTTTTATTTTTTTCTCAACTCTATGGTATTTAATTAGATGATTTATACAAGTTCGAATTTTTAACGTGGAAAATCTCTTGTTTTCTCAAAGTTTTATAGAATAAGGTCTCTCATTCCTAAAAAAAAACTACGTAGGTATATATTTTTAATATTAGAATATCTAGAAAAAACAGTTACTAAATATGCATATTTGATCGATTTGTTTATAAAAATCGAAAAAATAGATAACTCAGAATTATAACCCAAAATTGAAGGAACTGATCAGTTTATTCTATTTAAAATATATGGCACCCGTAACCTTCAAATCCTAGATCCGCATCTGATTTTTAGTTGGGTTGGGTTTAGATTATAAAAAAATGGGTGGAGTAATTTTTTAAAGCCACGTGATATTTTTGAAATTAAAAAATTCAATTTTAGAATTCCCCGCCCTCCCCCCTTCAATTTGTTAACAAAAAAACCAAATATACATCATTGTTAAACGAAACAAAAAGTATAATTATTCTAAATTGTAAAATTGTGTTTTTTTAAAGTATTATTTTGTTGCTATAATATTGGATCAACTAATATTTCATTTGAAAATTTAATATTTATTAATTTTTTCATAAATACAAATTTTTGAGAAAAAAATATTTTTATCATTTCGTATTGAAATCTTGATACAATATTTTAATATTCAATGTTTAAATATCTTAATCTTAAAAATTATAAACCCAAAAATATTTCCAAACACTTTGGCATTAGACCCAAGTAAAGTTGTTCGGGGAAAAAGTTGCATAGCCAAATGCCTCCTTCTGTGCTAATTATGTTTACTCAGCACGACATTTTGACTTACATACAACAAGTAAGGACAGGCGATTTTTTATAATTGAATTGAAGAATATCAATTGTTACTTTATTTTTCAAAGCTAGGGACCATTTTGATACTAAAATCAAACTAGAAAGGCGAAGTGGTGTTTATATCATTGTATGTGCATAGAAGTGTAATAAAGGTAAACTAGTAGACCAGTTCTGCATCTAAGTGGATAATACAAGAGAAATATAGAAATTTCGAAAGTTGAACACACAATAAAATAGAGATTTTTCAGTCAGATGAAAAATTTATCCCGGGAAATAACGATTTTGAAAATTTAACAGACGCGCCATTGTAGTTTGTAGACAGAAAATTTCATTCTCATAGCTTCTCTTTTCTCATTTTTCAAACATCATTTTTGAATTCTTCTTCTTATTTCTCTTGCCAAATGTCGAACAAGGTAATCCTGGAAGCTCCTGTTTGATCATAGATTTTGTAAATTTTTAATTTATAAATTGTTTTTGTACATTCATTTTACTTGATTTTTTTTTTGTTTTGTAATTAAAACTCGCAAAATCCATGGCCAAACACTAGTTTATTGCTTTTTATTCTGCTAACAAAAAGGAAATGAAACTTCTCACTGAATGAGCAACTTTTGAATTGCAGGTGTTGGATTCTGTAGACTCACTGTCGATTCCTTCTGGTATGCATAATTTCTCCAAATAGTCATCTAGAATGTTCCATCTTTTGTTTTTCTAATTGTTTTTTTTTCTCATTTTAACAAATAGAGCCTCTTCATATTGGAAATTGGTTCTCGAGCTATGCATATGAATCGCCTGTTTTGAGTGGGATTGATGATTTTCAAGATTATGATGGTTCCAGAAATATTGATTCTGGATATGGCAGAAAAGGAGCGAAAGATGATTCCTTGCATTGTGGTGAGAATGTTGCTTCACAAGAAGATATCGAACTTCCAATTAAGGTAGTTGAACATCAAGTCTTATCCCTTAAACCTTACCTTTAGATTTCCCCCTTTTCGTTTACATTTATGGAAAAAATAATAAATTTGTTGAATTGAATCAACCCTCTCATGAGGAAGGGTAAAAAGAAGGAAAAATCAACTCCCTTGTTTAAAAGTTTAAGCTACTGGGATATTATTAGGTCTGTTGAGCTATGCAGTTCACTGTGATCATAAGCTTTGATTATAC
Source organism: Solanum dulcamara (assembly GCF_947179165.1). Taxonomy (NCBI): domain Eukaryota; kingdom Viridiplantae; phylum Streptophyta; class Magnoliopsida; order Solanales; family Solanaceae; genus Solanum; species Solanum dulcamara. Next base: position 64,450,763 of record NC_077244.1, on the reverse strand, counting down.
TCAGAAATCCTTCTTGCATTAGAGTCTCAACATTGAAGAGATTTTTTCTTTCCGCTTCTTCAATTTAGACTTGTAGTCACCAGGAGTTTTAAAGTTGTAATTATTGTAGATTGTTACTGAATATTATTTTCTAAGTTCTGTAATAGTATTAACTTTACTAGATGTTTCACAGGTTTGGAGAGCTTCAGATAATGTCTCATTTTCTTCTGGTAAGTTAGGCTCTTCTACATACTACTATGAAGTATTGCTTACTAGTGTTATTTTTTAGCATCTCAGTAAAAAGAAGTGAAATTTAGAACCTTATATATGCCGTGAAACTAGACCACAAACTAAAGATGCTAGTTCATCTCTTTCCCTTAAATTTGCGCATCAAAATAGCTCATATCAAATTCGTAGGAAGCTGACTTTCTGTCCCTATGTCAGTGCTATCAGAGCCTTTAGATACCAAGGACTGTTTCTCAAGTTTTGTGCCTGAAACTTCCCTATTGGATGATAGTGATGATACTAGAGTCCCTGAATCAATTGACATTGGTTTCAATGAGGATACTAGCTCCAGAGGATGCAAAGCAGACAGCAACAACAAGGAGCAAGATAATTCTGCTGAAAATCAAACAAATGGGAAAAGCCACAGTTTGTCTTCTGGTGTTGATGTGGCTTCAAAGGACCTTGTGCAGTGTACAAATTTTGTTGCAGATAACAAATGGGTAGGTCAGGCAAGTTATTTTCTTTGTTGTTTCGATTTCCATTGTGCAAGCTTTTGATTGGAATCCGAGTCTGTTATAACGTGCTCCGTCTTGGTGGTGGATTTGGACAAGAATGTTCCGATTTCCTCCAATTATTCCTACAGGTTTCATTAGCATGTTCCCTATAGTCTGTAAAGCTCAAAATTAGTCCAGTAGATGTGCAATTTTGTGTGAGGAAAATTTGCATAATCTTGTATGGGTTGACAAACATCAAGTCATGCACCAATGGGTTCCCTTTTTGGCACACTGTAGCACTGGGATATTTTTTGTATTGTCTCTCCTGTGTTCTCTTCCTAAACCATGATTTTGTGTACTTGTTGTGTCTTTAGGATGTGGACTCTTCAGATGACATTTCACTTGCTTCAGGTAAGCGTGATCCTTTCACCTCCTAATGTATGAGTTTCCATTTTTTAAGCAGGCACTGATAATTTTTATTGATGCTAATCTTCATTTTCCTGTATGGGTTTTATCAGTGCCTCCAGACATCCGGAACTGGTTCTCTAGCTATGTTTATGAATCTCCTAAAGAGGATACTGTTCAAGATTTCATGCTTACCGATCATGAGAAAGAATTAGATGACAAAGTGTGTACAAATTGGTATAGTGGCAATAGGGAACCTCAGAATTTGAGGAGTTCATTAGGAACTCCTTTTATTCATGATGACAAGTACGAGCATCAAACTGGCTCAAAGGTACTCTTGATATACTTGGTTTTATATTTCAACTTCCCTTCTCTATCTCCTTTCCATCACCAATTTTTTGTGAAATCAAGACTTATTGAATGTACACTAGAGGCAAACGTCGAACCTTAAGCTGTAGATCAGTAAACAGGTGGATTTTATTTGTCTGAGATTGCAGACCTTTTTGGCTGGAGGAGTCAGTACCTAGAATATTAGGGTCGTTTGATAGTTGATTTGAAGGTAAGTTCTGTAGGTATTAAATCTTGCATAAGTCATACCATGTTTTGTAGCTAGTTAGGTGGTAAATTATTCAAGTATAAAATTAATGCAGTATTTCGTTTGCAATTTAGAAACCCTCATAACTAATACATGTATAAGGTATAAAGGAACCTATATATTATTTTATGTAGGATAGAAGTTGTAATAACTAATACCTGCATTAAATAATACATAAATTCCTTCATAATCAATCCCTACATTACTAATACTTGCTTAACTCTAACTAGCTACCAAATGGCCACATTGGGTTACAATGACGGATCACGTAGTTGAACATAAAATAAAAAGACGGAGAAACACTAAAAGATCTATTCTGGCTTTAGTTGGTTAGAAACTTAGAGGTATTGTCAGTTGGGTGATAGCTATGCATATAAACCATCTCTTCTCTGATTCTGTTAGTTATACAATTGTGTCTACCATGCACAGAAGGTATCTAACACTTCAGCTACATAATTGAGGTCTATCTTACCATATTATCACAAGTTCCCTTGATGATATTTCCTTTATGTTTGTATACTTTGAAGGATCAGGAGGCTGATGGGACAAAGAACACAAGAGTATCCAATGAAATGTCTCATGAAAGGATTTCACAACAGACTCTATATCACAAGACAACGGAGAGTAGCAAATGTGGTTCACCAAGATACATTGACATGGTCTTCAAAGAGAGTGATGGAGAACACTTGGAGACCATTTTTCCTCAAGAAGCTAACTGCAAAGTATCCTGTACCAACGATCATTCAAGCTGTGAAGGTGAAAAATTATATAGACATCCAATCCACAGGAAGGATTCTGCAGAGAACAGCTCGAAATCTGAAGATAGTGTTGAGCCTGCTGATGATGTGCAATCTAAAAATAGGATGGAGATGAGTGTGTTAAGGCAGAAGTTATCCAAACGGAAAGCTGCAGAAATCTCCGACAAAGAAAATCACATAAATAACTTTGGAGAGAATGGTTTTATATCAACCAGAAAGAGTAGGAATAGCCGGGTGCAGAACAAAAGTCCTTTGCCAACGCCAGCTGCAGTTCAGTCTCCTTTAAGTGGAGTCACTGTTGCATCAAATTGCCACGAGCATGGTTTGACTAGAAAGGTACTCACAGAAACAACCAACTTCCATCCTAGTGCTTTGGAAACAACAGGAAAATGGCAGTGCCCCCAGAGGACTAAGCCAAATCTTGGTCCGCCTTTAAAACAGCTTCGACTAGAGAGATGGGTTCGTCGTGCTTAAGTCTAGTACATTCTTATGAAGAGAAAATGGATATCAAAAATGGAAGAATTCAAAAAAGGTTTTTGCATGTTAGCTAGTGAAAGATGTGAGAACAAGACTTGGCACAATGACAGGGTTGCTCTTTCGGGAGTTGAGCTGTGGAAACATTTTGCAGAAGTCTAAGAGCAAAGTTGCATATAGTGTACACTCCCCTTACCCTACACTAGGCAGGTAACACTACTTGCAGCAGGGTAAGGGCCAAAGGCCTTAGTTAAAATGAAAATGTCTAAGATCCAAGGCTCTACCTCAGGCAGTGAGCTTGCTGTGAAGTTTGGTCTGTATTATTGATGAAAAATGTTTGAGGGTAAGATGCATGTATCTGTAAACAGGTTGATCTGTAGTGAGAGTTAACACCATTACATTTGCATTAATCTTTCTTATTCAAATGCTTAAGCAGTCGTTTTTGCATTACTTCCTTCGAGTTTCTTATGTTGAAAGTGTTGCATTTAACAAGATTCTAGATGAATTAATTTGAATATTTGGTAGGAAGATAATTCTTCATTGGTATAAAAAGTCAAGGTAGTAATTTTGTAGGTGAAAGTTTGGTAAATCATAATTTGGTTTCACAACTTAAATATTGACATTTTGACACATAGTGATGTCATAGATGACATCAAAAAGAAATAGTGATGTCATGAATGACATCAAGAATAAGAATTCATTTCTATAAATAAGTGGTTCTTGATTTATTTGAAACACGCTTCTCACTTGCCTTCTCGTCTTCTAAAGTATTTGATTTTTATTCTCTCTTGTAGTATTTCACTTGTATTTTTTTGGAGTGAAATAAATATTAGTTGATTGTATCAGAGGATTAAGCAAAAGAAAATAAACTTTTGTTGAACCTCGTAAATTCCTCGTGTTCCTTTTATTGTTGTCTCATTTATTATTTATGAGCTGCATTTAGTTATAGCAGTTATGATTTGATCACTCTTTATATATTCGACTTTCGCAACAATTGGTAACTGAGCCAAGGTTTTATCTGAGTATGTTCTATAGTTGCAACACAGTCTGAACTTTCACATCAGAAAATATTTATTTTGGCCTTTTGCAATTGTTAGCTAATAAATAGTATTTGTAGCAAAAATGAAATACACGAAAAATGATGAGTCCACATTGAATGTTAATAATACGTCATCGTTGGCTTCTTCGCTTATGACAAGAATTGTGTCAAATGCGAAATTTGCAGTTGAAATTTTTGATGAGTCAGGACATTTCGGAATGTGGCAGGGCAAGGTCCTTGATGTTCTTTTTCAACAAGGGCTAAACATTACCATAGAAGAAAAGAAGCCAAACGGTGTAGGAGTAAAAGATTGGAAAATTATCAAACGTGTTGTCTGCGGTACCATTCGATCTTACCTTGCAAGAGAACAAAAGTATCTATACACAAAGGAAACTTCTGCAAATAAATTGTGGAATGCACTGGAGGAGAAATTCTTGAAGAAAAACAGTCAAAATAAACTTTACATGAAAAAGAGATTGTTACGCTTCACATATATTTTCGGTAGCACAAGGAATGATCATATCACCAGCTTTAATAAGTTGGCGACAGATTTGCAGAATATGAATGTAACTTTTACTGATAGAGAAATGGCCTAATGTTATTAAGTTCACTTTTCGATGAGTTCGAGTACCTTGAATCTACTCTACTTCATGGGAATGATAAAGTATCTTTCAAAGAAGTTTGTTCAGCCTTGTATAGTTTACGAACAAAGAAAGAGAGAAAAACAAAAAGGTAGAGAAGCAGAAGCACTATTCGTAAGAGGTTGTTCTCAAAATTAGATGAGAACGAGGAAAGGAAGATCCAAATCAAGATCTAGACTCAGCAAAGATGAATGTGCCTTTTGCCGATAAAAGGGATACTGAAAGAAAGACTGTCCAAAGTTGAAAAGCAAGGTCAAACCAAACAATGGAAAGACCGTCATAGATTCAAATGTAGCTGATTGTGATGACTTTGATTTCTCGTTGGTTACAACAGAGTCATTCAAATCATCTGATGTATGGTTGATGAACTCAGATTGTAGCTATCATATGTGTCCCAATCGAAACTGGTTTGTTGATTTACAAGAAGCAGTGTGGAGTTATTCACACCGCAAATAATAATCCTCTTATTGCTTATGGTGTTGGTTAAATCCGATTAAGGAATCATGATGGATTGAGCAGAACATTAACAGATGTTCGATACATATCGAATTTGAAGAAAAATTTTATTTCTGTAGGATCCCTAGAATCAAAGGGGTTCAAAATCGTTGCAGATAATGGGGCAATGATAATATGCTCCAATGCACTGGTGGTAATGAATGCGATTCGAAGAAATAATAATATGTACCACTATCAAGATAGTAATTGGAACAGCGGCAACAACATCCAGTGACGAAAAGGAGGCAGAAATGACCAGGCTATAGCATATGCGCTTGGGACATGCTGGAGGAAAATCCTTGAAAACTTTATTAGATCAAAAATTGTTGAAAGGGGTAAATGCTTGCAACTTAGAGTTTTGTGAGCATTGTATTAAGGGAAAACAGATAAGGGTTAAATTTGGAATAACTATCTATAATACTAAAGGTATTTTGGATTATGTTCACTCATTAGGTGGGAAACACTATTTATTAATCTTTATTGACGACTTTTCCTGAAGGCTGTGGATGTATACGATGAAAAATAAAAATAAATTATTGAAAAAAATTTCTTAAATAAAAGGCAATGATAGAGATTCAAAGTGGCAGAAAGATCAAGTGTCTTCGTACAGATAATGGTGAAAAATATAAAAATGATCTTTTCTAGAAGATTTGTGAAGATAATGGCATCGTCAGACATTTCACCGTCAGAAATACACCACAACAGAATGGAGTGGCAGAACGCATAAATCGGACTTTGCTGGAGAAAGTTCGATGTATGTTGCCCAATGCTGTCTTGGGCAAAGAATTTTGGGCTGAGGCAATAAAATATACATGCCACCTCATTAATCTTCTACTATCTGCTGCTATTGGAGACACCATTAGAAAAATGGTATGGAAAACCTGCTGAAGATTATGATTCTTTATATGTATTTATTTCAATTGCATATTATCATGTAAAAGAGTCAAAATTGGATCCAAAAGCAAAGAAAGCTCTATTTATAGGGATTACTTCTAGAGTCAAGGATACCGTTTATGGTGTTCAGAAACAAGAAAAAAAATTCAGCAGGGATGGTATCTTTGGTGAATCTACCTTGATAAATAAGGTAACGATTGAAGATGTTAAACAAATTGATGGTGCTTCAAAGCAGGTGGATTTTAAAGGAAAAATAATTTTCCCGACACAAAAAGAAAATGAGGAAACAATAAAAGATTTTTCTCTAGAAAAAGTGCCAGTTAAGGGGGAGATTCCATCTCAAGAACCTTAACCACAACTTGAATCAATAGCAACCAGCAAGTCAAAAAGAACAATAAGAAAACTTGGTCGACTCATAGATATGGTGGCTTGTGCGGACTCAATTGCAACTGATGGCATTCCTACCACTTATAAAGACGCAGTTCAAAGTTCAGAAAAAGATAAGTAAAGGATAGCTATGAATGAAGAAATACAGTTCCTCCATCAGAATCACACATGGAAATTGACCAATCTCTTGGAGGGCAAGAAAGCAATTGAGTGCAAATGGGCATATGCAAAGAAAGAAGGATTTCTTAACCAAGAAGATATTCGCTACAAAGTAAGATTGGTGGCCAAAGAATATGTTCAAAAAGAGGGAATTGATTATAATGAGGTATTTTCTCTAGTCGTAAAACACTCCTCCTTTAGAGTTTTGTTAGTTTTGATAGCACAGTTGAATTTGAAATTAGTTTAGTTGGATGTAAAAACTAACTTGGAAGAGGAAATCTACATGACTCAGCCAGAAGTATTCAAAGTTGATGGAAAAGAAAATATGGTGTGCAAACTTGAAAATTATTGTATGGATTAAAACAATCATCTAGGCAATGGTACAAATGATTTGACAAGTTTATGTTACAGCAAAAGTACAGAAGAAGCAAATGCGATCACTGTGTGCATTTGCGCAAGCTTAAAGATGGATCCTTTATATATCTCCTCCTGTATGTTGATGATATGTTGATAGCTTCTAAAAGTCAAGAGGAAATTGAGAAGTTGAAAACTCAACTAAGAAAGGAGTTCGAGATGAAAGATTTGGGTGAGGCGAAGAAAACTCTTGGCATGAAGATTAAAAGAGATAGGCATTCAAAGAAACTCTTTTTATCTCAAAATGAATACTTGAAGAGGGTACTAAATCGATTTGGTATGAATGACAAAACAAAGTCTGTTAGCACTTCGCTTGCTTCTCACTTTAAGCTTAGTAATGCTATGTCGCTAAAAACTGAAGCTAAACAAGAATATATGTCAAGAGTACCATCTGTGAATATTGTTGGTAGCTTGATGTATGCAATGGTTTGCACAAGACTAGATATTTCACATGTTGTGGGAGTTGTCAGCAGGTATATGCATTATCCTGGAAAGGAACATGGATTCTACGATATATTCATAATACTGTAGATATTGGTTTAGTTTTCGAGCAAGAAGATAGTCAATGTCTTGTTGTTGGATATTGTGACTCAGATTATGCAGGTGATTTGGACAAATGAAGATCAACTACTGGTTATGTTTTTACTATTGCAAATGCACTAGTTAGTTAAAAGTCTACTTTACTGTCAACTGTTGCTTTTTCTACCACTAAGAGAGAGTACATGACAATTATAGAGGCTGCGAAGGAGGCAATTTTGCTTCAAGGGTTGCTTAGAGAGCTTGGTGTTGAGCAAGAAGGTATCACAATATTTTGATAGTCAAAATGCTATTCATTTAGCAAAGAACCAAGTTTATCATGCAAGCACATTAACGTCCGATATCATTTTGTACGAGAAATCATAGAAGAAGGTGGAGTCATAGTGTAGAAAATTCAGACTACAGATAACCCTGCAGATATGTGAACATAAGTGGTGACTGCGATCAAATTTCAACACTGTTTGAAATTTATCAACATTGTTGAACATTAAAGATTGAGGTTGAAGACAAAATCAAAAGTTGTTGAGAGAAAGTTGAAAATGGAGAATCTTGCCAAGGTGGAGATTTGTTGAATTTGACAAGATTCTAGATGAATTAATTTGAATATTTGGTAGGAAGATAATTCTTCATTGGTACAAAAAGTCAAGGTAGTAATTTTGTAGGTGAAAGTTTGGTAAACCATAATTTGGTTTCACAAGTTAAATCTTGACATTTTCACACATAGTGATATAATGGATAACATCAAGAAGAAATAGTGATGTCATGGATGACATCGAGAAGAAGAGTTCATTCCTATAAATAGGTGACTATTGATTTATTTGAAACATACCTCTCACTTGCCTTCTCATCTTCTAAGACATTTAATTTTTATTCTCTCTTGTAGTATTTCACTTGTATTCTTTTGGAGTGAAATAAATATTGGTTGATCGTATCCGAGGATTAAGCAAAAAAAATAACTTTTGCCGAACTTCGTAAATTTCTGGTATTCTTTTTATTATTGTCTCATTTACTATATATTAGTTGCATTTAGATATAGCAGTTGTGATTTCATCACTCTTTATATATCTGGCTTCCGCAACAGAAAGTAAAGAAAAGAGCAAGCAATTGAACAGGAAAAAGAGATTAGCTAAACTGATACTGATTAGATTACAGGAAGCAACAACAACAACAACAACAACCTAGTGCAATCCCACATCGTGGGGTCTGGGGAGGGTAGAGTGTACGCAGACCTGACTCCTACCAATGTAGGACGGCTGTTTCCGAAAGACCCTCGGCTCAATAAAAACATAGAAAAAGATCAGACAAGAATAATAGAGTAAATAAGTAGATAAGTAGATGACAAAAACGGTCCAAACAATAGTATAATCAAAGCACAAAACAGTAGATATTATTATTGGATAATAACATAAATACCATAAATAACATACATCAGAGTACAAGAAATCATAGTGCGTTAATACGCCTACGAATAAGGGAGAATAAAACCACTATGTACTAGACTTCTACCCTAATTTGTGTCCTCCACACCCTCCTATCTAGGGTCATGTCCTCGGTAAGTCGTAAATGCGCCATGTCCTGTCTGATCACCTCTCCCCAATATTTCTTCGGCCTACCCCTACCTCTTCTGAAACCATCCATGGCCAGCCTCTCACATCTCCGCATTGGTGCATCTGGGACTCTCCTCTTCACATGTCCAAACCATCTTAGTCGCGTTTCCCGCATCTTTTCCTCCACCGAGGCCACTCCTACCTTTTCTCGAATAGCCTCATTTCTAATCTTGTCACTCCTGGTATGCCCACACATCCATCTCAACATTCTCATCTCGGCAACCTTCATCTTTTGCACGTGGAAGACCTTAACTGGCCAACACTCCGCCCCATATAACATAGCTGATCTAACGACCACTTTGTAGAACTTGCCCTTAAGTTGTGGTGGCACCTTCTTGTCACATAACACACCGGAGGCGAGCCTCCATTTCATCCATCCTGCCCCAAAAGTGATCATGAATACTTGACCCAAATATTAACTATATGATTGATACTTATTATATAGTTCAGAAACTATTTTCTTTCCTTGTATAACTTCAATGCTGGTTGTGATAAAACAGAGTAAAATAAATTAGTTGATCAATTTTACAGCAGGATTTGAACCTTCCAGCTTAGAGAATCTCTATCTAAATTTGGGTTAAAACGTATAGACTTCTCCTTAGCGATACAAATGTCAAGTAACATACAAACATACTGGCTCACATGCCTCACGCTAAAACATTTCAACAAGCTAATAGTCTGTTTGGATGGACTTATTTTAAGCAGTTTATAAGTTGAAAACTTCTTAAAATAAATCCATCCAAACAAATTCAATTATTTATTCAAATTTATTTTAAGCACAAAATGACTTTAAGTTGGTCAGTCAAACACTCAAAAAAGCTAAAAACAACTTATAAGCAGCTTATAAGTCAATTTAAACGGTCTCTAAATATGGTCTTTAAATTGAAACCACCATGTTTAGATATTCCCTAATTCCTTAATCTATTCTTTTTTCATACTCATGTTTGGCCTGAGTCATTTATTTTGTAACATTCACATAATCAAATAGATTGAAGTATTTCTTGGTATGGAGATATAGATTTATTATTATACTCGACTAAATCGAAAATAAATAAATAAATGAAAGTGTAGATTTCAAAATTCCTTTAGTAAACACTCGCATACAAAAATATGTTATTTGAAGTTTCGTGCAACCAAATAAAATTTTTCATAAAAATGGACATCTTGCTCTTTTGATAATAATGTTGTTTAAAAAAGGAAATATATTTGAAACAATCAAATGCTTGCTAAACATTAAACATTCTAATAAACTTTCGAATAATTTCATTTTTTTTTCAAATTTAAATTTCGAAATACTGGTAAATTGATTTTGGGATCTATTACAATTTTTTAGTTTTAGGTAAGATTTTATTTTTATACTTAAGAATTTTTATATTCATAGTTATTTAAGTATTATTCCGAAAAAAGAAAAAAAAATGACACAAGGACCCAAGAAAATGATAAAACCCTCACCATAAATCCCTTCCCGATAACTATATATATAAAGGGGGGGGGGGAGGCGATCAAGGTTGATAGAGCGTAAAATAGAGGTTTAAAAATTGGTATAGAAAGAGGAAAGGAATCCATGGCGGAAAGCAGAGGCTCTAAGAAGAGATGGCTTCCTCTTGAAGCTAACCCTGATGTTATGAATCAGGTACCTTCACTCCTATCTGTTCAATTTTTCATTTACATTCTCTTTGGTTTCTGGTTACTTGAAGTTTTGGTATTTCAAATCATCTCATATAGTAGTATTTACTGTCTTCTGAATCAGCAGTATCTGGAATGAATTTAACCTAAAGCTCTCTCTCTCTCCGTACCAAAGGCATGATCGATTTGGAGTACTATGGTCAATCTAGCTAATTTTTGGTCTCAAATCGGACTTTATTTAGTTGTTTAAAAGTAAGATTTAGATACTTTAAATTTACAAAGTCGCAGTGTTTTGTGCCTGAAAATAGTTACTAGGAGTATCATATATATGAAATAAAATGTAGTCAAGTAGTAATGGTGTCATATATAATGGGATCGAGGGGATTGATGTTTTTGGGTGTAATTAGAAGTAAAAAGAGAATGATCCAAATATTGGTTGAAGCGGTGAATGCCCTTTTCGATGATGAATTAGATTTGATATGTTTGGCTTTAGTATGTGAAAGAACTACGGGATGGTATTTCTTAACTAGGTTGAGAAGTGTTTAATCAAAATTTATATAAATGGTTCATTTAACTAGGAGAGGCTGAAGGAGGAGGAAAATCATATGCATGAAAGTAGAAATGAAAAAATTAATGAAGTTCCTAATTTACGTGTTTTTTTATCGAGCAGTTTCTTTGGGGTCTTGGTGTTCCACCGAATGAGGCAGAGTGCTCTGATGTTTATGGGTTAGATGAAGAACTTCTGGAGATGGTGCCGAAGCCAGTGCTTGCTGTTTTATTTCTTTATCCTCTCACATCACAGGTTTGTTGTTATTTTAGTTTGATGTTAACTGGTGTATGTCAATGATCCTGGTCAGCTTATTAATTTTCTGTCACATGCGTGCAGAGTGAAGAAGAGAGAATAAAGCAAGACAGCGAAACAAAGGTAAACTGGATGACCATTTCTTTATAAACTATTCATGTTCTTTAGTTCTTTGCTTCCAACCTTAGATTTTGATTCCGTTAGGTAAATTATGCCATTTGATTCCGTTAGTCTCTCTCTTTTCTGGGTATGCAATTACTTAATGTCATTGTTCCTGTTTATGCACTTCTTGGTGTGAAACTTTGTCCATCACTAATCCTAGGAAGTTCCCTCTTTCCTCTTTTTTTTTTTTCCTTTGAAAGGGGAAGTGGGGTTTGCAGTTACCAGTGCTTGGTCTCCTTGCTATCAGTTGCCAAAATCTTTCTCTGTCTTGGATCTGATTATTTCATTTGTTCCCTTTTACTTGCTTTCCTTTTGTGTACTACATTCTCCAGTTCGTTGAACTCTGTCTTTATCTTTATTGGTTTCTGTCGTGAAACCATACCAGTGTGTCTAAGCGGTCCTTTAGACAGGTTGTTTGCTAAGTGAATTTTAATAGACAACACAAGGTCATATAATACTTAAGGTAACAGAAACTTGATTTTATATTTCATCAGTCACATAAATCAGTCATCACTACAATATCTTTTATTGGCTCCTTCTGAATATTTCCTAATAGACTTGATTATCTGTTTCTTCTCTATTTATTCGACCGAGTTGCGTTGGAGTATTTGAGTGTTCCTACATTTATGCCTTATATTTGGTTTCATAATTATATAACTGTTCTTGGGAGGTTTCTGGCAGGTGCAGGATCCCAGTAGTACAGTTTACTTCATGAAACAAACAGTGGGAAATGCATGTGGAACAATTGGCCTTCTTCATGCTATCGGGAATATCACCTCTCAGATAGAACTTAGTAAGTCATTTGATGTTCTATGAATATCATGAACTGGTTTTCACCATGTAGGTTTCTACTCTTTGCATTAAATATGTAATATTAGAGTTGGGATACTTGTGAGTTTCTGGTAGTATCATAACTGGATAGTTGCTTAAGCTGTATATTACTCTGTTTAGAGCTTGGTTTGTCATGCTATAATTGATGATAATGTTAGGGGGATAGGCTCTTAAGTCAAATCATTATCATAATTTGAGAAATGCTTGACTGGAGATAAGATCTTGAGAATTTTGATGGTTAGATGAAATTATCTAAACTATGGTGATTACACAAAGCTCTTTTGTTAGTGACAATCTTGTTAACTCGGAAGATATGTTTTCTGTTTTATTTTTGCATGTTCACCTGTATCTTTTTTTTCCCCAATTTTTGACACACTTACTTTTTGTCATTTAGCCGAGGGGTCATTCTTGGACAAATTCTTTAAAACAACTTCAAGCATGGACCCAATGCAGGTATTAGTTTTGGCTTCATTGCAATTAGTGGCCAGTCGCATCCTCCTAGTCATCCAATGCTAATATGTTAAGAGTATAATTTGCAGCGTGCCTTGTTCCTTGAAAATGATAGGGAAATGGAAGTTGCTCATTTGGTGGCAGCTACTGCTGGTGAAACTGAGGTCAGAATTGAAAAATCTATTTGTTTCTTGTATATCTCAAATGAACAGTCCTCTAAATCCATGCCTGATCCAGAAACTAGGCATTTCTATGCTATTCATTAGCGTTTGTGCCTTCGTTTTGCCGAAAAGTTGCTCAAATTCATCATACTAAATCTGTCCCTCGAGCTTCAATCCATCATTTATTTTATGCTTCCTTTAGGGTGATTTAATAGCCTAACTAAGAGCCTGTTGGATTGATTTATTTTAGGTACTTTTTAGCCAAAATAGTTTGTAAGCACTTTTGTAGTGTTTGGGTAAATAACAAAAATAAGCCAAAAGCTAGACATCCTAATTTATGGCTTTTGGTTTATAAGCCATAAGTTATAAGCACATCCAAATGGGTTCTAACTCCTTTGTTGGATTTCAGGTAAATGAGCATTCAAAGATAATCATATGATGAAAAGGAGTGAATTGAGAAAGATTGGAGTTGATTTGAAGATTGGGATTTGAAGGAAGAACATGAGAAGAAATTGTTGATAGTTCGTGCCAACGAACATTTTGGTACGAACTTTCAGCAATTTCTTCTCTAACTTCAAATCAACTCGAATTTTTTTCTCAGTTCACCATTTTCATCCTATGATCAGCCAATGTGTCTTAAATTAGGGTTTCATTGAACAGCCAGTGTGTCTTAAATTGCCTACCCTTGTATGATGCCCTAGTCAACTCCTTTAGAGCGTTGATCCTTTTATTGGAAACCATGTTACAAGTTAAACCCGTTATTCTTGAATGATCCTTCTTTTGGCACCCTGCCTCCCTAAGAACTTCGAAAATGCAAAATAGGCGAAAAACCTATGTTTGGGGGTTCGGTCGGTTAAGTTATGATGTGCAAGTTGATTGAGAGGTGAAAGGTGAGAAACAGAAGGGAAATGAGAAAACAAAAAAAAGTGAGAAATGAGAAAGGAAATTCCTCATTGATTTGAAAAAAAATAATAGAAAAGAAGAAGAAAATGAAGAAAGAACGGGAAAGAGTTTAGAATAAAGGGAAGATTAGATGTTGAAGCAAAGGTTAAGAATATTAAAATGAAATGTGCTTGAATTATTGCATTGTGTAGTGCTTAGGCAGATGTGAATCACTTTATCCATATGTATATCCTACCCATGACCCAAAAACCTACATTACTACCCACAAGTCTTAATTGATTTTAGACTAGGTGTGCCTACATTAATGGAGATCTACACGAGGGACAAGTGCACTTGAACATCTTTTGCGAGAGAGTATAATTCTTCCTATTTTGATAATCCCACTTTTGTCTTAATATGATTGTTTGTGTGAAGTATGGGAATTCTCTCTTGATTGTGAGGGTACATGTAGTCTAAAGATAAAGTGTGGTGGTAGTCCAGTTGGTTGGCTACCTAACCTTCCACCTATTTGGTGAGGGTTTGATTCCTCATCTTGTAATCTCTTCCCCATTTCCCCTTTTCCAAAAGAGAAAAGAAAAGAAAGTAATGTGGTACCTTCAAGCCTAGTGTTGCTTTTGTGACGTGTTAGAAACAGCTTAGCTTTTGCATATCTAAAGAATGTTTGAGGGTGAACAACATTTTATCTTATGTTTGAGCTTTCGTACATTTAGATTCCCGGAGCTCACAGTTCTGGATGTTTCTTTGTGTGCTAGCTGCTATGACAGCCTCTTTGTTTTCTCAACATTAGCGAATAAAGTTGGTGTCTTAGGGCATGAAAATAGTATTTGTGTGTGTTATAGGAGGCTGACACCTCCTAGCCTTCTGTGGCAATTGTGTGTAATACACCAGAGATTGTGATGGTTTGCAGTTTGTTGAAGACCAACAACCCTCTTGTTAAGCTCTCGCTTGTTTAGCATGAGAGAGTTTGGGTATGTAAAGAGGCTGGTACCTCTAAGTATGGCAACTGTGTGCCACACAAACACCAGATTGATGGTTTGGAGATTGTTGATGACCAACAACCTCCTCTTTATGCTCTGACGCGTTTACTTTCCTAAAGCTCTCACTTCTGTGGATTCGCGTGCTTCTGCTCTTGCAAGTTGCAACTGAGAAATGTTAGAATCAGGGGCTGTAGCCAATAGTGGATTTTTTTTGTTTGTTATTATGCAGCCAATATAGAGAATGCTCGAGAGTTTTGTGTGTATCTCAGCGCAAACTCTGTTAAAAATCTAAAATAAAAGATAGTTCTGATTTTTAAGAATATGATTTATGGAAGATGGGAAAAATTATATTTGCTTGCTTTATTTTAAACCTTTTTGAAGATGTGAAGCTGAATAGATTGAATATAAGACTATGAAGTCACAAACTTCCTCTATATCAGTTTTCCCATTGAAGTAATAACTCCTTTTGTTAGTTTAACGATGTCATGTATATGACATAAAATACATGTTGATATTTCCTTTTTGATGTTTTTTCATGTGTTATGTGCATCAATCTGGTGAGTTCTTTCTGCAGGCTACAGATGATGTGAACACTCATTTCATCTGCTTCACCTGTGCTGATGGTATTTCCTTCTCTCTCTCTCTCTCTCTCCCCCTCTCTCTCTCTCTCTCTCTCACTCGGTTTGTATGACCCATAGAATTGACTTAAGCACTGTCTGCATTCTGCTTCCATGTTAAGAAGAGAGTCATTTGTCATCTGGAGTGTAAACTGAGTGCTTGGCATTACAAACTTTTTGCTAGACTTCTAGTATCCTACTAATATGACTTTGGTGTAGAAAGTTGTAAGGTTGATTTACTTTTTTCGAGTATTGCTGGGAGTCAATTTTTACTACATTTGTAGCTGTCTGCAGTGTGTTTAAGGAGTTCGGTCGATATGGAGCATAGTAGCACCTAAAGGGTCTGGAATCTCCATCGATTTACTTTTCACTAGCTGTAATTTTCTTGTAAAAAAGAAGCTTGTATTTGTGCTATAATAATGATTTGGAGATGTCTGCTAGGCCAATCACTTCCTTTAGAAAATATACTGCCGTCCATTGGTACTAAATGGGAAACCTGTTTTTCCCCAAGTTTAACAACAAGAAATTGGGGAGCACTAGGAGTGCATGTTATGGGAGATCAATCAAATTGCATCATTTTTTCTTTCTGGTTCTACTTGTTAAAAAAATGATGACCATATCCTTGTCCACAACTTCAATAATATAGTGATTTTTGAATAGACAATTCAGCTTTACTCAACTCGACTCATGATGGCTGAGGAATTGAAAGTCACACAAGCTTGTCACATTCGCAGGACAACTCTATGAACTTGATGGAAGGAGGGCAGGACCTATTACACATGGTGCATCCTCTCCAAACAGCTTATTAAAGGTAAGTAATTACGTCCATGCTCTGGGAGTGAAGTTCACTGACCGATGACAATTAGTCGGTGACAACCTTTGTGGCTTCATCCATTATAATTTGGAACTCTTCAGTATGTGCGATCACATTATCGGTACATTATCGGTCCCAAATCTGGAGAAAGGAGGGTCGATAATTAATGTAGAGCTAGCTAGTCAATTACAATGATTTCTCACGATATTGATTATTAAATACGTGGAATGTGCTCTCCTATGTATGGGAGGGGAGTAGTGGAATGAAATGGGTTTAAGCAGTGGACTGAGTACAGAGGATTCATATTGCCACCTGCTTCTGCTTGAGCATCAAGGCGTAGCAGTTGTTGTAGTATGAATGATGTTCCTAACTATCTAGCTAGCAAGTTGTCATAGAAGTGTTATAAAGAAGAATAGAAATGCCCTGGTTACATTTTTCTTCAAAAACCAAACCTTTACTAGATGCACTAGTTTTTAAGGTGTGACAATATGATGGTTGAGAGTGATAAAAGGACAAGTAGATAGATCTTAAACCATATAGCAATATCAATTATTTGGGATTAAGGTTTAGTTGTTACTCCTATACATTAGATTTGGTGTTTTTTCAGAAGTCCTTTTAAACAAAAGAACATGTTCGTGACATGTAGCATTTCTCTTTTATTACAGGATGCAGCAAGAGTTATCCAAAATATAATCGAGAAAAATCCAGACTCAATCAACTTCAACGTTATTGCTATTTCGAAAAAAGTTTAGACCAATGCCTGATGTGGAGGCTTTTATGGCTCTGAGATGTTTAAACCAATGCTTCTGTGCAGACTTGAGATTTTAGCTTTCCATATTTCTGCTTTTTCCAGTACAATGTTTCTTCTTGTTGGTAACGCATATATTATTATATTTGCAATCATGAGTTGTTTGTGAGAAATTAGTACTTCCACAATTGGTGAATAACTCTGCTACATGGTTGCAGTAATTTCACCGTCTGCCAATAATTTTTGCTTCTATTCATGCTTTGGCTTTCTGGTGTGCCACACTTCCTGCCGAAAATGATTTCTTGTGCCAGACTTTGCGTCATTTTCAGCTTTAAGGTAGCATAGAACTAACAAAGATTTGGGTAATCTAGAAACAGACCCGTTAATTAAGTGAAAGAAAATCTAGTTACAGAACCATTGATATCTACCACAAAAACCAACAACATTCCCCTATTCAACAAACACAGAATTTAACAACAAACTAATAAAAGGTACATGCTTGCATAAGAAAAGAAAAAAAAAAAGGAGCTCCTCCATCCCTTTCAACCCTTAATCTGCTGCTGTGCTTGATGCCCCAACTGCTCAGCCTTGTCCTTCACATCATGTGCCGCATGTGCAATCTTGTCCCTGGCGTAGTCGATCTTGGTTGCTCCAATCGGGTGCTTCCCCGTAACGTATCTGTACATCCAGTAGAAAACAAAAGATGCAGTGGCTCCAAAACCACCAGAAGCCAAGAACCCACCAAGGATCAACCCAAGAGTTATGACTGCAGGTACCAAAACAGGGCTGAAAATCACCAGCAAAGGGGTAGCTATAGCTAGACCGATAACGGTGGCCGCTAGAGTTAACCCGGAGAGCACCATGAGTGAACCACCAACGGTGACAGCAGTGGTGGTCTTGGCCACCTGACGAGATAGCTGCTGCTCACGATGAGGCTGACTCTGCATTCTTTCTTCTTCTTTTTTTCCAAAATTCTAAATTAATGAAAATATTTTAGTTTGTGAGGGATATAGTAGATAGATGAAGAGTAGGAAAGCAGAGAGGAGAGATATGATTAATATAGAGTTGAGAGAAGTAAATGGGGGGGGGGGGGGGGGTTGTGCATGGTGGTTACGTGTTGATCGTCTTGAATTTGCATGATAAAGAGGCCTTTGTTGATAGGCACGTAAGGTTTAATCCAGCACACTCAAATTGAGTTGCCTCTTCTGCCATCTGGAATTATTTTGCAGGACATTTTATCAAATGATAAACCTTCAAATTTTTATTTCCACTTTTCATATTTATTTGTTTCCTCCTATATATAGGATTCATTATTCAGGGCAGCACTTTCAATATTTAAAATTTGAATTTAAAATATCTAATTAAAGAAAAAATTATAACTAGACAATGATGAATATTTCTTAGTTAAAAAGATTTATTCACCATATTTTTTCTTACTAGAAACATGGAATCGCCCAACCATGCCAGTGTGGCACTTTTCATTAGTGATATTAAACGTTATCGATTTGAACGTCATGACTTATTTGTAGTGGTATGTGAGTCACTGTGGTCTATTTAGACTTTGCGCACTCTTTTGTTAATTTTTGTATACAAATGGATTATTAGATTCGTTTGAATTAATTTAAATGTGTTTTCTGAATGACGTTTCTCAGGAAAAGAGGACAATGATCAATGTTTGTTCTGTTCTCTGCCAAATTTGCTATGTGGAGAAAACGCTAAATAGGTTTGAATGAATATCAGCAAGTGTTTTATGCAAAAGGCAAAAAATTGTGAAGGGAGTTTCGATAGTGAGCTAGCACTCATTAATAATGTATTTGACAGCACTTTAATGGGTCACCAATTGAGCTGATGCACTATAACAAATTATCACTTTATTCGACAAATAGCGCTTCATAAAGTGATTTATAATATCATTCACATATCATCAGAACGAAAAATGATACACAATAATGACATTATGAGCCCGTTTGGATGGGCTTAAAAAAAGTAACTTTTATGTATAAAGTGCTTTTAGAACTTTGAAGTGCTTATTTTTATAAATAATCAGTTGAGTGTTTGGATAAAAGTGCTTATGATGTGAATTTTAGGGTTAAAAGAATAAAAAAAGGTAGTTTGAGAATTTAGTTAAAATATAAAGGATATAAAAGTAATTTCCATGGTCAAAGAAAATGACTTTAAGCACTTTGAAAAAAAAAGTTAGGAATCCTAACTTTTCATTTCTGACTGACTTTAAGAACTTTATGGCTTAAAGTCAGCATTAGGCAAACACGTCCAAAAGCTAAAAAGCCAATCCAAACGGGCTCTATGTCTTTATTAGTCCTTTAAAATGATGACAATTTTTTGAAATCTTAGTCACATAAATATTAAAATATATTTAAAATCATAAGTTTTAAAAAAATTCATATCCAATTAAACTACATCATACAAAAAAAAATTAAAAAAAGAAATTATACTTTCGTGCAAAATACCAATAATTGATTTGTTGTTTTTTGTTACATTTTTGAAAGAAAAAATAATTTGAAATTAAATGACCAATTTCAAGGGACTCAAAATTTTGTTGAAGGGACTCAAAATTTTATTGTGGGGACTCAGAAATTAAAGAGTACTCTAAAATGGTGCTATTAGAATTGCGAAAGACGTATCAAATCTTACTACACGAGATTGCTCGAGGATGTGATGGATTTGTTTTGAGTTTTGGATATATAATTTTTTTGATAGGAAACGCTTTCTCTTAAATGAAGTCGTACACGATGTGAATTCGAATTAATTAGGCTTTAATACACATATCAAACACCGAATGGGAACAAAAAAAAATCTTACTATATGAGAATTGAGATAGCTTCTCATCATTTGAAGCAATAACATATGATTAGGTAAAGTATATATAATTAATTAATAAGCCCACAATATCATAAAGTACATTTTATTAGATGATTAAGCTTATGCTGTCTTCTGCAATAATCCATTCTTTAATACACCAATTAATTAATATATATTAGCTGCTAAACAAAATATATCTGGTATTATACCAAACTATCCTCTTGTTTTCACTAAATTATTGTCCCAATTTAGGCTATCTGGAGGATAAGTTTGTAATTTTATAGAGTGTGACAAACGTACATATACAGAACAGATATTCTCCAGACTCAGCACACGTACAACCCTACACCTCAAATTGTTTTTTATTTATTTATAATTTTATCTTTTCCAACAAGTTGGGTCGGTTTTATTAATCTAAAAAATAATTTTTATGTTGTATAATGGTCCATCAAAATAAGAGTTGATAAATATATTTTAATATACAAAAACTACATATTAGTGTATAATTTTATATCTTTGAATAGATAATGTAACTATTGTTGGCCTCCCGGCCAAATGTAGAACTTCCCGTAATAATAATAATAATAATAAAAGAGGTAATTTTACAAATATCTATTATAAGTATCTTAATAATGCGTTTTAGCTATAATTTGTTTAATTATGTTTTATACCTATAATTTCGTTTGTATAATTCGCTGTTAATATACAAATAAGATAAATATAATTGTATGTATATATTTAAGAATTTTTCAGAATTTATACAAATTAAATATATCAGCATGATAATTATATTCAAATTGAATTTATACAATTAAGAAAATTCTGAATTTATACAATTAGAAACCAAATTATACAATTTTTGAATTTATACAATTGAGAGCGAAATTATACAAATTTTGCACTTGGACCACTTAATTATTATTTTAAGTTAGTGGAGAATGTTTATTTAATTAAACTGTAGTTATGTTAATTAATTAATTATATATATATATATTTATCCGCGTAAAATAATATGATCAACGAAATTCTGAAGTTTTGAGAGATTCGATTAACGGTTAATCACATGTTAACCAGCTAAGCCGGTCACATGGGCCAGATATGTGAGGCCCATTAATCCAAGCAAAGCTGGCCCACCGACAAATTCCAGGTCCTCCGAGAATGGTTACACGTGCGGGTATCAACGGCTGACAGTTCAATTTATTCCTGATCAACGGTTGAGATGCAATCCATAGGAACCTTAGCACAAGTGAAAAGTTGGAATATAAGAAAAATAAAGTTTTGAGGAATCAAAGGTCTTCTCATTTTTGTCATGGTAAGGAACATATTATAGTTAAATTGAATTCTTCGATTTATTTTATTTTGTTAAATTATATGAACTTTAATTAATATTTCAAAATATATTTTTTATTAAATTGATATAAAAATAATTATAATTTATAATATTTTTCATATAATATTTGAATATTTAAATTTAAAATATTAAATTAATCTAATTCAATTCATCAATTATGAAATGACTTGAATTGGTACTTTGTAAGAATAAAATTAATTATACATATTTCTAATTATTTATTGACAAGAACAAAAATCGAAAGCATCTCTAAAACTATTTAATTATTAAACTTTAAATATACGAAAGTACTTTTAAATCGAGTTTCTTCGGAAAGAAGGACATTTATCTTATGATAAACGCTCTACCTCCTTTATGAAACTTTCATCCCGTTCATACCATCAAAACTCTTTAAGCAAGTAAAACTTTAGAATAAACTTTTTAATTATAATTATAATTTAATCTGTGTAAAATAAATTTATATTGATAGATAAATAATAAATGAAGAAATTCTAAAATAATAACTAGGCAATGATGAAATCACTGTGGGTGGACCGTTGACTAGATGAAGGGTCGTGTGCGTACATGTGTATTTGGGGGCTCTTAATGAAAGGAATGATGATCTGCCATCTAGGATGCACATGACCCTGCTCAATGCTCATAACATATAAATAATATACTCATGCAACTTGATTAACAATAAATTAATTAATTAATTCAAAAAACCTCTATTTATTTATTTTCAAAACAGAAGAAGATTGTAAGGAATGATAATAATTACTTGAAATATCAAAATTTCTGGCATGTGTATCTGTTGTGCCACATTTACAGTTTGCAACAATTGATCTAATAAGTTTTACCCTTAAAGATTTGAAGTGAACGTTTCTTTTTCTCAATTTTTTTTTCTAGAAAAAAAAATATACATGTGTTTCTTAATCAAATTGAATAGAGTTGCAGAAGTTTTATAGATTTTCATTCTCTAACAATCTAATCCAGATATAATAGAAAGCGATGATAAGATAAGATGAACTGCATCGCATAATAATAATTGAATTTATCTGTGACAATTGAAGAAAAAAACATGTCAGATTTAATATTGAATATTCTGTAATCTGCTTATTTTGTACTCGAATCTTGGTATGTATTCGAATCTCTTGAAATTAATAATAAGCTTGGATTTTGTAGTGTTATGGATAATAATTAAAATCTTAAAATCTTGAGGTGGAGTTAAAGGAATAATTACAAATCAATAAGGGAATACCACAATTTATATTATCAAAATTTCATGTTAGGAAAATTTACAACTACTTATAACCCGATGTAACGACATGAAATTGATATTTTTTTTAGGAGGCAAAAAATATTTATTTTTTAAAAAAGTGATTATTTAAAAAAAGTGAGTTGTTTGGCATACTTTTAGAAGAAAAAAAATGTTTTTGAGGAGTAGTTGGAATTATTTTTCAGAAATTAAAAAGTTATTTTTCTCCAAATATACACTTTTGAAGAACACTTCAAGAACATATACTTAGAGCCACCTTTTAAGAAAAATGATCAAATATTAATTGTTGTTCAGAAATTCTTTTTATATTGATAAGCTAAATATAAACTATGTTTCATTAACAATACGTTTTTAAAAAAATTATTTTACGAAATAAGCTAATTTTTAAGATTGCGAATCAGGTTGCCCCTTGGCCACTAAGTGGTGCTTTAATTTACGTCAAAAAATATTAATTCGACAATGATGACCATCGTTTTATTGTTTGTTTTACATTTATTTTGAAAACAAAAATATGATTGATTATATGAATAGTTCCCCTATATATAATGATGAGCTACTCATACGATGTGATGATAGGTGTGTTTGGTAGGAAGGCAAGTATTTTCGAAAATTTTTTAGAAAATTATTTTTAAAAAAAAATATGAATGAGTTTTGAAAAAAATTATTTTAAAAGTATTTATATATGATCTTGTGAGAGAAGATGTGGAGTGAGGTCTTTGGAGTGGGATGGTCAAGGGTGGAAAGTAGACAGGAGATAGTGAACTTATAATGTCAATTTTATTATATCACTTTTTAAATATAATAAATTTAATATTTTAAAAAATTATTATAACTAATAATAAGAATAAATTAGAAATTAAAAAATAAAATATTTCTTAATTTTTTAAACAGGACAAGTAAAGAAATACATTTACTAATTTTGTAGTAGACGGATGGAAGAAGTAATTAAATAGATAGAAGTAATTAAATAGATATTTAATTCATGTTTGATTATGCTTTTGGAAACTTGGATGGTTCCTAGAATGATGAGTGTTTATAAAAAGTTAGCCAACTTGAGGAATTATTAATGATTGCTTAATGCTACCAATGCTAGTAGTAGAATAGACTTGTTAAGTGCCAACTTTATTAATTGATTAATTATAATAATTAGAGACAGCAAGAGATTTGTTGAATAAAAAATTACAATAATCATGTGCAATCCTACACATGATGAAAATCCGGAATAAAGTTAATAGGTAATTAAAAATTGCCTGTCAAATCATGTTCTTGTCGGAAAACAAATCTTAAAAAGTGGTTCCTATTTCATCATTTTCTTAATGTAATTTTCCGTCTCGAACTAATTTTACTTTTCTATTTTTTTCCCCTCAAAATCACCCCCTTTATAATTTTAAACTTTAGATCCATCTCTAAAGGCATTTGGAGAAATTGTAAATATTTTTTCTCTTATTTAAATGAAAGTTAATTAATTCATAAATAGATATCCACAATAATCAATTTACAACATGCATGCGATACTTTTACCAGAGAAAAAAGGTGCCAAAAGATGAAGAAAGTTGCTAAAGAGAGTATTTATTTATTCGTCTTGCATGTTGATTTTCTCGTTTTTCTTTTATTTAAGCTAGAAAAAGGATTTTTTTTTGCGATCCGCGGCAAATCTAATGTTCATATTTACAAGATTAGCTAAGCAACCGACGGAATCGTAATTTTCACTAAGATAATTCAAATGATATTAAGCGAGATATAAAGCCTAATCAATGATGGTAAAAGAAGAAAGCACATGGTGAGGACCTCGTTCAGATATCATCAATCTTCTAAAGTAAGGACAGTGTGAAGTGTATGGTTTTGATGATAGAACCGTGAACCAGGTCCTAATGATGAAATAGAAGCGACAGTACAAATAATATATTATTAGATATGACAGCTGAAATATATTATTGCATTGGACGACTGAAAGAAAATCATTGAAAAAGGAAAAGCAGGACTGGGGCATGAGTCCAATTCAAAAAAGGAAAAGAAATTATTTATGGAATTAATTTGTGAATAGCAGACAATATCTTTATTCGACTAAAGCAAGGAGAAAGTATGTGTTACCTTTTTGCAAAAAGCTGAATTGGCGAATCAAAACAGCAAAGAGGAGAGAAAACTATCTTGATCTAAAGCTATTGCCAAAATTGTTACCAAGTCGTAATAGTTTCTAGGGTGTGATTAAAAGTTGAGTGTTTGTGAGAGTTTGTGACAAGAAGCGAGTTTGACTTCTTGGAGAGTAGACGAAATAGTTTGAGAAGACTATTGAGGTAAGGTGCTAAAGTTAGTTCCTTAGATTGCTAAGTTGTAATCTGAAACTTTGCTCTTGTTATAAATAAAGTGAATCTGAAAAGTTTACGAGCTGTAGGGCGTGAGGTTTTGCTCCCTTGAGCAAGGAGCTTTTTACACGATAAACAACTGTTTCTGTGGATATTGTTTTACTGTGTTACTACAATATAAGAATCAAGTTCTTAGATTCTTTCAATTGGTATCAGAGCAGAACTTTTCAAGCAAACGATAATTACCTGAAAAGGATCCATGGCGGCCCCACCAACAACACAGGAAGGTGCATCACAGACTCGACCCCTTCTCTTAAATGGTCAATACGACGGATGGTGAAAGAATAGAATGATGGACTTCATCATTGGTGAAGATCACGACCTATGGAACATTGTACTTGACGGCCCAAGCATACCTATAAAACTGGACACAGACGGAAACACTAAAATCCCTAATGGACATTTGGAATTCACTTTTGAGGACAAGATTGCAGTTCAAAACAGCTACAAAGCAAAGAAGATACTGATATGCGGAATTGGCCCTGATGAATACAATCGTATTCAGCCTGCTCAATGGCCAAAAAAATCTGGGACACTCTTTAGACCGCCCATGAAAGAACTAGCCAAGTTAAGAAGTCGAAAATAGACATATTAAATCGACAATATATGATTTTCAAGATGAAGGATGGAAAAACTATCCATGACATGCACACTAGATTCACATCAATTCTCAATGAGATGCATTCTCTTGATGAAGTAATTCCTAAGGAAAAAGTAATTCATAAACTTTTAAGTGTGCTGCCAAGTTCTTGGGAAAGTAAAGTCGAAGCAGTTGCTAAAGCAAGAGATCTCGATACTCGAACCATGGATTATCTGATTGGTAACTTGCTTACCTACGAGCTTAAAAAGAATCAAGAACAAGAAGAGAATGACGAGAGAAATGACAGGAACCTGGTACTGAAGGCAATAGAGAAGACTGACTTTGAGGAAAAAAACTTCGCACTCATAATCAAAAAACTTCAAAAAATATTTAGAAGAGGCACCAATCCTCAAAAGAGAAGTCAGGTCCCTAGAACTCCTGAAAGAACCCCTCGCGAACAAAAAGTATGCCACAAGTGTAGAAGCCCTTACCATTTTATTAAATATTACCCCCTATGGGAACTCGAATATAGGAAGAATAATAAAGAAAAAGCTAGGGAAATCAAAAGGGACTTCAATCTTCCTTCAAACAAGAGGATGACAACCCAAGAAACATATTTGACAATCAAAAAGGCTTTGGCAGCCATGGCAGGCACTTCAAGTGGAGAATCTGAAAACGAAGAGTGACAACCAATCACTGCTGGCAATAGAAAGTGATAATAATGAAGATATATTAGCTCTTATGGCATTCACAGAAGAAAAAACTACTGCAGAACATGATGAAAACTTACTAGCATTGATGGCTGGCACTAACACAGATGATGAAGATGAATCGAAGAAAATTGAGATAACTTTTTTGATATTAAATTTAAAATTCATACGTATTCTAGAGATAAGCTGGAGTCATTGTCAGTCATACTCATCAATGCATATCACTACTTGAATTCTGAAAAGAATCAACTTCTGGAGAACTATGCCTCGTTGAAACTGGACTACCAATAGGTTGAAGGGAGAAACAAAGTTCTTGAGAAAAATAATAATAGTGAACTCAACAGTGATTTCAAAGGTAAAGGTGAAATAACCTCTTTTCAAATATTCCTAGAAAACAATGTTAAGAACTTGACAACAAAACACCAAGTATCCAATGAAAGAAATAAAATGTTGCAAGAAAACCTAAACAAAATCAAACTTGAATCAGAAAAACACACTAAGTGGACAAGGTCCTCACAAATGCTTGTCAAATTTCAAGAAAGTCAAAGAAACAACAAATTTGGTATAGGTTTTGAAAACAATAAAGGAAAAAACTTCACAGCTCAAGAAATACTCTGTTCTCACTGTGGTAAGACTGAGAACACTAGAAATAAATGTAAATTTCAAGCTCATGCAATCCTGAAAAATGAAAAATTGGTAAACTACAATAGAATAAAAATTGACAGGACCAAGGTTCATAAAGTCAGACTTCCTCCATGGACCAAAAGAAATTTAATTCATCCTTTTTATTCCAAAAAGGGGTCCAAGTTGATTTGGGTGCCCAAATCTAACCTCTGACTATTTTTTCAGGTAACTGTGAAAAGAGAAGACAAACCATGGTATCTGGACAGTGCGTGTTCCAGACACATGACAGAAACTCTGAAAACTTTCTCTTACTCACAGAATTCAAAGGAGGAAAAGTAGCATTTAGAAACGGAAAAACTAGTGAAATAGTTGGAATTGGGAAGGATGGAAAATCACACTCTCATGCTATCGAAAATGTGTACTACGTTCAGGGACTGCAACACAATCTTTTAAGTGTCTCTCAGATGTGTGATAAAGAAAACAATGTGTTGTTCACAACTGATGCATGTCTAGTTACAACTCAACATCTGGGAATCAGGTTCTTCAAAGAAAACGACACAAAAATGTATACAAGGTAGAAATCATGAAAACTCCTGAAACTTATCACAAATGTCTTAGCGCTGTAAGATCCCACATGGTTCAAAGGTTGGAATATGTCATACTAGGGTAAAGTAGGGGAAAATGACTTCGGAAGACCCTTTTTATCTCAAAATCAATGACTTCTCGTTGTATATATAAATTAGTATCAATTCCTAAGTATTTAACATGTATTATATGTGTTTTAGGGTCATAAAGGATCCCTAACACCAAGCCAAGTCCAAAGAATTTCCATCGGTTAAGTTTTCTTATGAGTTCAGACTAGGGTCAACTTCAAATACTCATATCTCCTATTATATAATGAATTAGGTGTTCCATGGCCTATCATATTAAAGGTCTTTGAGTTCTCTTTTCAAAGCCACTGATTTTTTCCCATTTCGATTTTAGAGTAAAACTTTATGACTATTTTACCAAAGACTACCGCTACAGTAGTTATGGGCTTGGCGCGGCGCGCCAGCAGAGCGCTCGAAACTAGCTGCAGTAGTTTGGGTGATGGCGCGGCGTGCCACTATCGCGCCTACAGGGTTTTAAGCCCGTTTTCTAGATTTATTTGATGAAGGACATCTTGGACAATTACCTAAACTAATATATATGAACTTAGACGTGTTTTGGGGTTATTTTTTGCAGTCTTTCACCTCCCCAAAACCGTAAATATCATCCTCCTCTCTCTCAAATCACCCCCTCCAATTTTTCTCTCAAACTCAAAGGATTCAAGGCTCCTCATTGAAGACCAAGAGTCAAACTTTCTTAAAAGCTTCAATCTAAGGTATGTAGGTTTTCATCCATAGGTTCTTCCACCCATGGAGCCCAAATATTTTCTCAACTTAGTATTTAACTTTTAAATGATGAAATCTTATGGAATTTTACATGATGGTTCCAAATGCATAGATTATGGTATATTTTAAGTTTATTTACTCCTATTGATATATATGTATATTTACTCTCAATTTCAAGTGATGAGTTTTTATGGATTTTCATTCTATGATTCCAAATGTATTGATTCTTGAATATTTAAAGTTTATTTACCTATATTGACTTATGTCGACTCTTATTTACATGAAATTGATAGTTTATCAAGGTTCTCATATGAAGGTTTGAAAGGTAGTTTTAAAGTGCATATGGTGGGTTGTTCCTAATATGTTTGAAGTTTATTTACCTATATTGACTTATGTCGATTCTTATTTACATGAAATTGATAGTTTATCAAGGTTCTCATATGAAGGTTTGAAAGGTAGTTTTAAAGTGCATATGGTGGGTTGTTTCTAATATGTTTGAAGTTTATTTACCTATATTGACTTATGTCGATTCTTATTTACATGAAATTGATAGTTTATCAAGGTTCTCATATGAAGGTTTGAAAGGTAGTTTTAAAGTGCATATGATGGGTTGTTCCTAATATGTTTGATTTGATGCATTTATATCACTCTCATGCATACAAGTATTTTTTAAATGTATTTGAAGTTCTTTATAAAATGAACCCACCTAGTTTCTTATGATAAAGCAAAGTTGAAATGAAATTTGACTCCAAATGAATGTTTGACAATGTCTACAAATGAGTTTAAATGTGTTCTTTGCAAATAAGTTTTGTGAATGATGATTTTATAATGTTCAAGCAAGTTAATGATAGGGTGAGTTAAGGTCCTAAAGATATTTTATGGATAAAGATATGTGATGAAGAAATGTCTACACTCACATCACATGAGATAAAGTTAAGGAGCTATTCAAAGTACTAATGCATATTTTTTGCCTACATGATATCACCATGTAGGGACCGGTGTTCCTCCTCCTCCACGTGGTTAGTTTGGATCTCTTGAATGCCACTTTTGGTGAGTTCCCATTATTTCGGGGACAATAATCCTCCCCTTTTTAGCATATGTTATGTTGAGGCATTAAAACACATATTTTGGTAGTTCATTGTTAGTTTATTTAAGGGTGAGCTAAGAACGTGTATTATCCCTCTCCAAGTCTATTAGTAGAGGTATGTTTGGACATAAATGTATGATAATCTAAGGGTGATGATGACTCTTATTTTATGATGTTCTTCCTTAGTCCCGTTTTCTCCTTTTTCTTCCGCTTGATATTTATTGACATTACTGATGAAAGGCTAAGTGAATGCTAAGAGGCTTGGATGAGGTACCTCTGAGTTCCTCATTCGTCGTGTCACGTCTAGGCCCAAGATTGGATCGTGACAAACGTTGTCTCAGAAAATAACTCCATATGGCACAAAAGGCTGGGACATGCAAGCTTCTCACAACTGAACAAACTGGAAAGCAAAGAGCTGGTTCTAGGACTACCCAAAACTCACTTTAATAAGAATACTGTGTGTGATGCATGTGCAAAGGGAAAACATGTCAAGTCATCATTCAAGCCCAAAAGATGGTAAGCACCTCAAAAACTCTTGAACTATTACACATGAACCTATGTGGTCCCATGCGCACTCAAAGCAAAGGAGGAAAAAGGTACGTTTTCGTTATCGTTGACGATTACACCAGATTCACTTGGACGCTTTTCTTGAAAACTAAAGATGAGACATTTATGTGTTTGTTATTTTTGTAAAAATTGTACAAAAGCAACTAAATATCGAAGTTCTAAGTATCCGATCGGATCATGGCACTGAATTCAAAAACTCAAAATTTCTCAAGTTTTGTGTAGAACAGGGAATCAATCATAAATTCTCTGCTCCTAGAACACCACAATAAAATGTAGTGGTAGAACGTTAAAATAGAGCTTTGGAGGACATGGCAAGAACTATGTTAATTGCCAGTGGTCTTCTTATGGGCTTCTGGGCTGAAGTAGTAAACACGACCTGATATCTCTTAAATCGTTGAATTATAAGAAGAAGCATTAAAGGATGATGAGTGGTTCATGTCTATGTAAGAAGAACTGAATTAATTTGAAAGCAGCAGAGTCTAGAACCTGGTTCCCAAACCCCCAAACCGCACAATAATCGATACTAGGTAGGTCTTTAGAAATAAATTAGATGATCAAGGAACAATTACTAGGAACAAAGCGAAACTTGTTATTCAGGGGTATAATCAAGAAGAAGGCATTGACTATGATGAAATCTTTGCACCAGTAGCTCAAATGGAGGCAATGTGAAGTGTATGATTTTGATGATAGAACCGTGAACCAGGTCCCTGATAATGAAACAAAAGCGACAGTGCAAATACTACATTATTATATATAACAGCTGAAATATATTATTGCATTGGACGGCTGAAATAAAATCATTGAAAAGGAAAAAGCAGAACTGAGACATGAGTCCAATTCAAAAGAGGAAAAAAAATTATTTATGAAATTAATTTGTGAATAGGAGACAATATCTTTATTCGACTAAAGCAAGGAGAAAGTATGTGTTATATATATAAAGCAAAAATGGTAGGGTTAAAATTACTGTTTTGCAAAAAACTGAATTGGTGAATCAAAACAGCAAGGAGGAGAGAAAACTATCTTGATCTAAAGCTATTGCCGAATTTGTTACCAAGTTGTAATAGTTTCTAAGGTGTGATTAAAAGTTGAGTGTTTGTGAGAGTTTGTGACAAGAAGCGAGTTTGACTTTTTGGAGAGTAGATGAAATAGTTTGAGAAGACTATTGAGGTGAGGTACTAAAGTTAGTCCATTAGATTGCTAAGTTGTAATCTGAAACTTTGCTCTTGTTATAAATAAAGTGAATCTAAAAAGCCTATGAGCCTACGAGTTGTAGGGCGTGAGATTTTGCTCCCTTGAGCAAGGAGCTTTTTACATGATAAACAAGTGTTTCTGTGGATATTGTTTTATTGTGTTACTACAATCTAAGAGTCGGGTTCTTAGATTCTTTCAGGCAGGAAAAGGGAGAATGAAAAGGAAATTATACCATCAAAAATTGAACTCTCACTAATAAATTAAAAATTCAAATACAATCGTTAACTAAATTACTCCCTTCATTTCAAAATAATTGAATTGATGAAGTATTTTTTAATGTTTAAAATAATTGAATTGTTCACTATTTAAGAAAGATGTTGAATTTTTTTTTCAATTTTACCCTTCATTAATTAAATTTCCAATGTTGAGTTCAAAAAAAGAAATTAAATGAGTATTAAGAATTAGCATGAAGTTTGAAAAGGACAAAAATGAAAAAACGAGACTAATTTATGTCTTTTTAAAAAAAAAATATGTCATATTTTAACAATTCAATTATTTTAAAATGGAGGAAGTAATAATATTCGTGAAACATCATCCGAAATATGAGTTGAAGGAAAATGTACTAAATGGTTGGAATTAGGAACACATGGGATGGGATGCAAAAACCAACACTATCGATATGAATTGTGATGTAATATTGAGATCTTTTAATCAAAGATCTCGCATTTGAATTTTGGATATGTATAAAGAAAATTTTATTGAAAGTGTCACTATTGAATGAATCCTATAATATAAAATTTAAATTTAATCGAAATTCTAATACGGACTTCAAACATTAAAAAAAAAAAAACACTCATTGGGACACCCTTTCCCCGTCTCCTCCGACATGTTGTCGCCTCACACCGCCCTTGCCTAAAATCATTTTTTATTCATTCATATATTTTACTTTACTTTAAATGCTTACTCTAATGCTTACTTAGACTCTAATGGACTACCTACTTATAATATTTATTTAGAAGACTTTTTATATAATACTTCCATCATTTTAAAATAAGTATTGATATTTTTATTTTTTAACTTTCAAAATAATTAGTATTTTATATAATTAATTTTTTTTCCAAATTACTTTTTTTTTGAAGCATATAATTAATGATAAAATAGTGAAGTACTCCATTTGTACAAAAATGAATACGCTTTTTAAGAGATATATTCAAGGAAACTTACATAAATATACAATATTAAGAAAATATTTACCATTTATAGCAATAAAAAAATAATTTTACTGAACACTTATAATACATTTATAATACAGTTTTAATACATATTGCAGAAAACTATTTATAAAACATATATAATACAAGTTTTATAGATGGATAATACATTTATCACATATTTTAATAGAATTATAATACATTATGTTAGTTTCTTACTACACAAACATAATATATATTTTAAAACACTTATAATACATTTATATAGTATGCATAATTTACTTTTAATACAAGTGTAGATTTATCATAATATTGCTATATATTGCTATAAATGGTAATAAATAAAAAATATCGCTAAAATTAGTAATTAATTTTTAAAAAGCACTCAATCAAGTAATTTTTTCTATATTGAAACTAAAATGGAAGAAGTAATTTAATGTGTTTTGATTTGCGGAGATACTAATGTACTTGTTCGAGGCCCACGCCTCTTTGTAGTAGGGCGAATTTATAGCTAGGTTGGGGAACGATAATTATTGTAAGCGTTTTGGACATAAAAAATGTACATAATATTTTTAAAAAGAATGACAAAAGAATATATGAATTTGAGTGGAATATGTATCAGACTTGAAAAAAAGTTGTAATTATGTGAGTAGGAAATTATTATTTTTTTCAAAAATACTGATCAAAACTATTTTTTTAGTTTTGAAATTCATCTTATTTTTTTAAAAAAAAATTCTCTAGTACTGTATAACCAAATACTACTGTTTTGAATTTCTGTTAAATTAGGTCTTAAGCGTAATTCACACCTGAAAAATTAGCTCAAAGGGAAAAGTATTATCCAAGCTTTATAAGGAGTCCACCCATCTCATCCACCACCAATGTGGGACTTTTGTCATTCTTCAACACCCCACCTCACGTCCAGTGCTTAGCATCTGGTGCGTGGACAATTTTTAATTTCGGGTGCCCAACATTGGGTGAGACGGATCCTGCTATCATATCATATTAAATTAGGTCTTAGGCCTAACTCACACCCCCAAAAATTAGCTCAAAGGGAGGAGGATTGCTCAAGCTTTATAAGGAGTCTACATATCTCATTAACCACCAATGTAGGACTTTTGTCATTCTTCAACAACTTCTTTCATTCCACTTTAGTTGTCATTTTGCGTTTTTTGAAAGTCAGATTGACTAATTTTTAAAGTTAAATTATATTACTTTAACTCAATACAAAGTAAAAAAAAATAGATATTCAAAAACTATATGAAAAGTACTATATGAACAAGTAAAAGTCACAAAAAATAAAAATAGAAAAATATATTTATCATTTATCGATATGCTAAAATTCACAAAAAATAAAAATCTATTTTTAAAATATTGAACAAGTAAAAGAAAATGGAAAGGATATATTTTTACTAATTTATCCTTAATAAATGCTTGAAAAAGAAGTAGTTTTTGGTTAGGGAAATTTACGTAGATATATTATATTGAAAAAATATTTACCATTTATAACAATAATATTTTTTTTACTGGACACTTATAATACATTTATAATACAATTTTAATACATAATACCAGAATAATTTATAAAGTATATATAATACAAGTTTTATTATGAATAATACATTAATCACACGCTTTAATACATTGTGTCAATTTCTTACCAAACAAAAATAACACATTTTAAAACACTTATAATACATTTATAATTAACTTTTAATAGATAGTAGCTTTACCATAATATTATTATGTATTTCTATAGATGATAATAAATAAATAAAATCGTTAAAATCAATAATTATTTTTAAAAAAAGTGTTCATCCAAGTAATTTTCTGTTTTGGTTATGTAATTCTTTTTAATTTAAACAAGATGAAATTGGAATAACAAAATAATACATTCTTGATTATTGAAACACCAATTATTTTGAAATCAAAATGAAAAAATAAAAACACCACTTATCATAAAATGGGAAGTAATATTGAAAAACTTAAAACCACTGTCATTAAGGCATAGATTAAAAATTAGAATAAATTAGTGCTAATTAAATTCCTCCGGAAGATATTTCGTGAAAGTGACTTATATTTATTTACTTTCACATAATAATTGTGCGATAATATATACTCCCTCTATTCTATATTAGATGAACATTTTATTATAAATATTTGTCTCATATTTCTTGATCACTTACTAAAGAAAGATAGAATTAATTAATTTTTTTTATTTTACCTCTATAATTAATATAGCCTGAACAATTTCTACTACTAACTATATCTATACTATATTATATTGTATTAATATAAATAAAAAATAAAATAATAAAAAATAATAATATATTAATGATTTTTTAATTATCACGTGAAATTAAAAATGCCCTACGGGTATGTTTCTGTACTGGACAGTCAGGGATCAGGTACCATTTAAGTTTTTCTAATAAATGAATTCAGATTCTTTTGCTTCTTTTGAAAAGGAAAATCTAAAAGTTTTGGTTTTAGGTAAGAGTCAAAAGTTTGGTGCGCTTCTTATTAATGAAGGGAAGTTGGATGCAATAGTAAAGGCATAATAAATTAGTAGGTTTTAGTTTGTTTGTTTTGTTATATTAATGCCAAGTCTTTTGATTTGTAAAAACATTATAAACATTATCCTATTTCGATCGTGTCTTATAAAATCAGTTTGGCAAAGATGAAATGTCGTAAATTACCTAAGGGAGGTTCGAGTTGACTTTTTTTAAAGTAGGTTATAAGCTAAAATCTAGAAACTAGCCGATTTTTAATTTTTAGCTTATTTTTGTAGTTTTTTAATCTAAAAAAGTAGGTATTTAATTTTTTTTTTGTCTTTTCTAAATACCCTCAAAATTAAAAATAAAAAGAACTTTAAAGTCAAAAGCTACTAAAAATAAGTCAATTAAAACATCATCTAGCTTCTAATTGTTTTATCGTTCTTTTATAATTTTTAGTACCTAATAAAATTATTATTTTATGACTAAATATAGCATACCTCTTCTAGTTCATATTTAAGTGAATTGTTGAAACTTTTTAGAATTATTCAAATTTTCAGAGAACTATTGAGACTTTTTTCTACATATATTCTTTATTTATTGAGGTTCTTAACTACAGGCTCCATAGTAAAGCAAGTAAGGCACTTGCTTTAGGCCCCAAATTTTTGGAGCTCCTTTTCTAGAAATAATAAGAAATGTTTGGACATAAAAATTGTGAAATTTAGAAGAAAAAATAATCCTTATTTTCAAGTTGAAAATGGTGTTTGAAAATTGAAGTTTATGTACATGGATTTATTTTTAAATTTCGTATGTGATTT
This sequence comes from Solanum dulcamara, assembly GCF_947179165.1. NCBI lineage: Eukaryota > Viridiplantae > Streptophyta > Magnoliopsida > Solanales > Solanaceae > Solanum > Solanum dulcamara. The sequence goes on along the minus strand of NC_077244.1, from coordinate 64,415,127 downwards.
AAAGTGAAACAGTTTATTGGAGTTTTTCAAATTTATAGCAGTTTTATGTCCAAATAGCTTTCCGAAATATTTAGGAGGTATAGTTCTAAGTCCAAATAGTTTTCCGGAATAGCAAGGATGTATGGATACTTATTTGAGATCATTAGATGATAAGAATTGTCTTATCTTGAATGTTTCTTAAAATATAATAATTATTATGATATTGATGAGTTAGACTTATTTTTGAAATTAAAAATGTTTGAAAAAAAATTGTGCAAGTAGAAAGATAATACTCTAATCAAGTTAAGAAAAAATAGTGCAATTAGAAAAATAATACTCTAATCAGCTTCATATTCAATCAAATAAAAGGACTTGATTTTTTTTTCAAATGCTTATATTTTCTATAATAGTATGAACAGTTCTCGTAACAATTGCTTCAACAAAAATAATTTTTTAAAAATTAAATTAAAACATCTTATCTAAGATCAATAATTCTCAAGAAAGATTAATTAAATGAGTTTACTGTAATATCATTCAAAAAAAATAGAAAATTATTACTAATTTTGCATCTATAAAGCTAGAAGGATAGATTTTTTTGAGATAAAAATATTAATATTTTTTAAAAAAAAATTTAAGGCCTCCAAATAAATTTTGGCTTTAAGCCACATAAGTGGTTGAGCCGCCCCTGCTTAATTATTTTACATTTTATAGGAAATTAATTTAAAAATAATCAAAAGAATAATAATGAAAAATAGCATTTAGTTTATGGCCTTATATATATTTTTAGGAAATGTCATGCCCTAAAAATTCATTTAATATGAATCAAAGGAATTATCAAAACAAGAAAAATATTTTTTTAAAAATATTTAAATAAAATCCCTCATAAAAATAATTTGGCTAAATATCATTTGGCTAAATATCAGTTTAAAATTTGATGGAGTGAAATAAATCAGGCTGAGATTGACTGAATTCATAAATGAGAGAGTCAATAATCAATTAAGTGAATTAGACTGAAATTGATTAAATTAATTAATGAGAGAGTCAATAATTAGTTCAAACTCAAAAAAAATTAACATACCACTAAATTATAAAACTTTGATGCTTGAAATAAGCCGCCTTTATGCTTAATTCAAAAGTTCTTGATATGAGTTTCATTTATTATTATAGGTAGAGACAATTTAACGATGTAATATGAACATGGTTGATCATTGATATGACGCATAAATAAATTAATATAATTCTAATATCTTTGCGATAAAAACAAGTGAAATTATCGTGATCTATCAAATCATGCATTATGCAAAAACACAAGCATTGTCATTTACTCATTTTGTTCTGATTATTTCCTCTGGTTCTTACTATCTATTTTCTTGAAATTCTACGTACACTTCTTAAGAATAATATATTTATAGCGCCAAAAGTTTTTTTTGTCCAATTTAAACGATTTATAACGCATGGTTCAAGTGATTAATAAAGGACTTATCATTATTTTCAATTTATTAAAATTACTACTACTAATATTTGAATTGAGAAAAATAATAATACTCCCTCTATTTCATATTAATTAAATTTCTAGAGTTTTTTTCATTGTTTATAATAGTTTTATTGTTCAAAGTTCAAGAGAAATGTTTGAAACATTTTTCATGTTTACCCTTTCCATTAATGAAGTTGTGTAATTTTCTTGGAATAAACTACACTACTTATAAAGTTATACTCCAATAAAAAACTATTTATATTTATGATTTGATATTTAATTATCTTTTTGAGGTTGATTAAACAAAAGAGTAATAGAGAAAAATATGATTTAAATTTTATTCTTAAATATTTTTTTTAATATATGTATATTACCTTAATAATTCAACTAATATAAAATAGATAGAAGTATTAATCTGTTAATGATTGGGTCTCAACTCTCAACAGTCACGAGTGGTTGAAATGAATTTGAGATACAGAAGGTCCACATTTGTTTGTATGAATTATTATAGGAATCATGCATAATTATCATTAAATAAATAATCAATAATTTGAAATTCTAAAAATAGGATATGTAATAATTAGGTCATGTTTGTTGTCTCCTTATTTGAGTTCACGTGGACAAAGCTTAGGATCCTAAAATAGCCTTTTTTAGATATTTGTGAGGAGAGAGATAAAATAGCCTTTTTTAAATAGTAAATTATTAAAATTAACAATTTTTTTATTGATTCGAGTTATTAATTTGATTATATTTTGAATAATTTTATTTTAGAAAATGTAAACTAGTTAAAAATTTCATTAAATAAAATAGCCTTTTTAAAATAGTAAATTATTAAAATTAGCAATTTTTTTTATTGATTCGAGTTATTAATTTGATTATATTTTGAATAATTTTATTTTAGAAAATGTAAACTAGTTAAAAATTTCATTAAATAAAAATTAAATTTGAAAAGAAGTTCAAATAATTTTCTTAACTCTTAAAATGAACTAGATAGAATATTATAATTTTTATTTTTTATCAAACACTACAAAAATGTATATTTATTTCTAAAAAACTATTTTTCGTCGTTGCAATGACACTGTTGGTGATGTAATGACACGCGCCAGAAGATGGTAGGAAGAGTAGTAGTGGTGTTGAGTTCAAATGATTGTAGGGACAGGTGGTGTCTTACTACCAAGGGACAAGACACTATATTACGCACGCTTGCATGGACCCACACTTAACTTATTGAAAAACCGAAAAAAGTGAAAATTCACTCAAAATATCTCTTATTCATCTATTGGACTTAAAATATTTTTGATATTCTATTTTAGATTCAAAAATAATATTTTTTTAACGAAAAAGACCATTTTAGGCCCAATATATGAATGAGAGCATTTTTCTATTATTTTCAATAGTTCAAAAGCATTTTAGGCTCAATATATGGATGATGGCAAATAGATTAATTTTTAGAATTTTATATGATAATCATCACATTTAGGTCCAAAAATGACCTTTTACTTAATAGAATTTTAATTAAATAATTTGAAAAAAATTTTAAACACGTGGCGGCTATCTATTGGTTACAATTTAATTATTTAAAATTAATTATAAATTAAAATTTATGTAACAAAATTTAATTAAATAATTTGAATAATTTTCTTAAACACGTGACAGCTATCTATTGGTTACAATTTAATTATTTAAAATTATTTATAAATTAAAATTTATTTAATAGAATTTTAATTAAATAATTTGAATAATTTTTTTAAAAGCTTGACTGCCATCTATTGGTTATAATTTAATTATTTAAAATTTATTTAACAGAATTTTAATTACAAAAAAGGTCCTAAAATACCCTCGAACTATTGAAAATGGTATAAAAATGCTCCCATCCATATATTGGGCATAAAATACTTTTTACGTTAAAGAAAATGTCATTTTTTGACCTAAAGGTAGATCTCAAGAGCATTTTAGGCTCAATAGATGGATGATGGGCATTTTGTACCATTTTTAATAGTTCGAGGACATTTTAGGTCTTTTTCCGTTCAAAAAAAATTGTGTAAATATATACTCCCTCTATTCCATGTTAATTAGATTTTTGAGGATTTTTTTTACTATTCAAAATAATTGAATTGTTCAAAGTTCAAGATGGATGTTTGAAACTTTTTTCATATTTTTTCTTTCATTTATGAAGTTTTATATTTTCTAGGAGATAAATCATACTACTTGCAAAGTTATATTTATGATATTACAAGAGACAATACTGAAAATATGGTTCAAATTATGTCATTGAATATTTTTCTTAATATGTGTGCATTGCCTCACAAATTCAATTAATATGAAATAGTTGGAGTATCTTATTAGTTATTTTATTGTAATTTCTAAAATTCTCTATTATTTAAAAAAATTTAAAAATTTTCTCTCACACACATCACTTTCCTCTCATTGATATACATTTCTCCCCTACGTATAAGATTGTTTGCTGATGTATTTGAAATCATAAATTTTAAGAAAAATTTTTGCACTTATATTATTTTGTTGATTACTCCCTTCGTCCAAGTTACATGGCACGAAGTTACAAAATAAAAAGATTTTATGGTCTAAACAATATTACAAAATTTAGGTTTTCATAAGTTCATGTTGACGAAACAAAAAGTTAAAGATAAATTAATTTTAAGAACTTCTTTTTGGACCAATTAAAAATTATATATTACTCTATATCTGAAGAAGGAATAAAAATACTCTAGGTAACTTTTTTCTTTATTTTTACTTATTCATAATGAACGTTAATAATAAATCAATAAATATAGTATATATTTTATCATAATATATAAATATGTTTTTTAAATATATTTTATTTTATTTGAAGCGATATGAAACGCTGAAATAGATGAAAGTGATAGGGGCAAAGGCATGTGTAAACCAGCACGACAATGTTTGGTCCACGTGAGTTTTGGGACAAAGCAAACACTCCTAAAGAGAAAAAGAAGGTGGGCGACCTCATGCATCCCATCCATTTTTCTTTTAAATTTTACTTACAATTTCCAATCTTCTTAAATCTCATTTTCATTGTCCACTTTCATCTGTCCCCAATCTCTTTTTAACCTTATTTAATCATTTGCCCTTTGGCTCAGCTTCCCCCCTTATTAGCTGGCTCATGACCTCACACACTTTTTGGAGTTTTGTTTTGCCAATTATCTTACAATCAGATTTTCCTATGAATTATACTCCTTACATTTTAATTAATTGATATTTGAAAAAAAATATGAATTTTATATCTACTTATCAAAAAATTAAAAAAATATTATATTTTAAAAGTAAAAATCAGGACGATTTCATTTTAACTTGGGATTCTCTAACAGAATATATTCTAACCTAGCTAATTTATAGACGTAATAAAATGTGTTTGGGTACGGTTGCTATTTGAACCACTTGACATTATAAAGTTGGAGTTAGAATTTAAATTAAAATTGATATTAAATTCATAACTTATATTAATTACACGATTCGATATTAAATATTTTAATATAAATATAAAATTTCGAATATAGACCCTTGTTCAGAAGACAAGAAACGAGAGAATAGGGGCAGGACAGCGACAATAGACGTCCCCTACCTTTAAACTTGTGGAGAGGAAAATAGGATGGAGAGATATTATATTCACAATTAAAGATAAGGGGGGACCCACTTCAGGTGGGCAGTGGGACCCTTGATGCTCAGTATCTCAAAGTATTTCAATTCCTATCATCATTTGATTTGATTTGATTTAGTGCAATATCTCAAAAAGATTATTAGACAAATTATAAATGAAAAGACATGGAAGTTGAGAGCATCGTCTTCACAAAATTTGAGGAATTGGACATCTCATTATTAGACTTGATTTTTTAATCAAATAGTAACTATTAATTTGAGTAATTACTTTAAAAATAAAATTTTAATTATTTCTACATGTTTCATTATCTGTTATTTAAAAAAGATTTATTATGTCAATCCACTTATAAATTAAGGGGACGTAATGAGAAGATCGAAAATAACACATTTTTTGATGTATCAATTATTATGTCCACGATTAAGTTTTGATTTAAGTTTTCAAAGGGATTTGCAATTTTTTGGACATGAACAACATACTATATATCAAGGTTAAGTATTTTTAGTTTTTGATATAATTGTAGATTGTCATTATAGTGTTGTGTGGGAAATAATCTATATGTGATTACATATGAGACATACATATGTAACGTATGAAAGTTGTCAGACCAGTTAGGAGTAGTAACTACTAAACTAGTTTTAAGGACTACTTGTAATAAGTTAGCATGTTTTGAAAATCCATCTGTAATCACTAGCTACTAGCTATGGTAAGAATGTAACGATCATTAGGCCTGTAACTGTTTAAATATTATATATATAAAGTATCTTAACATCAAAAAAAAAAAAAAAGTGTCAATGAAAGATTCATTAATGCAATAATCTATCGATCAAATCAAATCTTATACCACATCATTATTATGAAAGATTTTAATCACTCTGATCAACAAAAAGATCAATTTCTTTCTGTTTGCTTTACACAATAATAAGAACAAGTCCAAGTGAAAAAGAATAAAAAATAAAATGAAAGAAGCAAAAGTATACGAGGTTGAGAAACAAATTCCTTTTAACCTTGACGTACGAAAGTCACCTTCTTCTTTTTTCTTGGTACATATTCTCTTTGTTTATTTTTATTTGTTCACTCTGTTAAAGTAGGCTATTATTATTAGTTATTATTTATTTTTATTTTATATTTTAAAATATTGATTTTTTTTATTAAATAAAATATTAAATTTAAGGAGTGTGTAAAGTCGTGACTCGTGAACAATTAAAATGGGCGTATGTGAAGTTAAATAATCGATCTCCATAGGTAATACTAAATGACAATAAAAGAAATTGAAATTAACATTTGATTATTAAATTATCATATACAAATTTAAGTGGTAAAAGCTATGATTTGTGATACTAATAATTGGTACCCAGCAAACACTCTTACTCATGATTGACCTAATTGCCCCAACCTTCACGCCACATTTGCAACCAATCAATTTAAACTAATCCTCAGAACTATATTATATTCAATTAATATAAATAATTTTGTTTTTACTACCACATAGAGTAATTATTAGGAGTATAACTATTCCTAAAATATCAAAAAGAATTTTCATTTATCAATAATATTTTTTTTTGATGAAAAAAGCAGTGCATTCTTCCTATTCCTATATATAACCCCCTTGATTACACCATGACTCTTCATCTTGTTAAGTCCATTCATTATCTACTCTCTTCTTCTTCTTCAAGAAGACATATATCTCCAATTTAATTCTCACCTCCAACCAGAAAAAAAAAACTGAAAATCCTTGCAAAAAAATCCCATTAATATATCCTGTTTAAGAAGCTGTTATACATAGTGTTTGAGAAATATGGGAAAAGAAGATCTGGGGTTGAGTCTCAGCCTAAACTCTCCTGCTGAAAAGAGGATGACAACAGCCATGCAACTAAATCTCATTCCTTCAACAATAATATCACTTCCTCCTCCTTCTGCCTTCAATAATTATTGGACTACTAAACCTCCATTTACTCATTCCTCATCAGGTTTGTTAATTTATTTCATGCTTTTCTCCATTTCAATAACCAAAAGTGAAGTGAATAATAAAACAAAATGAATTTTTCCGGATCTAAAACCCCCGACAGAAAATTACACTGTTTATATATAGTCAATTTTTATTTTTTTTGTATATAACAATTGAATGTCTTATTGATTTGCAGATCGGAACTCGGAGACATGCAGATTAGTGGAGACGAGGAGTTTCCAAAAGGGAATTGACGTGAACAGGATGCCGGCGACTGCGGAGGAGGAGGAAGGTGGCGTATCTTCTCCCAACAGCACTATTTCAAGCGTGAGTGGAAATAAGCGAAGCGAGAGAGAAGGAAACTGTACTGAGGAGAATGAAATGGAAAGGGCTAGCTCTCGAGGTATTAGCGACGAGGATGACGGAGAAACTTGTAGAAAGAAACTCCGTTTAACTAAGGAACAGTCTGCCGTACTTGAAGATAGCTTCAAAGACCATCATACCCTCAATCCTGTAAGTTTCTTAATTTACACATCATCATATTATATACAAGTATAAAGTTTATTTTATAAGTGATTTAATATGTAAATATTGTTTATAAACTTTAAACTTGAATGTATACTTGGAGTATTGGAAGCAATGAGGTGTCAAGGGTATTTTTGGAAATTTTAATTTAACAAGTATTGATGATGGTTTTTTTTTTTTCCCTGTGCAGAAACAAAAATTAGCTTTGGCAAAGAGACTGGGATTAAGGCCTCGGCAAGTGGAAGTGTGGTTCCAGAATAGGAGAGCTAGGTGAGATTTTTGTCTCTAATTAATTATTTTTCTGCATTACTATAAGAAAAATTAATATATTTTTTATACCCTTCAGATCTCAGTACTATGTTGTTGTTGTAGGAAATAATTAATGAGAAATGTGAACATTCCAACTCCACTTAAAGAAGAAAACATTATTGAAATGTCATCATTTAGCTACTGAAAATAATTTGTGATGGACATACAGGACAAAATTGAAGCAAACAGAAGTAGACTGTGAATTCTTAAAGAGATGCGTTGAGAATCTGACAGAAGAAAACCGGAGATTACAAAAGGAAGTTCAAGAGCTAAGGTCACTAAAGCATTCACCTCAATTCTACATGCAAATGACCCCTCCCACCACCCTCACCATGTGCCCTTCATGTGCGGCGTCGGGCCCCACAAGTACACCTGTCAACATCCCGCCCCATCGGGTTGGTCCACCTCATCAGCATTATCAACCTATGATGTGGGGCCCATCCATCTCACAAGGGCAATATGGTCAAATGGATTCTTATTCTACACTTGCAAGACACAAGTAGTGACAATGACAAAGTGTGAATATTTGAAGTACCATAATGTGTGTAGGGAGGAATATAATGTTTTGTTATATGATAAGGTTGTTGGGGGTTATGGGGGAAGATTTGGTGGGACTGGAAAATCTCTTGCTTTTATTTGTTGTATCGTCCCTCCAATTTTTTCTTTTACTGACTAATTAGGGTTAAGTTATTTTACTTGCTCAATTTAGTAGTTAGTTCCTTCTTTCCCATCATTATTTGTGGGGACTGGAGAAGAGTGTTTTTTTTTTATGTAAAGTAAACTCCAAATCACTTTATCATTACAATCAACTAGTATTTGAATGTCTGCCTCTTAGCAGTAATTTTGGAAAGTTTGTTCAATAATTGTTTCTTGATTTAATATGATTGATTGTACCTTAGTAAAAATTACTTATATGTCGAGGGAATTTAAATTACAAACCTGGAACCATCATATCCTAATTTTATTGGAATTCAGCTCCGTATTTTGCGGGATTTTTGCTCTTTGACTCTTGAATTAAACATAATAAATTTCAATAAATGCGCCAACAATACAAGAAGAAATAAGGATTTAATTCTTGCTATAGAATACAAAATCAAAATCTCTAATATGATACTTCATCTGTCCTAATTTATGTGGGTGTTGATCGACTTGACATCATATGTACGAAAAAAAATAATTTAAATTTGTGATCTAAAATAAATATTTGATATTTATATGATGATAAATTATTTTATTAATAATAAAAGGAAAATTTTAAAATTAAATTATTTTTAATTATATAAAAATAATATATTTTTTCATACATATTAAAAAGAAAAGGATGTTACATAACTGTGGAGTAGTTAGTTTATGTTGATAGACTGAAAATGCATCTTTCTCCATTATATATTTGGATGTATGGTCAAGTATGACCATTATCTTACGTTCACCTAGGAAAAGCTGGTTCTAAAACCTTCCGCAGCACAAGATAAAATTGTTTATATATCAATTTAGTCACCAAATCCTAACAAAGCACTATTGTTACTTACGAACTAATACCAACTATATTTTAACTACTTATTTTAAAATTAACGAAATAATATAAACTAGGCAAGCCGTAGGTCAATATATGAAATGGGAAAGAGCATGTAATAATAGTATAGTTTAGGTGTCTTTTGTAGGGCCGTTCAAAACAGAATTAAAATCGATAAATCGAATTGAATTTTTTTTATTGGTTTATCGGTAATGAGTTATTGATTTAGCGGTTTCGGCAATGATTTTAATTTTCTTTTATTATCAGGTTATCGATTCTTAACTGTTTAAGATTTTTTCTCAGTGGGTTAACTGATAACCCAATGGTAATTTAATGACATATATTTATTACTATTCGGTATATAAAGTCATTCACTTTGAGTTTAGTTTTCATACTTTTATTTCTTGTGGTCTCAAATTTTTGGTTATTATATATTGACTCAAATGGATAATGCAAACCGGCCCAATCTCGAACTTCTTGGGCTTTCGTTCGACGAAATTGCAATCATGGACTCATTGGGAACTTACATAAATTTCAATAGTTTAGAAGTTACTTATTTAGATACACTTTAGTTTGCAATATTACGTATCTTACCATATTTTTGTGCCTCCAGATACATTATGATCCGTCCAATACATGGGGTCAAAATTAGGTGTAATTTGTTTTATGTATATTGTATCCAAGTGGATTGACATGTATTTAAGATACCTAACAAATCTCATTCGCCTCTCTCTCATCTTCCTCGCCACTCTCGCATGTATCTGGTATCTCATATACATACAAATTACTCCAGATACATACAAATACATGTATCTTGTTTGTGTTTAGCGTGATTTGTATGTATTTAGGATACATATGAATCTCTCTTGCCTCTCTCCCTATTTTAGCGTATCTATTAGCAAAATGCATGTATGTAAGTGTATTTTCCTCGATATATGGTAGAAATCTCTTAATTAATGGTAATATACATAATATTTTAAAAGTATAAGTAATAATAGCAAATATGATAGTGAAGTATGTGTAATTATATAATTTTTCCAAAATATATTTAGTCCATTTTACTCTGCTTTATGGCTTCCTCAAGGACTTTTGGGATGGACATAGATGGACAACATGGATAAGGTTTACATCCATCTCATATGATTGTTCTCTTCTTTCTACTCCTACAATTAATAAGTTCCATGCATCGACTCAGTGAAATGGAATTTTAACTACCTATTCCATCCGTTTCAATTTATGTGACAAAATATAAACAGATTATGAAGTTTTAGGAAGAAACTTATGGTGTTAAACATCATATAGGTGGCTAGAAAAGTTTCTTATTGAAAGGGTAGTATGAGAAAAAAATAATAACACTCTCTTGATCTGCTAAAATTAACAAGTAAATTGGAACATCTGTTTTGGTATAGGGCCTAAGTAAATGAAACAGAGAGTATTTTGAATCATCTATTTTCAGCACCACTAAAGTGGACCAGAGGGATTACTGAATAATGGTGTTGTTACGTATTAGCATTGAAGTCACTGTGTGACACTATATATACTGAGCCTTAAAGCTAATTCTTGTAAATTTCTCATTAATTTCTGAGCAACCATCCTAAAGTAGTTTATTTATTACATATATGTCAGAGCAATTTCTCAACTTGGAGAAATGATAAAGGTAGGCATAATGATCATGATTGAACAATTAATTAATGGTGTAGTAATATATAACGGAATAATATATGGAGTACTTGTTTGGAAGAACAGAAGTACAATACCACGGTAATCAAAACATAAAACCAAAAGATTTTCTTTCCTATAACAATAACATAATGAGCCTCATGATAGTACATCAAATACAGAGGAGACTAATTATAACTAAAATACTAAAATCCCTTTATATCAGAAACCTCAAATCTTGAAATGCAAACTGAAAAGGGAAAAAAATAAAACCCTAGTGCCAAAGCAAACCATAAGACTTTTTCTAATGGGCAAGTAAATATACCATGATAAGATATGAGACTTGGACTTAAGTCAAATCCAAAAGCTAGTTGTGATGATTGCTCAAGTCATATTAAAACGCGATGTGAAACTCTTCACAGCAAGTGACCAATTCATGGTATCACTTCAGTTTTGAACAAGAATATTTCTACTGGAGGAGCTTTTTAGCAGGCTGTTTAGCCAATGTACGAATGGACTGAATTCTCTGGAGCCTAATTTGCTCCCTAAATTTAGCTATGAACTCACCAGCCTTCTTGTCTACATTATCCAGACCACCATCACTAACACTCTTTCTTTCTACCTCTACATTTTCCGCGCTATCTTCAATATAATCGTCTGAATCCTCATCACTTTCCACTACTACATTCTCTAGAGACGATGCTTTACTCTCTTCCCCTGAGAACTCCATCAATGCTGGCTCTAACGCTTGCACCTGTGTATCGACTTCTCTGTTACTTTCATCTGCCTTTCCATTTACGAAATCTTTAGCATATACTCTGGCTCTTGCAGCCCCAACGAATGGCCTAATTGTTCGAACAGACTTCCCTTTGTACGAGCTCAATTCAAACGGCACACTCCTAGTACTTCTTCTGTTAAGTTCCTTACCAAAAGAGCCCTTGTGATCATCCGTTACGATAGAGCTTGATTTCAACAGAGTAGATTTTTTAACAATCGATGGTGGTGGCAGAGGAGGTGGTAGTGGTGGATGTGAAACAGAGGATATGTTAAAACTCTGTTTCCTCACAATTAGTTTGTGATCAAATTGATCAATCTTGGCTTGATCAGATTCTGATGAAGTGGACAACTTTCTTGGAGATGAAATCATGGATTTGGGTGAATTAGTAGTAGTTGAGATAGGCTCAAGAACAGGGGATTTTAAACTCCTAATTGGCAAAAGCAAAGGCTTTTCAACAATTCTTGAACTAATAATAGCATCACTTTCCTTAGCAACAACTACTACTGGCTTACCACTAGAATACTGATAATTATTCCAAGTCTGAACTCTATTTTCATCAGACACTTGATGGTTTTCAAAAAAAGATGGAACCTCAAGTAATCTAGATTGAACATTATCAAACTTTGAACTACATAAATATTCATTTTCTGTCTCATCATCATCATCCTCATCGTCATCACTTTTTTTGCTGAATAAGCCATAAGAAACAGCTATACCAACTAAAATAAGCTGAACAAGTTCCCAATTTCCTGTATTTAGAGTTTGGCTGATGATTTCAGGAGGTTGTAAGGGAAAAAATGGAAGTGCAACTAGAAATATGACAACTAACATAGTTTTAAAGGGAAAATAGTTATAAAACTTACAAGGGTACTTTGCATGGTTTGGTTTCTGTTTTTTGGAGATGTAAGGAGCTGAATCTTGATCCATTGAAAGATAGAAACTTGGGTTGGGTTTTGGATCTTGTTTTATATGTTGTAGACTGTGAAAAGAAGATTAGAATATGAAGAAGAGAAATCTTAGGGACTAAGAATAGAAAAGTGGAGAGAGTGATGGATGATGAAAAAAGATTTTTGGGAGGAGTGACATGATTTTGAAGTTATGCTCTTTTTTTTCTTCTTTTAACCATTCCACTATTTTCATTCTTCTCCTTTATGGTCTAACTCACTTTTCTTCTTATTATTATTATTTCTCATTTGTAATACCATATTCATTTGAAGTTTTGATTAATTCAATTCGCATTGAGTAAAAATTAGCAAAAAAGAAAATGCTTCAATTAGGTATTCTTTTTAGAGAAATTTTCAGATATGACAAATTTTTTAAGTATAATTACTTCATATGTGTATAGTTTTTTTAATTATAATGACAAACATAAATGATGTAGCGAATTATACAAACGTTATACCCACGAATTATTTATATACCAAAATATACAAATATTGATATATATATATATATGTATTTATATATCTGAAAAATGAGATCGAGAGAGGGAGAAGAGAGGCGAGTGATATCGAGAGAGGGAGGAGGGAGGCAAGCGAGATCGAGAAAGGGAGGAGAGAGGCGTGCGAGAAGCGAATTGTGTATGTATATTTGTCGAATTGTATATGTATATTTTTTAGAAAAATTGTATAATGATAACTGATATACATATATATATTTGTATATCTCGCAAGCGAGATTTGTCATACCGCCTAAATAGATAGCTTTGTTTGATGCGAGTCATAATTATTTTTAAATTATACCCTAAATACGTAATATAATAGTAAGGTTTGCCATATTGCGTAATTTTCCCTTCTTTTTATTCCCAAGATTCAAAAATAGAATCAAGAATTGGTAATTTTTCATTTTGTTAGAATATATGATAATATATTCTGATTTTGTATAGTTGTTATATTTGGTAGGTGTATATTTAACGATATAATTAGCCCTTAATTAGAGCTAATCAGTTTGGATCCTTAGTCTAACTTTAGGCTTGTAATTTTGTATATAAGCTAATTATGCTTAAGGAATAAGACAGGCAGAATACTTCTTTCATGGTATCAAAGTTCTAAGTTTTAATCCTCACTCTTCCGCAACCTCCCTTCGTCTTCTTCCTGTTGCATTTTTTTCCTTCTCTTTTCTCTTCTCTATGGCTGAGTCCAAATCATCCTTTCACCCTGCTCTTGCTGTTTCTAACATCAAGAATTTTGTTTCCATCACCCTTGAGATGGAGAATGTTCAATATGCAACGTGGGCGAAACTCTTCAAAATTCACGCACGATCTCACAAAGTCATAGACCATATTATTCCTCCAGCAAAAGGCAAGGAGAAGCCTCCTAAGACAGAGGAGGAGATGGAACTGTGGGTTACCCTCGATGCCACGGTACTCCAATGGATCTATGTCACTATCTCTCAAGATTTGCTACATACAATTCTTGAACCCGACACCATGGCGATGGAGGCTTGGAATAGGCTGCGTGATATATTTCAAGATAAAAAATACTCTCGTGCCGTCACACTTGAGTACGATTTCACTCACACTGAAATGAAACAATTTCCCAATGTGTCCGCGTACTATCAACATCTCAAGTCCTTGTCGGATCAACTCAAGAATGTTAGCTCTCCGGTGGTAAATGACCGACTGGTTCTCCAATTGGTGTCCGACCTCATCGAGCCATTCTCCAATTGGTGTCCGACCTCATCGAGCCATATAATGGTGTGTCCACACTCATCCGTCAAAGCGATCCTTTGCCCCAATTTTATCAAGCTCGCTCGATGCTTGTTCTTGAAGAGGCTGGTCTCAAGAAGACGATCAAAATACTTTTTCTATTATGGTTGCTCATGATTCGGACAATTCTCATAAATCTGTTGATCAATCGCCCTCACGACGCCATAATGCAGGTGGTAAACGGCCTCAAAATCGTGGACATTCTGGTAAGAATAGAAATTCCAGTGGGGGTAGAGGAAAAGGCAATTTCGACGGTGGCTCAGGTGGTGGGGGAAAGGGCGGTGGCAACAACAACCGCAATGGTGGCTAGCAGCAACCCCCCCTAATTAGTGGACCTTTGGGCAGCAGTGGATGCAGTGGCCATGGATGCAGTGGGCTGTATCCCTATGTTCACTTCCTACTGGACAATGGGCTAGGCCCAACATGAATTTCCGACAGCAGCGCCAAAAGCCACAAACTGGTATTCTTGGGCCCCGTCCTCAGCAAGCTTACTCGGCTACAGCTCCTCCTCCAACAGATTTCGAGGCTGCAATGCACACCCTTAGTATTACTCCTCCGGATGCAAACTCGTACATGGACACCGACGCCACTTCTCATATGACATCCGGATAAGGTAATCTTACATCTTATTTTAATTTGAGCAATAATCGTGGTATAACTGTTGGTAATGGTCAATCTATTCCAATTCGTGGGTATGTTCATACTAAATTAGAGTCTCCCCATCCTCCCTTGTCTCTTAAAAATGTCCTTCATGCCTCTCATCTTATCAAAAATCTCGTGTCAGTTAGGAAATTCACAACTGATAATTTTGTTTCGCCAGGGCTTATACTTCATCAATGTCCTTACTGCCTTTCACGTTTGAAGCGGGCCAAATAGAGAATGAAATGCATAAAAAAAATAGGGGAAGGAAGTCAGAGACTCCCTTTTTTTTGGTTTAAGGGCTGCTACTACCGGCGAAGCCCGCTTGCTTTGGAGCGTGCTATTGCGTGAAGCGGAAAGGGACAGCGGAAGACCACACCATAGAAGATACTCAGCTCCGCACAACATAGGGATTAGCACACTTTCGGGTTCAATTGACTTTGATCCATTTGAGTTTTCTGTAAAGGATTTACAGACGGGGATGTGTCTAATGAGATGTGAGAGTCGGGGCGAGCTCTATCCCATCACCAAGCCACATGTCTCTTCCCATTCTACCTTTGCTGCTTTAGCTCCCTCCTTATGGCATGACCGTTTGGGCCACCCGGGAGCGCATATTTTGAGTTCTCTTAGGAAGAATAATTTTATTGAATGTAATAAATCTGGAAATTTTAGTGTTTGTCATTCATGTCCTCTTGGGAAACATATTAAATTGTCGTTTGTTACTTCAAATTCTACTACTATTATGCCATTTGATATTATTCATACTGATCTTTGGACATCACCTGTTTTGAGTTCTACTGGTCATCGGTATTATATATTATTTTTGGATGATTTTTCTAAATTTTTATGGACCTTTCCATTATCTAAAAATTTGATACTTATTCCACCATATTAAATTTTAGAACATTCATCGGAACTCAATTTGAATGGGAAATTAAGACCATATAATGTTATAATGGTCGGGAATTTGATAATGGACCTTTTTGAGATTTTTGTAAAAAGCATGGTATTTCTTTCCGGTTGTCTTGTCCTCATACTTCTCCTCAAAATGGAAAGGCTGAAAGGAAAATTCGTACGATTAACAATGTTGTTCGTACTTTACTTGCCCATGCTTCTTTACCTCCCTCTTTTTGGCACCATGCATTACAAATGGCAACTTACCTTCTCAATATTCTTCCTCATAAGTAATTGAATTATCAATTTCCCCTCCAGCTTCTGTATCAAAAGGACCCGTCTTATTCTCATCTTCGGGTTTTTGGGTGTTTATGTTTTCCTCTATTCCCTTCTACTATCATACACAAACTTCAACCCCGTTCTACACCATGTATTTTTTTGGGTTACCCTTCTAATCATCGTGGGTACAAGTGTTTTGATCTTTCCTCTCGAAAAGTCATCATTAGTTGTCATGTTATCTTTGATGAGACACAGTTTCCACTTATAAAATTACACACTCCACAGAGAGACTCCTACGGCTTCTTAGATGATGGCCTTACACCTTACTTGGTCCATCATTTCCTTTCCTCTTCTAGCCCAAACAGTACTCCTCTTGCCCATGATACTACATCCACTACTATTGGCCCCACACAGCCCAACCTTGTTAGCCTAGATAGCCACATAGATGGAACTAACTCGCCACAAGCCACTGGGCCTTATGCTTCAGGCGCAACGCCTTCTCCACCATTATTTCTTAATCATCATAGCCTTCTTCCAAGCCCACATAGTAGACCTGTTCTCATAGCATGCATGGTATTTTTAAACCAAAGAAACATCACAATCTCCATACTTCAGTGTCAAAATCCCCACTGCCCCGTAACCCCGTGTTTTCTCTTCGTGACCCCAATTGGAAAATGGCTATAACTGATGAACTTGATGCTCTTATTAAAAATAAGACGTGGGAATTGGTACCCGGTCCACCCGATGTTATTGTTATTCGGTCTATGTGGATTTTTGCTCATAAAGAAAATTCTGATGGTTCTTTTGAGAGACATAAAGCCCGTCTTATAGGTGATGGCAAAACTCAACTGGTGGGCATTGATTGTGGTGAGACATTTAGCCCGGTAGTCAAACCGGCTACTATTCGTACCGTCCTCAGCTTGGCTCTCTCCAAATCATGGCCTATTCACCAACTTGATGTCAAAAATGCAATCCTACATGGTGCACTTAAAGAGACTGTTTACATACATCAACCTATGGGGTTCCGGGATCCCGATCATCTTACTCATGTGTGCTTACTGAAGAAATCTCTATATGACCTCAAACAAGCTCCGCGAACGTGGTATAAGAGGTTTGCTGACTATGTCTCCACTCTTGGGTTTTCTCATAGTATTTCTGATCACTCTCTCTTCATTTATCGGCAAGGTACTCACATGGCTTATATATTATTATATGTGGATGACATTATTTTAGCTGCTTCTTCTAATGATCTTCGAAAGTCCATAATTGCCCTTTTTAGCTCGGAATTTGCTATGAAGGACTTGGGCCCTTTGAGTTATTTCTTGGGTATTGCAGTTACTCCTCATGCAGGTGGCCTATTCTTATCACAAAAGAAGTATGCATCAAAAATCGTTGACAGAGCTGGCATGTCTTCCTGTAGGCCATCTCCTCCTCTGGCTGAAACTAAACCGAAGTTGAGTGCTACTTCTCGCACATCTTATGCAGATCCTACTCTCTATCGGAGCCTTGCAGGGGCACTTCAATATCTCACCTTCACACGACCCGATATCACATATGCGGTCCAACAAGTATGTTTATTCATGCATAACCCAAAAGAAGAACACATGCTTGCTCTCAAGCGCATTGTGCGCTATATTCAGGGTACCCTAGATTATGGTCTTCATTTATATCCATCCTCTACATCCACTCTCATTTCCTATACAGATGCGGATTGGGGTGGATGTCCGGATACCCACAGATCGACATTAGGATATTGTGTGTTTTTAGGTGATAACTTGATCTCGTGGTCCGTTAAACGGCAACCTACTTTGTCCCGATCTAGTGCCGAGGCGGAATATTGAGGGCTAATGTGGTTTCTGAGTCGTGTTGGTTACGTAATCTTCTTTTGGAATTTCATTGTCCCATTAAGAAGGCTACATTGGTGTATTGTGATAATGTTAGTGCTATATATCTTGCTGGTAATCCTGTTCAACATCAACGCACTAAACATATCGAGATGGATATTCACTTTGTTCGTGAAAAGGTTGCTCGAGGTCAGGTTCGTGTTTTACATGTACCATCTCGTTATCAGATTGCTGATATCTTTACCAAGGGTCTTCCTTTGATTCTATTTGAAGATTTTCGGGACAGTCTTAGTGTTCGGGAACTTCCCGCTACGACTGCGGGGGTGTGTTAGAATATATGATAATATATTCTGATTTTGTATAGTTGTTATATTTGGTATGTGTATATTTAGCGATATAATTAACCCTTAATTAGAGCTAATCAATTTGGATCCTTAGTCTAACTTTAGGCTTGTAATCTTGTATATAAGCTAATTATGCTTAAGAAATAAGACAGGCAGAATACTTCTTTCACATTTCAACACAAAAAAGAAAAATAATACATTTTATGCCCCTTTCTTTTATCCAAGACAAATAACCTCTCCTACAATTGTTTTGTTCCCCACACTTAGCCCCAGGTTCCAATGTCTGATTAAAGATAGAAGAGTTCTATCCAAGACAAATAACCTCTCCAACAATTGTTTTGTTCCCCACATTTAGCCCCAGGTTCCAATGTTTGATTAAAGATAGAAGAGTTCTACTTCACTCTTTTTCACTCTAGAATTTTAAATTTTTTCCACTTTATATTTGATATTTATTGAAAGACATGATTTTTTGGGGGGACAATATTTGATTTGAGTTGGAAAAGTGAAAAATATTTTACATTTAGTTGTTCTTCTTGCCCTGTAAAATTAATTACTTACTGCGACTCACTTTGGGAAAAAAGAATCATTTGTTAAAGTGCCTTTAGTTTCCAGTACCTTAATTAAGAACAAACTAAAACAAATCAATGGCATAGGTTAAGAAAATTGAGAATTGAAACACTTCAATGTAAATAATATAAATCAATAAAGTTCAAAGTTGGCGTTAATATACAAAATAAACTTTGACGTGTCTTGAGATTGTTTATATAATTATTTTTTCTATTTTTAGTATTAGATATATTCTAACTAAAAACAAATTGAAGGAGGTGGAAGGGCATTCGGCGTAGTAGAATGAAGTTTAAAAAAAATGGTATTTGAAAGTATGTTTGGATAGTATTTTATTTGAAATAAGTTAAAATTTTGTAAGTTGAAAAATCGATATCTAATCAAATTTTTGAACTTGAAAAACTTATTTTCAATCACTGACTAAAAAAAATTAGTCGTATAATCAAACAATATTTTAAAAGAGAACTCTACATGCAAACAACTTTTAAGGTTATAAAATGGTACTATCAGTTATTAAATAAATTAATATTTAATTGATCGATCAAAATAATTAAAATTTCTAGCTAAATATATTTCCACTTTCTCATATTTGTTGAATTCAATTTGAAAAAAGTTGGTGGTCAAAAGTTGACTTGAAAAGATCTCCATGAAAATAAAATAATAGTAGCAACTAATAGCATCAGATTCTCCAACCTTTTTCACTTTGAATTGTTGAACTGCCTTGGAAGTTGGAATTAATGACCAAATTTTTTGGGTTACGATCTAATTAAAACCTTGAAAATGATTATGATAACAAAAAACACTTAATACTAAAATATTACAAAAGTATCGACATATATAACAAGTACCTTCTTTAACAAATCTAAATTATTGACTATCTTTCTGATTATCTTCTTTTTTTAAACTAGCGACGTTTATAATTCATTTTTTTTATAAGAGCAAAATTTTTAGGAAATTTAATCGCTACTAAGTTAAGGGAGAAGGTGGTTTGAGATATAGTATTACAAAGAAAGTAGTCAGGAAATTAAATGCAATGTAAATGACTAATACTACACAGTTACAACTTATTTGTAAAGTCAAACTAAGTAAAAATAATTATTGGTGACAAGATCATTACACTTTATATATTATTATGATAAAGTCATGTAATGATAAATTAAAGTTACAAGATATAATCTTACATTTAAAAAACTAAACAACGTATAAATTATTGGACAAATTATGTAAAATATCAGCCAATAAATTTAATTTATCAATTTTTTAGCTTAATTTTGAATAATTACTTGATATGATCATTCGGCCTTGTTAATTTCCAAAAAAAATGATCACCGACTTCTGAGTCTTCTTCATTGTGTCTTTCTTCGTTTCGTTGTTCTTCATCTTCTTCTTCTTCTTCTCTTTTGTTGCTTCCTCCTTCTTCCTCCTCCTCCTCCTTTTTCATCTTCTGATTCTCCATTCTTCTTCGTTTCCTTCTTTGTTTTTTTTTATTCGATTGTATCGTAATTGTGAATTATTTTGAGTGAATTATATAACAAAAAATTCAAAACATCAAAAGGACTTCACATTTAAAATTTAGGACTGTTTTGAGATGATTTTGAGTTGATCGAGATTGAATAGTTAATTGTATATTTTATTTTACTGCATACTTCTGTGTATAGTTAAATAACATTCAGCTTTTTGAGTGTATCATAATGTATAATCAGTATATAACTCATGTATAGTAAGTTATATTGTATAGTTAGTGTATACTTTCTATAACTTTTGGCTATTTTTTATGTAAATAAAATGGTTATATTTGTTAAACTAATTACTTTATTATATATTTTTGAAACTATCCCTAAATCATTAAAACAATATATTTAATCGAAAGATCAAGTTACCGATTAAAAAATAGAAAGTTCATCGTACAAAAATATTGACTATATATATATATTTTATAACATAAATATTGACTTCATCCAATTTTATTTGCTTGAACTTTAGTCATATATGCATGAACTTTCAATAAAAATGATGGAATTTTTTTGTTAAGATCATAAGTTCCAACAAAAGATAATGTGGTTGCCCACTTCATCAATTTGTATTAATTTTAAAACAAGCATGAATTTACAATTCATCGGTGCAAAAAGTTGTAAAATATTTACGGTGTATCCTATTTTGATTACCTCATTAAAGTGTTTAATATTAGACAACTCTCAGGCGTATAGGAGAACTCTGCCTTCTCTGTTTCAGTTGACACGTGCAATTTCTTTTTTATTGATACGCCCTATAATTTGTATTTCAATTTTTTTTGTATCCATTTGTTTTGTTAATTCAATAGCCTTTTTCATTACTTTTCGAAATAAGACTCTATTCTTTAATTGTCCAGCTATAAATTCTACAAGAATATTAGAGTTTTATAAGATTTTGCAATTTTTGTGATAACAATATTTAATTATTGATTTTCACAATTAAATTCTTTTTGTAAGGTCATTTGTAATTCTTTGATTCTGCGCGGTTGACTTTTTATTAATAATTTTGGGAATCCCATAAAGATTATGACCTGGATCAGATTGATTCTTTTTAAATCTTCATACGTGCAATTCAATATCCCCCCCCTCCCCCAAGCTGCTTAGAAAGAGCACAACTATAACTAGCGAAGGGAGGTGATCAGCTCAATTGAAAGAGAGGGTTCCTGGAGTCCTACGCTACGACATTACCACAGAAAGAAAACATGGTCAGTAGATAACTATTTTCTTATTGTAGAAAATAATCAGTTCTTTTGATCTTGTTCCGATCTCTTCCTCCCGAAGCATGAAAAAAGGAAGAAAAAGCAGTCAATCATAAGGAAGGAAATAGAGAAGGTAAGCGCTTTCCTTGTTCAAGTCGATATTTAATGAGTAAGTAGCAAGTAAGTGAGAAATGGTGAATTGGCCAGGAGGCTTACCAATCTTGACTAATTACAGAATCTATTCATTCCTAGACGCCAAGCAAGAGGTTCCATCTTCTAGAATATTCTAGGGTATATTTATGCATTTCATTCAGATGGGTTGAACAATTCATGTGATTGTTTACCGTTGGCAATTGTATGCTCCTAGATTAAGAAACATTTGACTGAAATTTTAACCTATTTTAATATATATGTTTCAATCATATATAATTATACACATAATATATGAAAAAATTGAAAGGGTGTTAAATGAGTTTACTATATTTATTGTTATATTGACAATTTAATTATTGAAATTTGTTCTTTGTGATACAAACTTAACTTTATTTAAAGTAAATTTTGGGTGTTGAAATTTAAAAAAATAAATTATTATTTTTTTCCCCAAAAACTTTCAGAATCACGTACCTAAAATTTCAGTCCATTTTTACATATTACAATGACTAAATTACACACTTAGAAAAATTAAAAGAGTGTTAAAAGAATTTGTTAGATTTTTTTGTGTTTTTGATAAATTAATGATTATGTAATGTTCTTTATAATTTTTGTAACTTATATTTCAAACAGAAGCTTATTTAGAGTATATTTGAGTGTTAAATTATTAAAATTTGAAGAACAAATTATTATTTTTTATTCAAACTCATATATAACTGTGATAAAAACATACAATATTTTTTACATGCATCTCAATAAAAAAAAAATGTAACATTTACCTTTGCTAGTCATACTAAACAATATATATCAAGCGAAAACATTTGATGTTTGTTCTTCACAAGATGACAGTTTGGCGAATATCGGAAATTTATCAAATTTCAAACACGACTGTTACTTTTTGTCCATAACAGCTAAATGTGCAAAAAGAAAGTATTATGATGCAAATATTAATGAAATAGTAACCATAAAATTGGATATTGATCACAAATTTGAGTCCGAAACTGTGAGAGAGAATACGGGGAAGAAAGAGAAGACAGACGTATAGCTCTTTATCTTCCATCTTCTCCAAGTATTGCTGCAATTTTAAGGTAATTCTTTGTTATTTTTCTGTCTTGCTCTTCAATTTTTAGATTTGGTTTCTTAGGTTTTCATCTTCATATGCTGAATTTTTTTCGCCCGTTTCTGATTTGGTTGAATTAGATTTGTAAGGCTTTGGTTTTAGATTTAGTTTTATAGGTTGATGAAGTTTGTATCCGACAAGAATCGAAAGCTGTTTCCGGGATGTACACTAACATAAAGATAATAGGTTTTACGCCTCGGTAGAGTGAGTGACTTAGCAAACAAGCAGGACGTAGAACCATGAGTTCAGTTGCATAAGATTATGAGTCTAAAGGAGGAAGGATTAAGTTTGAAATCAAGAAGGAAGGGGTTTAATTGAGACTGAGTGCCACTTAACTTATTTTGAACAGCTTATAACCTGTTTTTATCTTATAGGCTGCTTTGGATAACCTAAGCCAAATAGACTCAATTATTTTTTTGAGCTTATTTTAAGCACAAAATGACTTTAAGTTGGTCAGTCAAACACTCAAAAAAGTTGAAAATACCTCAGAAACAACTTATAAGCCAAACCAAACGGGCTCTTAATAGTGAATGCAGGCCCATGCTTATAAATATTATTAGATCAGTGACTTTGTTGGAGATTCAGAGATGAGTATCTAGACAAACAATGATGCTTCTATTCTACTATTTTTAGTATATTTGCATGAATTGAGTTCCAAACTACATAATACACCGTATGTTAATGGACTTGGAGCATCCACATTCAACATGATGAGTGTGTGTATATCATCACTAGAGTAGCTATTGACCATTATCCCTTCACTGCATAATACTACTACATACTAATTTCAGCTAATCCTTAGACAGATTATGTTGGTACATAGTCACAAATACCTGATTCATCTCTGCTATTTGACTTAGAAGTTGATTTAGCAACCACAGATTATAAATCAAGAATGTAGTTAAAACTGATTAGTTTATGGGAATTTTTGCAAACACTTAGCAAGCAAAAATTAACAAACCTCATCTTTGTCTCTAATTGATGTACAAAGATCAGTATTAGGTCAAAATTACATATTTTTTTGACTGCTCAGGAGAAACTCTTAGTTTAAATAGGCAGTTAGAAAGTCTTTCATGAAGGCAAAATTGAAGCCACCACAACTTAGAAGTTTACGTAAAGGGATGACTGGTAACCAGACCTTTCTAAATGACATGCAAAGCCGAAGAAAATTATAAGTTATAAATTAACTTTTCCAATGGTAACATGTACACCGTCGTCGATTCCAATTTTTTTACCTAGCAGCTTAGCCATGCTCGAAAATTCCTTAATGCAGTTTGGAACTTTTCTAATGAAATATGAGATAAGTTGTTATTAGTTTCTAGCGATGTATCGCTAAATGCTGCTATGTTTCGGTTGGGCAATAGTTAATATGGGTTTGTAGGGCCCTTTTGAACACTTCCACTTCCTAAAAATCTAAGACACTTTTGTTTCAGATCTTTTCCTACCGGTTCATCTGTTTCGCCTAAATCTATCTCCAAATGAATAAAAGAAAAGTTGTAGAGAGTTAACTTTAAAGTCAGGCTTACTGGAATATTTCTTGCGATTAGACTACCTGCGTATATCTGAATTAGTAGGGGACTATGATTAGGCACTTTAAGTTCTTAATTTACTCATACGTCATCTTAAATCCATCCTCGCTCAACTTTTTCTTTTTCCCCGGTGTGTAATTATGAAAAGCTAACCCTTTAAATTTAATCGGGAATGGATTAATCTGCATATCAACTGCGTAGCTTTTTTGGTAATTTCCCATTGCCGTGACATATTCTTGACAGCCTTTTGCATTTTTAATCTTGCTGTGTTTATACACTGTTTTACTCACTTCTCACTGTAGCACCTGCCCTCATCATCACTTTCTGCTGCCTTTATACTAGTGATGGTATTCTTCGTAATTGAACAAACATTGAATAAAATAGTACCTGAAGGTTCACAAGCAGCTGTATACTTACTCCAGCCAGGTTTATACGCCCTAACTGGCCTGTGTCGTTGTGATTATTGTTCTCGAGTGTGTTCAACTTCCTTCACTTTTGTATGTCCCGTTCTTCTGCTTCCTTTGATTATTGTCACTTAGCTTCTTGGCTTTACTTTGCTCGATTCCCAAAATAAAGAGTATCCTCACTCACAGAGGATTTGATAGCACTCTTACTTTCACGCTTCCTTCAGTGAGCTACTTAAGGTTTAAAGTAAGGGCACTCCTAGCATAGATTACCATTCCCGCTTTTCCGCTGCTATACTAATGTTGCTTAGCTTCTTCAATTTGTGAAATTAGAGGGATTTTTTGGGTGGTCACTATATTTGTACTACATACTTCACTCTGCTTTTGGTTTGCCTATGCAAATGTCTAAGTTGAGAGGAGTCCCGCAACTCTTAATCTCTTTTGGTATCCATTGTTTGCATATGCAATGCAAGGCTGCCGCAATTCAGACTCTTCTCTCTTAGTTTTCTTTAGCGGCTGTTGCTATTATGTATTGGTTGATTTCACTTTCCAACAATAAATTTTCTTCTGCTACTAACTGTAAAATACTTTTAACTAAATATTGCATGCATTTGGCACTGTTCTGTGAGTTGCTTTTACGATATATGTTGGTCCATTGCTCTTGAGCCAAACTGTTAATTCTGATTTCTTCTTTTCAGGTTTTCCACCTGTGTCATTGTGATTGCTGTTCGCGCCTGTATTCAGGCTCCTCAACTTTGGTAAGTATCGTTCTTTAGCTTGTTTTTTGATTATCGTAGTTTATCTCTTCCAATTTACCTGTCTCTTTGTTTGTTTCTTATCCTTAGATTCACCCATCTCCTTATTGGCTTCTTTTCCCCGTCTCTTTCTTTGTTCTTTTTGCTTACTTAGTGTTTAAAAATTGCATGGCTCTAATATGATCCCATAAGGTTAAAATTCTGGCATCATAACGAAAGATTTAAGAATTTGTCTCGTCTTTAATTATTTATGTTGCCCCTTAATTTTTTTCCCCTACTTAAAAAGAATATCAGTTCTAGGAAGTATGTAGCTTAAATTATATCATATGCGCGTGAGATGTCAAACAACATGGGATGTGAGATATAAAATACAAAATATTTTTTTTGAAGTCTAATTACTCACTGAATGAACCTCATTAAAATGTTGAGACATTCATCCTTTGTATCAAACATGTAGGGGAAGCCTGCATTTTTACATTTAAGAGTGCAAACCAATCCGTGTTCATCCAGTTTGGAACACAGTCGAAGAACATTTGTATCAGGCATATCGAGCATTGGTATCTAACATCTGCATACAGAGTGATTTGTTTCTGTCAAACACTATCAGCACTAAAAAACATTCAAAAAAATTATTAATCACTCAAACAATTCATAGTTTTATACTGTTAGAAAACTTGTGTTCTAAATTATAACCTATTTTTGTGACTGTAAAAACTTCTTATTAAAGTTAAAATGAGAAGTTTTAAAGTTAATGTGTTTTCAATTGTTTAAACTTAATTCTTATCAATATAAAATTTTTATCATTATTTTAAAAATAGATTAATAAAAATAATAAACAAACTGAAACTAAAGGCATAACAAGGTATGCATTAATAAGTAAGAGACACCAGATTGTTGGAGCCATTCTACCACTGGCAAATGGCATCTAGTTTGTATTAGGAGCAGTAGATTAGTTGGCATATATCTATAACTTTTCAAATTAAATATAACGACTTTTAAGTAATGGGCTAATACTTAGATTGTGACTAGAGGTGACCCTAACTATTAATGTTCCATCATTTTATTACACATTTTCCTTTTTTTTTCCAATTATGTTCCATATCACACAGTTATATACACGAGGGATCAACTTAAGGGACATTTTGAACATTTTCTCTTCTCCCCACAAAACTATAGATTTTTTAATTGAAAGAAGAGGAGAGCCAAGCAGTTGCCTATGCTATTGCGTGTGGAAATGTCATCAATTTAGAGAGAGGCAGAGGAAGCTCAAATCATGCGCTGAATACTTCCCCCTATTTAGGACCAGATATAGGTATTATTCTCATTGCCCTCTAAATTATCTCTCTTTTTCTCCAATTTACTTCTTCTTTGGTCACTGATTCATCTCTTCTGGGTTCTTTTTGTTCAAAGTGTTATGCTGCTCACTGCTCTTTTGCTTTCTTTTAAACTTTTCTGGATTTCAGACACCCTTTTCACTAATTTGTTAGTTTTTTCATCTGGGTATATTTTATTGGAGGAAAAATAATTCAAAGTTAGGTTCTTTTTAGGCTTCTCACTCCCAAATTGCTAAAGTTTGATATTTTGCATCTTGTTATGGTACTTTCGTTTTTGGGTTAAAATCAATATCAGATAGTAAAAAGTTTTGCTGTATCTTTTCTTATATGTGATTGTTGACGACAATTACTGTTACTCTTTGTTGGGGAAATTGCAGCAATTTATTTATTTCACTTATTTTTTCTTGAAGTATTTGCAGATCAATGGGTTTAGGGAATGAGGTACAGAAGATTCTAAGCTGGACATCTGTGGTAAGCCATCATTATTTTGTCTAATGTTCCTGTATGTTAGTAACTAATGTACATATATGATATATGCCCCTGTGGAGGTGTGAACTGAATGGTGATGGAGAGAATACATTTAAGTAGCAAAATATTAGGCAAGCAGAGGAGTCGTTTGTGTATTGTGCTTAGGCAAAGTCTATCCTTCTCATCACCGATTCTTCTGGTATCTCATCCCCTTCTTTGTTGCTGTTTCATTGCTTAGTTTTCCTTATGTAAATTCTCTATCTCAGTGTTTTAAGTATAGTAGATCTCCTTCATGTTGAATATTTGAGTTAGTGTTTACTTCACTGTCGAGTTGATATTGGTTCAAGGTATCTCTTGGAGAAAAATTCTACAATTCCTGTTTCTCTAATTTCCTGAAATCAGTTCCCTTGATATGGTAGTTGTGCTGAATCTCTTATATATAAGTAGAGTAGATACACATATTCTAGTCTAGCTCAATTAAGTATAAAGAATCTTGATAGTAGCAGACATTTCAAAGGATAGAAATTCACTGTATACCTTCAAAAATATATAGTGCTTGCTATGAATCCTCAACAAATGAGTTATATTGTGAAATTTTGATTAGGTTTTTGGTGGTAAAAAGTTGCTTTGACATCCTACATTATCTATAATTGTATCCCCCCTCCCCCAAGAGCTAACCCTTGAGCTTCAATCTGATTGAGTTTAGTTTTTGGGTATCTTTGGTCACACTAAACCAATTCCTTGTTTTACAAAGTAGCGCATTCACGTTCTTTGAGATTGAGCAGTAAAACATGAAAGATATGATTCACAAATGCATCAATGACATCAAATTGTGGCTGAATTTAGTTCATTTACTAAGGACTTAGCACTGCCCACCTATGGTTGCAGAGAAAGTTATATATCATACTTCGGAGCTCTTTAATTTATAAAGCAATATTGCTAAAATAGTAGTTCCTTTCCTCGGCCACTCTCTTAACCTCTTGGATGATTAGGCTATCAGCTCTAGGGGGACTGTAGTTTAAAGACTCATTTTTGTTTAAAAGGAGCATACTGTTCATTTTTCTTGATATCAATACTAATCATTTTTCTTGGTATCAATATATTAGCTCACTTTTGGTTGTGAACATTTTTCAGTGTGGTAACCTTGCGCTTCATTTTGTCTGGCTCATTTTACACTTGATCATCAATGTTTGGTACTCTGTATTACGCATAGCTCGTATGGTGGAAAATAACCTTATTTCGTGTGGGCTGCTAAAGAGTTACAATGCCGTTGACATTAGTAAAGTGCGCTATCTGGCTGTTGTGATTGAGAGTGAAGAAGCTCGCGAAACTTCAAAAGTTCTTGAGTTATTGTGTTGGCTTGCATCTATTGGTATAAAAAGCATCTGCCTCTATGATAGAGAAGGTAAGGTTGTCAAAAAACTAATCACCAGCTTGTTTGTGCGCTTTCTGATGCATCTACAAGACTTTGCTAAAAGTATGATTCCCACAGCCATTGCTTATTGTAGGAGTGCTGAAAAAATCCCAGACAGCTATTATAGAAGGATTGAACAAGTCCCAGAAAGCCATTGTAGAAGGATCGGATCATGGAACCTTGGTTGAGGTATTGCCAAGTTCCTGGCTAGATATGGACTTATGTTTATGTTAGTTCTTGCATTTCAGTACACATTTACCTTTATTTTCATTTAAAAAATTTAAGTCCTTGTCTATTCACGTGAAGCATTATTCTTGTTGGAAATTAAATCCTGACAAGACCACCTGCAAATCTACATGACATGTGCTCTAGATTGAGTTATGCTGAATAAGATAGACTTACAGAAATTATATCTGTGAGGAATCTGATTAATGGAAGATAGTAGACTACTCTCAATGATTTCCTTGAATTCGACAAATAATTTGACAGCTTTGGAATAAAAAATTGACAATATAAATTCGTCATTTGCAAAGTTAGAGATTGAGAAACTATATAAACAATATTGTGAGTTGAAATTTTCTCATTTCAGAATATTAGGCTGTTGACTCTAGAAAAGCACATAGGCATTTGGGAAAGTGGTGCGTGCACAATTTTTTTACTTGGACAATGACATATTTTATATATTTTCTGGATCTAGGAGAATATTATTTTCAAAGATGTCTCTATCTAGATCAATGATGATAGCCTACTCAGAAGATTTTATCACTAGTAATTTTCATTATGAACATGAAATAGGAAGGTCGGAGAAAAAACAAGACCTTCAAAACCCTTTCCATTCATTTAGTATATTTTATCTTCTCAAGTCATAGGGTGGCTGTTAAGTCTTATTTCAGACGTGCCTAGGATAGTTACCAATTCTTTCTTTCGAATTACATCTCTTCTTCTTCTTTTTTTGCGAATGATGCCAATTTGAACTCATGAATTGTCCCGGTGCTATTTTACAATTATAGTGGACTATGAACCTGGACCTTGAAAATGAGAAATGACAAATAAAATAACTATATAACTTTTACGTTATTTTCCTCCCTTTTTGGATATTGGGGTGGGGTTGGGGGTGTATGGGAAGTGACAAAATACTGAATAATATGAAGTGGAAAGAGAAATAAAACCAAGTGATAGGATCAAATGAAATATTGTTAAGCTTTACTGCAATTGTCTTTATGGTCAAAGTCTAAAGTTAAATTTGTATAATATTGCGCTAATGACTGAAGCATGTTTCCTTTGCTGATACCCTTCTGTGCCACAAGCATGTAGACCTGGAGTTTGTCTCTTTTGCTGATTCAAAGCCTGCAGTGGCCAAAGCAGCTAATTTACTTTTTGCCAAGCACTATGCTAATACAAAACCAGAAAAGCGTAATTTTACAGAGTCTGACATGTTTGAAGCGCTACAAGCTGTAGGTGTGTTGATTTTTCTTCCTTCCCCCTGTTTTCCTGATGTATTCATCAATATGAATTTTTGATCTTTGTGTGAATGGTAGCTTTCTATAAACGTGATAAATTATTAAACCTACAGGTTATGGGGGACCAGAGCCTGATCTTTTATTAGTTTATGGTCCTGTGAGATGTCACATGGGTTTTCCAGCATGGAGAATCCGGTACACTGAGATCGTGTAAGTACATTCGTGCTGAAACACTTAGCATTTTTTGCTCATCTCTTGCATGATAGACTCCAGATAATGTTTTTAGCTTTGGTAATTAAGTTTTATTTTGATTCTCGTTTGCTTTGATTCTATTAAGGTACTTCCACTGTGTTATAGTCTCGAACATTTAATTATGACAGCACACATGCATCTGTAGCTTGTATGTATGAAATTCTTGTTTTTGGTTATCCGGAATCATTAAACAACAAATCAGATAGGGAGGTACAAGATGCTCTCAATTTTACAGGCTAGTTAAAAGCTAGTCATTTGAATTTTTCTCTCTTTTCCTTGTCTAATATTGTTTGGAAATTTGCTAATGTTTCGTGAGCATACACTATTTTTAGGACATGTTTCAAAAGGGTTTTGGATCTGAATTTATTCATTTTTTGGCTGCAGACATATGGGGACCTTAAAGTCCATGCAATTTGGTTCCCTCATAAAAGCCATCGACAAATTTAAAAAGGTGCATCAAAACTATGGTATGTTCGACATTTATACCTGTGAATGCTAGTCTGTTGTCGCCTCTCAAAAAACAACCTTGCTCTTTTTGCATGTCACCCCTGAACCTCCCTGTCTCTCCTTTACTACATTAGAGAAAGGAAGAAAATTATGTCTAAGGTACATCTTGTGTTTGATTTGGTTAATTTAGAGCTTCAATTCAGAAATCATACCCCTAAAAAAGTGAGAAAATTTCAAATTGCTTTTTGCGGACTTCCATGAACCGTTGTAGTGGTGTATCTGTTTGGTATTTAACCATGATTTAGGATTCAGCATGTTTCTGTAATACGTTGATGAATGTCCAACTGATCACGTCAATCGCTTTTCCATCCTTCTCTTCATTTATATAAAACTGATTCTGCAGCTTTAGTTTATAGCGAACCAATTTGAGTTGCTCTTCACATTTCTGTTTTCAGGCCAATGAACACTACCAGGTGGAGTGATTTTCCCTTAGACGGCGACATTGTTACACTTTTCAGCATTTGCTACACGCAGTCAGCTTTGTCTTATATATGTATGATGTTCCAAGATTTCATACCAAAACCAAAAAAAAATTGGCATCAAACCTTTAACAAATAACCCTGTTTTGACTATTGTTGTGCACGTTGTTATATAACTAGTTAGGGATTCCTCTTCAGCAGAATCTCTTCTTGTGAAAAATTACAAGAACTTATGATGGTGTATTAGTGAATGAGAGGAAAGTTGTTTTGAGGATAGTAAAACTTATATATAGTGTGGGGAATTTTAGTAGCTCAGTTGCACCTGAACTTTCGTCTAGTTGGTGACTATTTGATTCGCCACCTTGGAATTCCCTCACCCATTTCTACTACCCCCATTTTTTCTGTTTTCTTTTTAAAACGAAAAAAAAACTATAGGGTGAAAAAGATTGCTGTATGGCAACAATGATACATAGATCTCTAACTTCTCGTCATCCCTCCATAAATTATTTGATGTTAATCAAGTATGATATGCAATTGGAGAACATACCAAACTTCTCTTATCAACATCTTACAAATTTAAAATCATAAAAAATGATAAATAATATGCTGAAGAAATTCTAATCAAACCCTTGAAATATAAAACAGAACCGAATGGAAAAAACGATTTTAGTTGAAAATATTGACCTTTAGATAGTTAAATACGTTAGATTGCGTAGCACTTTGAAATTTTTAGATTTTAAGTGTAATATTTGAAGTGCGCTAATATAAAGTGTTATATTGTGCATTATATATAAAATAAAAGTTCTTTAAGTCTAATTCAAAATCGATCATCATTTAACATTTCTACGAGAAGTGTTTTATTGAAGCGTATCCGATAAGAAAATCTGATATCAAACCCCAGATCGTCAATGGCAGATCTGAAAGTTTAGTGAGTGAGAAATCGTCCGCAATGGCAAAATGGAATCGCCCATGGCACTGACAAATTTGAATTCTTAAATTTATTTTTACTATTTCAAAATTATCTTAAATTTACTTAGTTGAATGAAATTTTATTTGTGTAGGATTTTCATTGTACAAGAGGTTTAAATATTCTATTCTACTAAAGAGAGGTATCAACCTGTGTTCTTGTTAGATTAAGAGTCATAGTAACTTATAAGTTGAAAACTGTTTATAAATTAAAAGAATATGTAGGTTATTTATTGGAGCTTATTTTAAGCACAAAATGACTTTAAGTTGACCATTCAAATACTCAAAAAAGCTGAAAATAACTTATAAATCAATCCAAACGGACTCTAAAAATCTAAGTTGAGGGTAATTATGTCATCTAACTAATATTCCTTCTTATTAAATAATAGACATTGAAATAGTGGGTTCCATGAGCCATTGAATTAGTTTTTATATTTGACCCTACATCGGAGCTAACTCATTTTTCTTTTATAAATCAAGAAAAGATTCTTTTAATTCCAAGTTAAAAGGTTTTTTTTTTTCAAACTTGTCAAAGACACTTTTACAAAATATAATGAAACACAAAATATGGGAACAAATATTCAGAAAATTTTACCCTCATAAAATTTTTACTACATTATAAATTTGTTTTAAGCCATATTTAGAATCACATTACATTAAATATAGAGTAATAATATACACTTAACATAATACATTAATAAAGGAATAATTTAATATTTAATAAGTTGTTAATTATTATGATTTATAATACTTTTTACGTAATTTTTAAATAATATATATTACTCTCTTTGTCCCAATTTATGTGGCATAGATAGAATTTCAACCTAATTTTTTTTATAGGTTTGAAATATTACAAGTTGTTAATTAATGAGATTTATATTGTTTTTTACGTCGTTTTCAAATAATTCATGTTACTTTCTTTGTCCTATTTTGCGTAGCACCAACAAAATTTTAAGAGTCAATCGAATTTTTAATATCTTTAAAATATTTTTAATTATTAATTATCGTGATTTACAATAATTTAAATGATTAAAAATATAAAAATAAAAACTTAAAATGGAGAAACCACAAAAAATTAAGGTGGAACCCATCGATGGTCCCCTAATGTTGACACCAACTTTTACTTACCACCTCAACTAGGCTTTGTTCATTTTAGACACCTCATGTCATGCTCCGTTGTGTCATTTTGACACATTTTTGCAAATCAACTAAAATTATAAAATATTTGTAATCCACTCGCAGATGACGTGACACGCTGACTAATAAAACGTGGACATGTCAGTTTGATTCACAAAAAAAAATTATTATTTTATTTTCCAGCTTATATACCTAAATTAAAAAACAATAACAAAAAAGAAAAAAAAGAAAAAAAAAGGGATCTTCTTCCCCATTTCAATGTTTCCCCTCGCTGCAACCATGTCTCTTTACACACACACCCTAGCCCCCACCTCTCCATCTCTCTCTCTTTCTCTCACCCTCTACAATTCTTTTTCTGTTTTTTTTTCTTTAATTATTATATAGATCTAAATCTCAAAATTTTCGGCAAAGCTCTACTTTTATGATGAAAATAATATGAATTAATTATTTTCTTTGGCAAAATTCGTTATTATTTTTTATAATTATGATGAAGGATTATTAGTGGGAAGAAAATGAAGGCAATGGGTGGAAGATTTTGATGCTATTAAAATGAAAGAGAACGAATTTTTTAGATTGGGTATGCAACAATGGTATACTATCTGCGCCAATGAAATGGGTAAGGTTTAGTGGAGAAGA
Source organism: Solanum dulcamara (assembly GCF_947179165.1). NCBI lineage: Eukaryota > Viridiplantae > Streptophyta > Magnoliopsida > Solanales > Solanaceae > Solanum > Solanum dulcamara. Next base: position 64,380,779 of record NC_077244.1, on the reverse strand, counting down.
ATAAAGAGGTGGGGAGAGTTTATTAGAAGTGGTGGTGGCGCACTGTCGGTGAAAGGGTAAACGGGATTGAAGAAGAAGAAGAACGGGGGTGGGGGTGGGTTGGGTTAATTCAAAAATAAGTTTTATTTTTTAAAAATTCTTTTTGAATTATCTAAATGGAGTTTTTATTTTGTTCAAAATCAGAGTATTTCTATGCTTTTACAAGATTTTTCCAAATTAATGTGGTGGTCATTTGATGAATGGTGGTGGAAGGTGGAAGGAGAAAGATGGAAGAAGAATAAAGGAAAAAAAATATTTTTTCAAAAAAAATTTTTTCACGCGCTCAAAATGAGTGCAATACACGCACTCTGCCAACTCAGCAAAAAGTATCAAAATAACACAGCGTAGCATAACATGAGGTCTCTAAAATGACAAAGTCTAGTTAAGGTGTCTAAATGAAAGTTAGTGCCAACTTTAGGAGGCCACCGCTGAGTTTAGCCAAAAATTAATGAAGTGCCAAAACAGGATCTTGTGCTATTCCAATGATATCTATGCATAGAGGTGTACATGAGTCGGTTTGATTTGATTTTTCATTAAAAATAATCAAATTAATTATGTCGATTTATTAAATTTATAAACCAAATCAAACTAACCTAACGTCAATTTTTCGATGTAGATTTTAGTCCGTTTTTTAGATTTTCTCGATATTTTTGATTTTTTTTTACACCTATACTGTGATTGAAAGTTATAAATAAATTTAAAAATACTTACAATCGTATTATAATAAATACTTTTTTATATATAAAAATAAATAAATTATATATGTATTATGTCGGTTTGATTTGAATTCGATTTGATTTTTTTTTCTATTAATATCAAATCAAATCAAATTAATAATGATCGGTTTATTTTTTTCAACGCCAAACCAACCAAATCAAACCACAAGTCGATTTTTTTATCAATTTAAATTGATTTGTCGGATTGATTTGACATGTACGCTCCTACATATGCCCTATGTTATTAAGCATATTTTTCATAAATTATCTTGATATTCATCAGTATAGATAAAAGGTAAATTAGTAAAATTAACCATTTTATATATAATTGTTTGAGCATGGTTGGAAAATGTACACTGATCAACTAATATGTGATGGATGAAATATATAAATACAAAGAGTAGAGTATTAATTAGTAGACTCCCAATTCCCCAGCACAAGAACTCTCCACTCCTTGAGCATACTCAAATAGTGCGCTAGTTGCTGAACAGCTCACTCTTTTACTGCTGCTTCAGAATTTGTTTAGTCGGAGAAAGTAGAAACACGCGCCTCCATCCTCAGTCCAATAACCACCCTACGTGTAATGCAGCATTGCCGACTGGCTGGATATTAAGTAAATCTGAAAACTAGATATAATGGGCAAGTGTCATCGCGGGAACGATGTTGCGTCGGTCGTACTCGACCGTCCTTTTTCCACTCCCGGACCTGATCACTTCAAGCTCTGGTCTTCTTTTTCTCGTGCATCCTTCCGCCGCATGATCCTCGACGCCGTCAGCTGCGGCGGCGGACGTCACAAGCGTTCTTCCAAGTCTCCTCCCGAACAGCCGACCAACCTAAGATCTGACTGTCAACAAAAGAAACCTGCCGGATCCGACAGGTTGTCGGAGCTTTTGAGGCTGTCGGAGTCGTCGGAGAACGAGGAGGACGTCCGGCAAAAGGTGCAAATGTTGGAGGACTTGAAGAGAGTAGTCAAGCTCTTACAGAGTAGCCATGTTTTGGAAGGAGCGAAGGATGTCCGGCGACTTACCAAGGAGGTTCCCGACACCAGAACTACCCTAGCTTTGCTCGGAGCGATTCCACCGCTCATAGCGTTGCTTGATTCAGAAGATTCAATTTCTCAGATCGCCGCTCTCTATGCTCTGCTTAACCTTGCAATTGGCAATGATGCGTAAGTTTATTAATTTTCATTCAGTGTACGGATTTTCCTTATTCTAGCCTAGTAGGAGTACATAATAATTTTTTGCAATCCTTCGTTTTTAACTGTAGAAATAAAGCAGCTATAGTTAAGTCAGGGGCTGTTCACAAAATGCTCAAGCTGGTTAATGAATTCCCAAATCCAGATGTCGCTGAAGCTGTAGTTGCTAATTTTCTTGGATTGAGTGCTTTGGACTCCAATAAACCCATAATTGGTTCATCCGGAGCAATTGCATTCCTGGTGAAAACTTTGAAGAATGTACAGAACACCAACAGTTGTCAAGCTCGACATGACTCGTTGAGAGCGCTTTACAACCTTAGCATCTCGCCTTTGAATGTTTTCCCCATACTTGAGAGTGATCTAATAGCGTATATCATGAACAAATTGGGAGATATGGATGTAAGCGAAAGATTTCTGTCAATTCTTTGCAATGTAGTATCAATAGCAGAGGCCCGGAAGGCAATTAGTAGTGTACCAGATGCGTTCCCCATGTTGATTGATGTTGTGAGTTGGACAGATGCACCAGGTTGCCAAGAGAAAGCATCATATATATTGATGGTGATGGCTCACAAGTCATATGGAGATAGACAGGCAATGATTGAGGCTGGAGTTGCTTCAGCCCTGCTCGAATTGACCCTTCTAGGAAGCACATTGGCTCAAAAGCGGGCATCGAGAATCTTGGAATGCTTGAGGGTGGACAAAGGAAAGCAAGTTTCTGATAATTATGGTGGTATGAGCACCACGATATCTGCCCCACAAGGTTGTACAACATATTGTTCGAGTGTTGAATTGAACAATGGGATGGAGGATGATATGATGAGTGAAGAGAAAAAAGCAGTGAAACAATTAGTCCAGCAGAGCCTGCAGAATAACATGAAGAGAATAGTGAAAAGGGCCAACCTACCCCATGAATTTGTTCCTTCTGATCATTTGAAGACCCTCACATCAAGCTCAACTTCTAAGAGCGTGCCATTTTGAGATGACTGAGTATTTGGTAGCTTCAAATTTCTATTTAAGGTATGGTTTTGTCTTGGCTCCGGATAACTATAGTATATTGTAAATTTTAATATTAGTATAATAGTTAATCTTCCTTCTTTCGTGTTCATGGATATCTACCACTGTTAGAGAGTTTGTCCTCGTACTAGAGTTAGTTGTTGTAGACCTTACATCGCATGATAACAATAAAGAAGTGACATTGTTGTTGATCGGATACGTATACATTTGCCAAATATATCTGTCTTTTAGAATTTTGATTCTCTAGTAATAAGATCAGATAATAAATTAGCTTAGCTTCATCATATATTTACTTCTTTCGTATTAATTCTGGTTCCTGCATAATTCTCTGCTCAATTTTGGAGAAGAAATATATAGAGTTATGATGAGAAAAGCAATTCAACTCACCATAATCGACCTTACTTCCCCTGATCCTATGTCCACCGCTCTAGCAATATCTCAATTTTTGATTGCAAGGCCGGGTATAATATTTACACCCTGAATTTTGGTAATGTGTAGAAGTTGGTTTCCTTTACCTTATAAACCATTGAGTAGGAGTGATTGAACGGAGCAAAAAGCTTTTCTAATTGTCCCTTTAAGAGAAGATGAAACAGCATTGTGAAAGGTAGAAGGAACAAGCTCTTCTTGAGTAGGTCCACATACCCTTTTTTTCCTTTTATGGATAAGGTTTTGAAAGTTGCTTAAATGATTGGCCAAACTGTTTTCAAGCATCAAATCATGAATGTGTCGGTCAGTATTTTCCTATGTCATCGCCACCATTTCCTTGTACTGTATTCAACATTTAATCTGCTTCTTGGCTTGAGTATGTAGTATAATGAGCCATACATGGTTTCCCCAAGTAGTGTCATTTCGTAATTGCTGAAAATTTCCTTTACATTGTTACACTTCTCAGCATTTACAACACGCAGTCAACTTCATCTTATATACTCCGTCCCTATTTATTTGTCAAATATTTTCTAATTTGATTTCCTTTTTTACTTGTCAATTTTGACAAAACAAGAATATTTTTTTTTCTTCCTATTATATCCTTAATTTATTAACATTGAGTTAATGTTTTTGAGAAATGTAGTGAGTAAATATGTTTAAAATCCTATCAACTATACTAATCATTGTTTGCTTAATAGGTGTGTTAAGTCAAAATTTGACAAGTAAAAAGGACGGAGGGAGTATTTATACTGTTTCAAGATTTGATACAAAACAAAAAAAATGTGGCATCAAACCTTTAACAAATACCCCTGTTTTACTATTGTTGTTCACATTGTTATATAACTAGTTAGAGATGCCTCTTCAGGAGATTCTCTTGCGAAAAATACAGCAACTTATGATGGTGTATTCGTGAATGGGACAGTAGAAACTTATTGGGGAATCTTAGTAGCTCATTTGATTACCTGAACTTTCGTCTTGTTGGTGAGTGTTTGATTCGTCATCTTGGAATTTTCTCACCCATTTTTGCTCCCTCCAATTTTATTTTTTTATTTTGAAAAAACGAAAAAAAATTCATAGGGTGAAAACGATTGCTGTGTAATGGCAACAATTTGTCATCACTCCATAAAGTGTTTGATGTTAATTAGGTATGATATGCAATTGGAGAACATAACAAACTTCTCTTATCAACATCTTACAAATTTTGAAAACGTAAGAAAAAGATAAATAATATGTTGAAGAAAATCTTATCAGTAAATATATTATCAAACCCTTGAGATATAAAACAGAACCCAATGAAAAAAGCGATTTTTGTTGATAATATTGCTCTTTAGATTGTTAAATACGTAAGTTTGTGTAGCACTTAAAATTTTGAGTTGGGTTTAATATTTAATGCGCACTAATAAGGTACAAAAGAATCAAAGAGGTTACGGATTAGTACAATATAACTTTAACATATTTGAAGCGATCCTCGGGCAAGCCAAACTAAAGTTTCAAACGAGCGTGCACATTACCTAATTTTAAATGAACATAACTTTCACTATATGAAGAGTTATATTATATGCTATATATCAAATAAAAAATTGTTTGAGTCTAGTTTTCAACGACAAATTATTCATCATTTTGACATTTCTACTAACCGACAAGGGAATTTGGTACCAAATCTAGATCGCTAATGACAAATCTGAAAGTTTAGATAAAATATGAATATTCATAATGATGTAACTGTACCTAAAATACGAGAAATGTCATTATAATAATAAAATACAAAACATTCTAAATCATATTAAAATAATATCTACTAAAACCACTAAAGGTTATGACGTAGTAATCAATAAGTGGTTTATGCATCATAAAATCTCATTTGATATGTTATTGTCAAAAAAAAGAAGTGTTAAGCCACCTATTATGACGCTGAGTTGTGTGGCAACGCATGGCAAGAGGAGGGCTGGAGCCAAGTATGACCACCATGCGAACTCCTTTCCACAAAAAGTTATATTCTATATATGCCGTGATCCAATCCATCGGGCCGTGCGGGCACCTATTCTATGACCTAAGTAGGAGAATCCTTAACCCCTTATATAAAAACATTACGGAATTTAAATCAATTATCTGAGTAATTAAGTCAAAAGTTTATAAAAATCTGAAGTAATACACTTGTATAAAAATAATACATAAAAAACCCTATAGATATTAGTCTAAAACAGGTATAAGAGTTGCTAAGAGTTATAATCTAAAAGACCAATAACTCAGCTTCTACCAAGAGGAAGGAAAAATAGAAGCTGTTGGAGGATCGCCTTCGTCTTCACCTAAGAGACATAACTGACCCTACAACCAGACTATGCCAAGTGTCATAGTAAGAGTAGTTATCAGTACAAACAATACATACTGGTAGGCATCATCGTTCAATCTGATACCCACCGCATAATATAAGAATAGAAAAATAAGAGATATCATAATAATTAACTTCATCACTTTATCCACCCCAACCAAATAAGTACACTCCCCACTCCCACTTTAGGTGTTTACCACTCCAAACTTCAAAGCTTCACTACCACCCTAGTTACAACTTAAGACTTGTTGGTTATGATCCCTACCTTAAAATTACTCAATCATCTAACAGTCTTCACCTAGCAACCTTAGCCACTCAATGGTTCCGCCTAACCATCACTGGTCTCAGACCAACTGTCTCACGACATAGGGCCTAGACCTCCTACACCCACACTTTCTACTCAACCCGATTTTAGGTAACCACTACTACTACCTCAACCACTTGTTGAAGTCTCAATGATAAGACTCCCGGTCAACAAGAACCTCAACCTCTAAGCCTATAAGTATAGAATGCATTTATAACACATATGTCACATCAAGACCCAGTACAACCCATACTCTCACCCACTAATAAGTTGTTCAAGCTCACACTTCTTTATAACCAACACCTCAACTCAAGAGTTCGTTTATAAGTCCTTAATCTATGGCGCACTTGCCACTAACCTTATATTACATGGAATTACAAGTATCGTCGGGTCCTCTCATGGCACCATTCACACATACACATACTTGGCCCTCTCAGGGGACCCAATCCAGTTATATTTGTGTCGGAACGTGATACTCGATCCAAATATGTGTCGGAACTTGACACCCAATTCATATATGTGTCGGAATGTGACATTTGATCCAGTTATACAAACCAACCATAAAATACCAACAATAAATCACATTATATCAACAGAACAAGTTCATCACAAACAAGCCAACAAATAATTGTTTATATAAGAACTAACTTGTTTTCCCTATCAGTACACATTTAGGCATATCATAAGTAACACAATTACACACATTAAGACAACTCCGAGAATCAAACCAATACCCACACTACCAAACCCTTAGGGTTTATCATAAATCCCCACTTAGTTTTATATCCCTGTACACAATACTATGCCCATTATAAAATAACCGTCTCTATGCAACAATATCACACCCAACATTTCCCAAAGCATTACAGCTCATTTTTACTAGGTCACATTCAAATTAGACCTTAATCCAATCGAATTTCTGTCCGTGACCTATGACCACAACTTAATTATACGATTTCTCATTAAGTTTCCTTCTATACTAAACATTAGGTATAGATTTACTATTCAGAAAAGAGAAATCTAGCCTACCTGGGCACCGAGCAATCGATGAGAGATAATGTTGTTGAATTCGTTGGTTCCAACTGTCTTACGGGCAAGACCGGATTGAATCACCGATTGAAGCCTTCCGAATGTTGAGATTCCTTCCCCTCTTTTCCACAGGTCAAGTGCAGCCTTTTTGGAAGATTTTGCAGAAATCCTCGCCTCTAACTTCCACTTGGAAGAAGTTGGGGGAAATAAGAAATTCGTGACTTAAGTTCTGTCCCATGACCTCTTGCTCTGGCGGTCATATTCCCGCTCTGGCGGCGCCGCTGAGGCGTGACGATCTCGCTCTGGCGGGATGGTGGAACCCAGTCAAATAAATTTCTTGCAATTTCTTTTTAATCGTAATTAACGACGATTCAGGTAGTTACATGAAATATTTTTTTTACCTTTTAGTTCGTCACTATTTATATATTTTTTTATTTAATAAATATTTAAGGATATTATTGACTTTTTTTTTATAATTATAATATCCGAATTAATTTGTGCACACCTCAACTAATTTCACAAAATACTTATCACCTGCCATCATCCATAGGTATTAGATAATTAAGTTACAGTCAAGTTAAACCTCACTTATTTGGCAAACGATATACAAATGTTTACTTTTATGTTTAAGAAATTATTTATTTTAAGAATAGTTTTAGATCATATTACTAAGACGCCATATTCGATCAAAATACATGATATCATATAATAAATGTGCAAGTAACACTCCATAAAAGTGCTTGCTTATTTATTATTGGTAGTTAGATAGTAAATTTTTGGGGTCTTAATACCGGTTTATTCCATATTTATTATATATTTGTGATTTATAGTAAATTATACTTACTACTTAATCAAATTATCCCTAACTAGTATACTCTTATCCCTAGTTTGGTTGCAAAGGATGGATAACTTATCCAAGGATTAATAATTAGTATTGGGATAAGTTATTCCTTTCCGAGGATGGAATAGTAATCCCATGACTTATCCTAAGATAAAGTATGTTAAATAACAAAAATACCTCCTTAAACTCTCTTTTATACACCATTTTTACATTTACGTATATTAATATAATTTTTAACAATATTTATAATAATACTCACAACCTTAATTAATAGTTGTTTTTATAATAATATATTTTTCTATTAAAAAATATATTTTATAAATATAATTTCTATTTATGAATATTTTATAAGTTGAATTTATTTGTCTAATTCTTATGTTTATTTATAGGAGAATTTTCGCATATAGCCACTCAAAAATACCTTATTTATGCTTCATAGCTATAGTTTGTTAATTACAATTCGTAGCTATAGTCATAACAACGTTTGTATAATTCGCGTAACATTTGTATACGTTTGTATAATTCGCTATACAATTTATAATTTTTGTATAACGTTTGTATCTTTCACTATACAATTCATGCACAACGTTTGTATAATTCACTATACAATTTGTAGTGTTTGTATATTTCGATGTACAATTCGATTCTCGCACAACGTTTGTATAAATTGCGAGAATTATACAAAACTCAAATGTATAATCGCGCGAATTATACAAAATTCAAACTGTAATTACAGCTAGATATTTGTCGCGGGCCATAATTAATTCAAACTATAGCTATGTTAGCTAATTAACTAGTATATGTTTGCTTATCCGCGTAATTTTCCCTTATTTATATTTTGATTTTTCTTAGAATGTTCACTTCACTACTAACTTACATATTTTAATTAAATAGTTTATTACTCATTTAAAAATTATATTTTATATATCAATTAAAATGTAAATAAATTTAAAATGTAGATAATTTTTATAATAAAATTTATTTTATTTTAATAAAATTAAAATGAAAGTTTTATTTTAAAGTTAAATAAGATGAAAGTTTTATTTTTAAGCTAGATAAGATAAAAAATTTATTTTTAAGTTAAATAAGATGGAACATTTATTTTTAAGTTAAATAATATGAAAATTTAATTTTAAAAACACACGACACAATCATGGAAATGCATACACAAAAATATTTTAGTTAAATAAGATGGATTTTTTTTGTAAGAATGAATAACTAAAGCTTGCTAAGTAAATGTTAAAAAAGATAATAAATAAGGTGAATGGTATTTTGTAAACAAACAACTTATTCTTAAATTTATGCAATGAATATAATTTTGAATATGACAAACCAAATAAGCAATAAAAACTACTCCAATATAACTAATCCAACATAACTTATCCTATCATAATTAATCTCATCATAATCAATTTCATCATAACTTATATTTAAACTAAACACGACCCCTTATTTTATAAGAGGGAGTTTGAGGTGAGAAAGCAGACATTAGGTCAACAAACCTGCTTTGCGTCCACGAATATTTTGGTTATTTTTTAATGATTTTTTGTTATAATTTGTTTATTTTATTTTTATTTATTTTCTGTATATTAAAAAATTAAGTGAAAATAGTATAAATCATGATAATTAATAATTTAAAATATTAAAAGTATATATAAAATATTAGATTGACTATTGAAATTTTATTGATGTCATATAAATTGGGACAGAAAAGCAACATATATAATTTGAAAATGACGTAAAAAGTAATATAATTTTAATAATTAACAACTTCAAATAAAATTTGATTAATTTTTGAAATTTTATATGTGTCACGTAAATTGAGACAAAGAGAGTAACATATATTATTTGAAAATTATTCAAAGAATAATATAAATTACAGTAATTAAAAATTTAAAATATTTTAAAATGTATAAAAAATTTAGATTGACTCTTGGAATCTTATGTGTGCCACATAAATTGAGATAAATAAATTAATATATATTATTTAAAAATTATGTAAAAATAAATAAATTACAATAACAATAATTTAAAATATTTATAAAATATATATAAAAATTTAGACAATCCTCCAAAATTTCATATATATAACATAAATACAGAAATAATATATATTGGATCCGTGCTAAGAAAATGTCGTGTATTTGTAATAAAAGAGATAAATATAAAAAAACACACCTAAACTATTCATTTTTTTGAGTTTCATACCTAAACTATTGAAAGTGTGAGTTTCATACCTAAACTATCACTTATTAATTTGATAAAAATACCTCAATGGTGTGTAATAACTCTCTCTACTCTCTCTAATTTTTGAAAAAATCTTTCCACATGGATAAAATATTCAATATTGACAAAAAATAATAAAATATTAATATTAGTTAAAAGTTAAAACTAAAGTATTTGTACCCCAAAAAAGATTTTTTTTTTAAAAAGTTAAAAATATTTTTTTCACCCACTCCACCAACTCCACCCCACGCCCCTCCGACAATCCCCCTTCCTTTTATTTTTATTTTAAATTTCTTGTATAAAATATTTTTTAAAAAAATTCATACTTCACCCCTCCCCCACTCCTTCCTAAAAAAATGTTATTATTTTTAAAAATAAAATTATATCCCTTCATCTAACCCTTTGCTCTTAATTTATTTAGTATTTCTTTTTTCATTTTTCTTGTTCTGTATTAGATATGTTCGTAGGAAAATATTTTTTCTATTTGCGTACCAAAATATAATAGAAAAAAAATATTTTATTTTAAGAAAAGTCATGCGATAAGTAAAAAATACTTTACTAAAATCATGTAAATGTAACTAACACAAAATAAGAAAAAAATTGGAAGCAAAAGGGTTAGGTGGGGGAGGTAGAATTTTTTTTTTTAAAATAATATCTAAATTATTATTTGAGGGGTTGGGGTAGGAAGATGAAGTAAGAACTTTTTAAAAAAGTTTTATAAAAGAAATTTAAAAAATAAAAATAAAATAATTTTTTTTTGGTTGGGGGTATGGTGAGAAAAATTGGTGGAGTGGGTTAAAAAAAATGGATCCGATTTTTGAATGGGGGAAAAATATGAAATTTTAACTAATTTTAATAATTTATTTAATTTTTATCAAGGTAAAATGTTTTGTTTATATGGAGTGTGTTGTGAGAATTTTTTTTAAAATAAAAAAGAGAGTGTAGCATGCGCATCATAATGATGAGAGTAGAATGAAAAAGATATGCGAGTTTTTCAAACTATAGTTTAGGTATGAAACTAAAAAAAAAGAAGATAATTTATGTGTATTTTTTATACTTATTTGGTAATAAAATAAGATAAAGATGATAATTAGCTTAGCTTCACCATATATTTACTTCTTTGGTATTACTTGTGGCTCCTGCATAATTCAATTTTGACGAAACCATAAGATTTATGATGAGAGAATCAATTCAACTCCCGATAATCGACCTTAATTCCCCTGATCCTCGTTCCACCGCTCGAGCAATTCGTCAGGTTTCTTCATTAACTCAATTTTTTATTGCAAGGCCAAGTATAATATACATAAATTCATTCTGAATTTTGGTGTAGGCATGTGTAGAAGTTGGTTTTTTTTACCTTATAAACCATGGGGTAGACAAAAAAGTGTTTAAGAAAGTAATTGAAGAGAGCAAAAAGTTTTTCTCACTGCCCCTTGAAGAGAAGATGAAACTGGTACGGAGGAACCACAGAGGTTATACTCCCCTTTATGCTGAGAAACTTGATTCCTCTTCTACTACCCAAGGTAGATTTTTCATTTTAGTTTTTGCTTATCTGGTTTTTTACTTCAATTATGAGAAAGAAATATTTGAAAGAGAAAAAGACTTCTGAAATTAGTGATCTAATACGAGACATAAGACATTTGAGTGGCTATAAATCATCTTATCAAGGATGTGTTTGGCATGAAGGGAAGTGTTTTCTTGGAAAATAACTGTTTTTCTTATGTTCGGTAGGCAAGTAGAAAACATTATTTGTGCAAAGACTATGGGAGGTGAAGTGGGCATAGGGGCTATGAGGATGGGGGTAGGAGTGACTACGTTGGAGGGTAGGGAAGAGAAAATCAATGTGAAATAAAAAAAATGTTTTTTCTTACTTCCATCGGAAAAGTCATTTTTCTCATTTATAAGTAACTTATTTTTTTAAAAAGAAAATGTTATCAACCAAACATGAAAATTTCCTCCATACAAAACACACCTTTACGGTGAAATGAGAAGTTTAAAACTAATTATTTTTCGATATAGAAATGTGTCATTTTTTTGTGGCAAACTAAAAAGAAAAGTGTGCCGCGTAAAACAAGACAGAGTGAGTAGGTGATAAAAACTTAAGTAAAAGACAAATGTCATATATTTATTAGTTTGATGTAAACATTGGGTGAAGAACATTGACATTTGCATAGATGTGGACCATTAACTGCTGCTTGGTGGAGGCTGCAATTCTGTAAAACTTTTAATTTTGCTGCTGAAATTACATGGATTTTATTGAAACAACATGATTAAAACATTTTGGTTGAGTTGGTCTCGAGTCTCAACCATGTGGCAACTTAGTTAATGTAGTTAGGCATAAACGTAGATTAAGCTACATTGGTCATGTGCAAGGGCTTGTTTTCCAAAAGAATAGCTCTTTGCATAGCGGAATGCTTTTATGTATAGATTATCCTCTCCTGTCACTTTTCTGTAGTAGGCTTTTATTGGTTGCAGTTGCGAGTTGATTTGCATTTGGGGGATAGTAATACTGAAGGTAGCTTAAATCGATCTCCAGTTAATCGTTTCATCATTGGAGTGCAGGTGACTCAAAAGAAAGCTTCTACATTGGTCCTCCGGAAGGCAAGAGTGTTGTTAGTAACTTGAATCAGTGGCCTGCACAAGGTATTCTTTACATTTTTATTTGAGGTTACCTCGTGATATTGTCCTTAATATACTTTGGCTCTTGGGGTTCCTTCGTCTTTATTGTGCTGAATACCTTTCCTTTAACAAGAAACATAGATTTTTACCATCAAATGCTCCCTTTTGTTTATCCGTGCATCAATTCACGTGTGCTTCTAGACATATTCCTTGTTTGAAGCACATTTATCCAGAAAATATGTGTGGTGACTCTTTAATGTTTTCTTCCATTTGGGATGTCTAGAAGTTCTGCCAAGTTGGAGATCAACCATGGAGGTTTACCATAGAAGAGTCTTGTGAGTATCACTTTGATGTATATGTTCTGGAAGATATTTTAGATTTCTTTATTCCTGAAACTTAATCATGGTATAAACAACTGTCACTCCAACCCCTATAAGTATTTCATATCACTTAGCTCCCTATGCTCATAATTTTGTGTAACTGAAAGTTATATGATGTTGTTGAAAGTTCGATCTTCAAATAACTCAGCAGCCAAGGGTGTGGCCTAATTGTCAATGAAGTGGGTTGAGAACCATGAAGTCTCAAGTTCAAATCCCGGAAAAATACTAGGTGATTTTTCCCCCATATGTCCATGCTTTGGTGGAAAGTGTTACCCGGTTCCCTGTGTTGGTGGGAGGTAGCAGGTATCCTATAGAATTAGTCGAGGCATCCACAAGCTAGCCAGACACCAGTTAAAAGAAAAAAGAAAATAAAATGAACTGTCCAAGGTGCATATTATCACTGGGTCTTCATCTTCTTGCTAGCAGCCGAGTGTTCTGCATATGCCTAGGTTACTTGATACTTTCTTGTCTCAGGGATGCCGGTATAAGACTAATTTCACTGATTGCCTTGGCATTGGATTTGGACAAGGACTTCTTTCATAAAGCAGGGGCATGTGATTCACCCAACGGATTCCTTCGTCTGTTACATTATCCAGGTATTAGTTCCATAAATGACGTTTTTCTTTTTGAGTTTTTCTTTTCCTTCCTTTTCTTTTAAAAAATCGTGATCAGGACCTCAAGATGATATGAAATGGGAGGAAAAAGAGGAGACATCTTTGTTAATTGATGCTTGTAAATCTGCAAAGACAATTTTTTCAGGGAGATAGCAGTTTCTATGGTATTAGTTTTCTTCCTTTGTGTTAGGCATATTTGTTTGACGAAGCATTGTGAATTAAAAAAGTGACATAGTTATGGAACACTCTTTCACATAGTTAATATTTCCATGCTTAATAACTGCACCTGATGCAATACTTGAATTTCCTTTAACTAATATGGTACGAGGTGCTTGGCAAACCGATATAAATCATTCAAATTGAGCAGTGAGCTCCCTGCTTGATCATTAAATAGAAAGCTTATGTAAACTTTCTATAGGCGAGTTGCAATTATCTGAACAAGTGGTGTATGGTGCTTCTGCTCATTCAGACTATGGGATGTTAACTCTTCTAGCTACAGATGGTATTGGTGGACTTCAGGCACGTCTGATATAAAAAAAATTCTTTTATCCAAATCTGTGATTCTCATGAATGCTTATATTAACTGGTTCTAGAGCTAACAGGTTTGCCGGGAGAAATTCAAGCGACCTCAGATATGGGAAGATGTGCATCACCTCAGTGGGTAGGTGCATTGGTCAGTCTATAACTGCTAATGGGTCGGAGTAGCAGGCAAAAGTGTCAAAACTTCTCGTATCTTTTTTATTCAAACATAACTGCTTAAAAAAGTTTCCAAAGACATATTACCAGTAGAGCTTTTTTCTTTTCAGCGTAGTCTTTTCGCTCTCCTTGAGTAGGTCTATATACCCTCTTTTCCTTTTATGGATAAGGTTTAGCAAGTTGCTTAAATAATGGGCCAAACTGTTTTCAAGCATCAAATCATGAATGTGTCGGCCAGTCATTTCCTTTGTCATCACCACCATTCCCATATACTGTATTCAACATTTAATCTGCTTCTTGGCTTGAGTATGTAGTATAATGAGCTATACATGGTTGCCCCAAGTAGAATCATTTCATAACTGCTGTATTATTTTTTTCCGTTCTTGTTCTGCAGGGCTTTCATAGTTAACATTGGAGATATGATGGAGAGGTGGACAAACTGCTTATTTCGGTAGTGCAAATTTTCTATTATTTTTTATATCTAAATACATCAGAATCCTTCCCTGGGATCGTTTCCTATTCTGAGTTCATCAGATGTATTCTTTGTATTGCTTGATTATGTGCTGAAAGTTCATTTTACCAAATTCAGTAGTAACAAAATACAACATGTTTTATAATATTCTTCTGATGCTTGACATACATTTTGTAGGTCTACATTGCATAGAGTTATGCCAACGGGGCAAGAGCGTTTGTCGGTAATCATGATTTCATCATACGTTAAAATCCTTTTCCCTGTCAAAGTCTCTGTTTTACCCTTTATTCAGATCAATGAATGTCTGGGAAATATTAATATATATACCTTGATTAACTCGGCCCTTATTCTGACATGTTTGGGATATTCATCTATCATCTTTGCTAGTGATTAATATACATTGCACTGTGTATGGTCTGTAGCACTGCAACTCTGAACATAGAATGGATATGCTTACACTCTAATCTTCCTTTAAAGGGAGGCAACATAATTCACTTGATTCCTTTCATGGTAGAATTTGACTAACACCCTATACAAAAAAATTGTATTTGCATAGAGTAGTGTCAGTGTTTTATGTTATTATCGATATAAGAAAGCAGAGAATTTTTGTAAGATCTCAACCAAGGTAAAATTTAAGCTTGGAACTTCTGATTGGCGTAGTTTTGTGTTTATGAAACATCTTTCAAATGCTTTGATATAGTAGTGAACAAATCAGTGGAATATATTTATACCGAGTATTCTTTTAACATAAAACATTTGGTTTTCACCTATTTTCCCAATCTCTCTAATATTCTCACACGATAGATATCAGATGATCTGTGAGAAATAGTCCCTCAATCCCTCATTGTTCAATCACCAGCCACGTAGGAGGAAAAAAATTCATCCCTGACTTATTTCCAGTGATTTTCGATGTCACTGGCAATTTTTGGTGACTCCCCATAAACCAGCACACCACAAGGTTCCAAATCCTCATGCGGGACATTACACAAGAAGTTGCACTGCTACTAGAGCCTCCAGGAGCTTTGGACCTCGCATCATGTTCCTCACACACCGGCGATTGTATAATTTCTGGCTACTTTCTGATCACAACTTGCAGGTGGACGCCTTTTTTCTGATTACTCAAGCCTTGTGCTTGGCCTAGTGAATTTCAAAGTTTTCCGTCCACTCTTTGGCAAAGTTTTAAGGATAACATTTTAGACAATTTTTTAAAATAAATTCATTTTGTGAGTCCAACTCAGTCTCCTCTTTTGTCCTTGAGCACTTTTCTAATGCTCTTCTCTTGTTTGTCTCTCTTCAATTATTTGAAATTTTTCATGTACTCTTATCAATCTAACCAATATGTCATTTAATCAGGCAATACTAGTTCCAAGAGTCTGTGGTAATATGTGTTCCGTAATTACTATTGAAGTCCTAATACTAATCAAATAATTTATTATTATTGGATCCCTAATTGTAAGAGGAAACTATTTGTTGTAGTCTAAATAATGATATAAAGCATAAAATGTTCATAAGCAACTACCCAAGAGCTGTAAACATTGTGAGAGAATGAGCGAATCTTTTTTTTCATATTCTCACATAAGATATCCTAACAAGTAATTTGTAAGACAATCCTGAAAAGTGAATTGTTTCAATGAAAGGAATGTCTATTTTGATTGTTCTGTTGTATTTATGGATTGGCCTCATGCAAAATGTAGATGGCTTTCTTTTTGGATCCAAATCCAGATTGTGTGGTGGAATGCTTGAAGAGCTGCTGTAGTGATTCATCTCCTCCCAGGTACTTGCAAATTTTTGTACTAGCCTTGAGCTGGATTCTGCATTTTGAAAATATGTTCATGACTTTGGGAAAAGTTTTAATCTCTCTTGGAGATGATCTTATTGTTCATGGATGTTGAAGTTGTAAAAAGAATATACCTCCTTGAAATTCTGTGAACTTGATTAACTTCTTCTGTGAAGTTCTTCTTTGATTGGGATATTTGTCAGTGTGCCTTTAGGGTACTGTCAAAAAGTTTTTCCTTACTGTCTGTTGCAGACTCTCTTATGTTCTGTTTGATAATATAGGATGATGTAAAAATGCAATGGCGGTGCTCATATTCTTTCTATCTCATATTTGGTATTCTTGCTCTGTCATAATTTCTGTTCCAGTCTTCTCCAAAAACTTTTTCTCTCCAAAGTTTAGGCTTTCCCTTATTGCCTACTTGATGCAAATGAATGATCCCAGAACGGAAAGGTATTTCTGGTGTTTCGTTCTGGTATATATTCACATATTTGGTATTCTTGATTCCTTCATAATTTTGTATCAGTAGTTGATACCATTCTACTAAAAATGCTATGTATTTTTTTTTCCTTCGTTGGAGCTGTCATTCCAGTAAAAAGGGTGCAATTACAAATGGACTACAATATGCAGTTCTACCATCAACCTTTATCTCGAGCTCTCATCTCTCTCATCCTTCGTTGCCTATCCCTTACTCCCCCTTCCTTGGGTATGGTGGTCCCCTTCGGCCTACCTCGATCTCCGGTATTTCCCTTATGGTGGCCAAGACAATTAACAGCCTTCTTTTCCCCAGCCTCCACCCTTGCCCTTGGCCTCAGGTTTCGCTAACACCTATTCCCATTTCCTCCATCATCTCCTTTAAGGTGCTCCACATTTTGGTCATTAACACTGTTTTCGTTTCATTGCTGACTCGTCAAATCGGCATACCAAACTTAGATAACTAAGTAAAGAATTAGTAGGGGCACAAACTCATCATATATGGATTAACTTGTTCTAAGAAATTGGCCACTTGAATTCTGCATAAAGAAATGAATCAAGATAAATAAGGCGCGGCCTGATGCTTTAGTTGTGACAATGATGATTTCTTATTATGTCTTACATGATCACTTCTTCCCTGCTGGTAGATTATCATAGTACGTACTATGGAGATAATCTGAAGTTGATTTTCCACAGATTTCCTCCAATTCGTGCGGGAGACTACTTGGAAGAGCGCTTCAAAGTTACATATGCATCATAGGTGAGTACTGTCTCATCGCCTCGAACTTGACAGAAGTTGCTCGCGCACATGGAAGGCTGATCATAGAAATTTTACTACAAGTTTATAGTCAAATTATTTCAAATTCAATCTCTTCTGTTTGGTTTCTCCGTAGAGACGCTTAATAGGTCAATGCAGGGAAAATAAATTTAAGTTGATATCTCTTCTTGTTTATTTTCGTGTGAAATGGAACGATCATAATGTCTTTGTTTGTTTTAGTACAGATTTTATGCGAGGAGTCATTGAATACTGTTACGATTACGGGGTGAATTGTTGTTTGCTGAGAACTTCTAAATGGCATAAACTTAAAAAGAAAAAATATGTTGAAGTTTTATAATGTTTAAAGTTGGTGGAAAAAAGTTATATTAAAATGAGTAATATAGTACCAAAAAAAAGAATTTTATTCAGTCAATAAGGTAATTTTTAAGGGAGTTTTATTCATTTTCTTCCATTTTGCTTCTTTTGTCCACTTTTACTAGTTACGTTTTATCTTTTGATATTCAAACTGTTTGGACTTTAATCAATATTTTAAATTATTTTTCTTATCACATTAATATAAGAAGAATTCAACTTATAGTATTTTTTCATATAATTTTTGAACATCAATATTTTAAATTTAAAATATCAAATTAATTTAACTCAATTTAATTTTGAAGATCAATCAAATTAGTTCTCGTAAAACAACACGTGAGAAGTAAAAACCGAAGTAGTATAATTTTTTCTGCGCCGTCAAGACAGCAAATTTTTCATAAATAATACTAACAAAATCAACAACCCATTTCGTGAAGAAATAATTATATGTCAAAAATGTACTAAGCATACTATTCTCTCCGCTCTCTTTTATTCATGACATTTCTTTTTTTTTAGAATCAAATTGTATAGATTTTCATTAATAATTTTTAACATATATTTTTTAATTATATTATTATGAAAATTATTGCAACTTATAATATTTTTATATAATTTTAAATATTTAAATATAATTTAAATTAATTTTATTTAATTTAACTCAAAAAATTAATCAAATAAATTCTCGTAAATCAAAAGGTTGGCAAAGACTAGGGTTAGGTGGGCTCCAACTGGAGAAAATGGCCGTACTGGTCCAATAAAATTGCATGTTATTTGTTGTATTCTTTTTATTCTCTCCTTTTTTATATCAAGATGTATTACTATTGAGTCGAATATCTTTCGGAAACAGTCTTTTTATCTTCATGAGTTAGTGATAAAGTTTGTGTATATTATAGTAAATCTTACCTAAATCACATTGTGATAGTTCCCAATTACATTCAATCCATACTGTTTTAAAAATTACTCAAAATTCCTTCTTTTTGGTCACTTTCGGATACATAACGTAAATTGATGTATCCGACTTTTTGATACATCACAGAGAATATGAGAGAGTAGGAATTTTTATAATTTTTTAAATGGTAGAAAATTTTAGAGAATATGATAAAATAAATAGTGTATTTAGGTAACTTTTCCTATATCCTAGCCTCTTTAAATCTCACTTATGGGATTTTAGTGGGTATTATTATTGTTGTTATTATAAGGCCCAATAGCTAAGAAATTCCAAGGCCCAATAGCTAATAAGAACTGTCTATCTTTTAGTACTCCACTCTCACCAAAAATTAGCAATCTCCATTTCAGCGCCACTCCAAGCTTTCATCAATGGCGGCTTCAACAACTCTTTCAAGTTCCATCACCACCTTCAAATCCTCTCCGTTCCAACCACGCGCCTCCTCTATTAACCCTCTCCCCTCCGTCAAATTCCCATCGATCTCCTCCAATAATCCCTTAATTTCCCATTTTGTCGAGACGAAAACCCCCACGGTCGCACCTCTCCGCTCCGCCGCCGCCTCCACTACACCGGAAACCACCAAGAAAGCCTCCACATTTCACGGCCTCTGCTACGTCCTCGGCAACAATATTGACACTGACCAAATCATTCCAGCAGAATACCTAACCCTTGTACCTTCAAACCCAGATGAGTACAAGAAACTTGGTTCCTACGCTCTCTGTGGACTCCCTTCATCGTACGAAACCCGTTTCGTCGAACCGGGTGAATTCACGTCCAAGTACTCCATCGTCATAGGTGGCGACAACTTTGGGTGCGGGTCATCGCGTGAGCACGCGCCGGTTGCTCTAGGGGCAGCTGGTGTATTGGCAGTGGTGGCGGAGTCGTACGCGAGGATCTTTTTCAGGAATTCAGTTTCGACTGGCGAAGTTTACCCGCTTGAGTCGGAAATAAGGATTTGTGAGGAGTGTAAGACTGGTGATGTGGTGACTGTTGAAATTGGAGAGAGCAGGTTGATTAATCATACAACTGGAAAAGAGTATAAATTGAAGCCTATTGGTGATGCTGGTCCTGTCATTGAAGCTGGTGGCATTTTCGCTTATGCAAGAAAGGCTGGAATGATTTCTGCCCGAGAAGCTTAGTTTTCCAAGTGGTAATTGGCTCAGTTCACTAGTTCTTTTTAAAGTTTTGTACTTTATGCTTGCTGAAAAAAAGATTCTTGCATAATAAATATGGTGTTTGTTGTATGACTTGGACAAAAAAATCACCACTCTTTAAAGTGTCTTGTGTTTTGTTATGCCTTTTACAGTATAAATCGATGGATACACTACATCTGAACTCAAAAATAGTTGGGTTGGCTATATGATCCGAATTATTCATCATAATTTCATTATTATTAGTTTGCTTTTTGTTTGATGACCTAGAAATCTGTCTGTGCCAACTTTAGGACCAATCCCACCCTTGGAAACTCGGGATAATGGGCCAGCCTCTCTATCCTTCTCCGCTTAAATATCAAGCTGCATCATAATTCATTATTGTTAGATTGTTTTTGTGCTGACTGTCAACTTAGTATTGTTTCTCCTTAATCTGAGTGACACTGGCTTTGCTTAGCGACGTAGGCTGTGTTATGTTTTTATCAATCTTTCTTTTTAAAAATGGCATAGGCTGTTATGGTGGCTACTTTATAATTTGGATAAAAGAATCAGTTATCCTAAAAGGGTATCTAATTAAAGTTCTGTTATGCCTATGTATAAATAATTTTTGGAATATGTTTACCACTACCGACACCTTGTAGTTTTATGATAACTGAAGAGCCTGCCTTCGCTAGATCTTTTATGTTATTAAGGTTCAAGTGTTCAACTAATATCTGGTCTTATGCAAGGAGATACATTCACCCACCTCCTTCCCACCTTCCTTAAATTGTCCCAAGAAAGAATGTGGTTTTGAAATGAAGACCGTCAAAGTTACAACTTAGCCCTACAGGAACTTGGAATCTAACTAGGAAAATGAAACTAACATTAAATATCTGTTAGTGATTATAACTTACTTTGAAACTAGCTGAGTTGAGGTGACAATGGACAGGTGGACACCAAAAGTAATTTATGTTCCAAGGGAATTAGTGATTTCCTGTTGATTGCAAGGTTTAAACTACGTTGAGGATCATCCTTGACCATAGTCAGATTTTTGATGAAACTAGAGTTGATTTGAGGATCTGTCAAGTAAACTTACAGCAGACATATTATATCAAATAGAAGTCAGTTTCTGTTGGCATTGGATTCCTAAGAATAGAGAAGCATTTCTTGAGGTAGTTTGGAAGGGGTTGATCGATAAATCTACTACAATATGATCAGAGGATTTTTAGTAGGGATGAGCAAGAACAATTATCTAGCTAGTTTAACATTTTCCAAATGTAATTCTTGAATCTTTTACATTCAATTACTAGGACATATTATATCAAATAGAAGTCAGTTTCTGTTGACATTGGATTCTTAAGAAAAGAGCAGCATTTCTTGAGGTGGTTTGTAAGGGGTTGATCGAGAAATCTACTACGATATGATCAGAGGATTTTAGTAGGGATGAGCAAGAACAATTATCTAGCTAGTTTAACATTTTCCAAATGTAATTCTTGAATCTTTTACATTCAATTACTAGGACATATTATATCAAATAGAAGTCAGTTTCTGTTGGCATTGGATTCCTAAGAAAAGAGCAGCATTTCTTGAGGTGGTTTGGAAGGGGTTGATCGATGATCATAGGATTTTAGTAGGGATGAGCAAGAACAATTATCTAGCTAGTTTAACATTTTCCAGATGTTATTTTTGTATCTTTTACATTCAATTACTAGGGGATAAAAAGATCATTTTATTCTTGGAGCCAATGAAACATGAAGATTTTGATTCAGGAGTTTGTATGACATACAATTTTATCTCCTAAGATATGAACTTACAAAGTTTGCCTAACAATGATGAGCATACATGATGCACGTCGTGGATTGGTTGATCCTTAGAGGTGATTTTTATCGCGTATCCCAGGATCTAAGTTGAAAATCTTGTGCCTCTTGTCTTTCACTAATTTACTTGGTAGTCACACACAAATCGAGCTAAGATTCTAAATTGTTGTGGTTCAATGTATAGTGCTAGTTCCTGGCGTTATCTCCCTTAGGTTGTTTGTCTTTCACCTTATGCCATGTGGAGTTTCCTCTTTTTTGCTTCTTAATGAAAGCAAGTTTCGTGGACCTGTAATAAGCATAACTTCCTCTTTTTATACCTAGTCCTTATCTGGATGAATAGGCTATTAGTAATTTAGATCATTTGAGAATTGGTTTCATGTCTTGTCTTGTCTCCAGCTAAAACAAGGAAATTATCCCAAAAGTTTACTCTAATTATTCCAGAGACAAATATTTTGTTTCCAGTGGAAGAAGTCAATTTCCTTTGCTCGTTTCAGTGGATTAGCAAAAAGTTTACCTTCGACATATGTCTATTGTTAAAGCCCCTTCTCGTTTCTCTCTAGAGTAAATTTTGATTCAAAAACCTTCTCAGGGTTTACAGTATTAGCAAACTGGTGTTATAGACAAGTGACTAATCTCCCTTCTCTTGGTGTCAAGGGTGCTTTGTAGTTTGTACAGATGCTAAAGATTATGTGCCCATATATTACACTTGATGTAGTCCTTTACTGTAACTTCAATTCTATTTTATTTTATTTCATATTCTTAGAACAAGTACTGCTTTTCCAGCTGATGATCGGTTACAAAACTAATAAGGCGTCACTTTTTTAATCTGCAAACAAAAAGATCAAGGTAGATGCAGTCGAAATAGAGCACAAAAGTCGGTACTAGCCTAAAGTACTCCCTCCGATTGGCAATTTCATTATCTGCAGATCTCATTTATTGTTCAACATAAATATGACGGTACAAATAAATTACTTTTTTCACCTCATGTATTAAAACAAACATTTAATTTTGACCAATAGCGAGGGCACGGAAGCATTTCTCAATTCGGCGTAATTCCCTTGCAACATGAATCATGGTAGGGTCTATCATCTCCCTTCACAACTGTGCATTTCCTAGCAAGATCCAAGCAGTCTTTCAATTCCAAATGGTACATTGTCCTCTCTAATATAGCGATCAACAATGTTGGCTGGAAGATTTTCAGAAGTTGGATACATAAAAAAAAATTCCAGTAAATAGCTCAAAGAGAAGAACCCCGAAGCTGTAGACATCAATTTTGAGTAATTATATCATCGAGGGCATTTTCAGGAGCTATATACCCGATGGTTCCGAGCACACCATCTTCTGATTTTGTTTCCAATTTTCCTGGAGGCAAAGATATGGACCATGAGAAGTCCACAATTTTGGCAACGCCGCTATTCTGATCTATTATCATGTTCAATGGCGTTAGATGATGGGCGTAGTAAATTCGGTATGGAGGAAAACGATTGCAGAAGCAACCTTATTGGCAATCCGTAATCGATTTCCCCAAGATAATAATGATTTTCTATTAATATTACCCTTGAACAGTTCTAGACAGCAACCTATGAGTCTCAGCACATTATTGAGATGATTCATCTGAGCTGTAATCGCTATATCTCGGTGGATATTGTTGGATTCCCATCTATTGAGCCTAACTAAAACGGGGCGGTTGTCCAGCGAGCCTGTAACCATATACACATCGGAAAGTTCCATTTTGCTTTCAGAGTGTTTTATTGCATTCTCGATCTCAGTGGCAGTGAAGTAACGGATGAGAATTCTGCAATTTCCGTCGCATAAGGCAAGAAACTCCTCAAGCAGGGAACTTCCATTCTTTAAATAACAATCCTGCTCTTTCTGCAGAGGCTGAGGATGATGATTGTTTCTTCCTTGTGAGTCCCCTGAAGAACTGCATATTTTTGCAGTGGGCTTAATTCAGTAAAGCATCAAATCACTAGTGGAATGTACGGGAAAGATTCCTGATGATCTTGAATTCCATACAAAATGACAATAAATATTTGATTACTTTTGTAATTTCATTTTTATTTTTAATAAAACAATTTATAACTACTCAAATTTTTAGGACTACAAAAAAATTTAAAATTTGTTGTAGACTATGTATTTAATTTTTTTCCTTTAATTTTATATCAAATTAAATGATGGCTCGGTTGAGAAAAAATACTCGGTAGTATCATTCATATTCTTAGAAAAAGTACTTCTTTCTCAGCTGATGATTGGTTACCCTGGTGAATCGTTGTTGCTGTGAACCAACTTGAGATTGTATGCTTATGATAACAAAGTAGTTTCTCCTAGGAATCAAGAGAAATTCACACTGCTTTTGTGTTTATGTTCCTTCCCAGTAGTAATCACTATCTATATAGTAGCTGCATAAATCCTGGGATCAGAATTGTTCGTAATTACAAATTCACAATTATAACTACGTGAGCCTCTTAGCAAAAAAACTCAAAATAAAATATGTGAACCTGACCTAGCTTTGAAATCTTGATTTAAAGATGTTTTGAAAGATAATAATTGCAGAAACCGGTAAAGGATAATCTCATCATGATGTTCCTTGCGGAAAAACTCACAATTTAGACCCAAGAATCATTAAAAACGAAGCTAAGATGACCAAGAAACAATCCTCCAAAAATCACCACAATTTCATTCCGAAAATGGAAAAAGACAACAACTTTGAACAGCGATTTACTAGAAATGAAGGCTCTACAACTAAAACTGATTACACCACAACGATCCTTACGAAAAACTCAGCAATTTAACCTCAAGAATCACCGAAAACGGACCCAAAATGCTCAAGATATCAAATCTCAAAGTTCATCAAAAATCTAATCCGAAAATAAAAAGGGCAGCTGCTATAACGCGAATCTTACCTCAAACAAATCTTCCCCGTCACTTTTCGATTACACCACTGTATTCCTATGAAAAAACTACACAATTTAGAGCTTTGAATCACTGAATTCGGATCCAAGATGACCAAGAAATCATCTTCCAAAGTTTACAAAAATTTGAATCCGAAAATGGTCGAGGCAACATCTAAAACATCAAATCTTACCTAAAACGAAGCTTCAAATCAAGATTCCGAGCTCACCAATGGATTCCTCGCGAAAATCTCTTGAAGATAGACTCTTGAATCACTAGATTTGGACTTGATAAGCTCAAGAAATGAGGGTTCAAAGTTGACAGGAAATTCTGAAAAATCTGGTGCAAAATCTGCACTTTTGCACCAGATTTTTTCTGGTTTTGCATTATTTAAAGTTTCCGAATGGACCCTCGAAATTCGTTCGAAACCCGATAAAAATAAACCAGATATGCTACCCCTACTAAATTTGACATTTCGGACTCAATGGGGTATTCAAAATTATCATACGAGATCATTTTAATAAAAAGTGGATCCCACGTCAAAATGTTATTTTAAGCCAAATTCCACAATGGGCCTCAGGATTAGACCGGAAACTTCAGGAAGCAAACGAAGGGTCATTCCAGACCAAAATCGACATTCCGGAACTAACCGTGCTGTCAGAACTTTCATCTGAGTGCGTTTTCCAAGAATGTTGACCAAAGTCAACCATAGGCTAACTTTCAAAGTCAAAAGCGCCAAATGACCCCAAACTCGTATCGATTGCCTCGATAGTCATGCTGACAATGCTACTAGCCTAATTTGGCCATTACAGAACTGATGGAACCATCAAAATATGAATTCGAGGTCCCATTGACCCGAAACTCAAAAAGTTGAACTAAACCAACTTAGGCCTTCAAAATACAAAAATGGGCTCGGGACCTCTAAAAATTCAGCCAACACTTCCTCTAGACCAAAAACCATCCCCTGAATCCAACGGAGTCTTCGGAATTTCATTCCGATTATCAAAACTTCGAAAGTTGACCAAAGTCAAACCTTAGCCTAAAATTCCTTAAATTTCCAACTCAAGACTCAAATCTTCGTTACAACTCCAAAACTAATTTCGTAAACTCTCCTAGACCAATTTCCACATTCTGGAGCTGTTGAAATTGACGAAATTCCGTTCCGAGATCCGTAGCTCCAGTTGGTACCGAAAATTATTTTTTTCAACTCTTTAACTCTATAAAACTCAAGAATTTGCACAATTTACAAACCATTAAGATTTTGACATTTTCAACTACACAAACCGATCAAATAATACTCGGGGGCACTAATGATAGGGATAAAATGGTAATTTTGCACAAATTTCCAAAAATGACTCTCAAGGTCATTACATTGGTTACCCACCTGATTGGCCTAAGTCTATGAAGAAAGTGGTAAATCAGTATGCAAATCAAGTAGGAGTCTCTGGTGATTAGGACTATGACATGGACCTTCCCAACACCTGTGATCAAGCTTCACAAGGCAGTCAAAGAAGTTTCTCACAGGCTAGTTCCAGTACTACTCAGCCTTCATCACAACTCCCTACTTATTTCACTCAGGAGCAATATCAACAGATTCTTCTAATGCTTAGCAGAGGTAATGAAGAGAAAGCACCAACTCAAGCTACCAATGCAGGTATCATGACTGATCCAACTACTACTAATGTTGATGCTAGTTGGATAGTGGACTCAGGTGCAACTAATCACATGACTTCAAATCCTGAAATATTGGATAATCATCATGAAATTCTTGTGAATGAAAAGAATAAGGTACATGTGCCTACAGATAGTTTTGTATCAGTCACTCAAAATTAAAGTTCCAAATTACTAATAGATCAGTCTATTTCAAATGTTTTATTCATACCAGCTTTTAAGATTAACCTGTTGTCAGTATCCAAGCTAACTAAGAAATTACAATGTGCAGTAGCATTTTTTCCTGATTTCTGCTTATTCCAGGATCTCTACACTGCATGGTGAAGGGGATTGGTAGAGAAGACCAAGGACTATACATTGTGAAAGACAAGTCTATGGTTCAAAGATCCAGTTGTAAGATAAATAAATGTGTCTAACATGTTGAACAACTTTCTGAGTCCAGCACTTTATGGCATAGGAGATTGGGAAATGCACCCGTGGAGCTTCTCAGGAAGAATGCAGGTCTTAGTCATCTGAGACCTGAAGGTTTTGTATGCACTGTATGCCCCTTGGCAAAACATACAAAATTACCTTTTCCTATCAGTTGTTCTAGTTCTAAGTTTACATTTGATCTAGTATATTGTGATATATGGGGTCCTTATAGAGTTCCTACTCATACTCACAAGAGGTTCTTTGTTAGTGTGGTAGATGACCTCAGTAAGTTCACTTGGCTGTTTCTAATACAATCTAAGTCTGAAGTAATTGTGGTGATGAGAAATTTTCTTACCAGAATAAAGAACATGTTTGATAACTCTGTCAAAGTTTTGAGAACTGACAATGGATATGAGTTTTTTAGTGCTGAGTTTCAATCTGTTTTGTCTAACCTTGGCATTTTACATCAGAGTTCTCGTGCATATACTTCTCAGCAAAATGGAGTTGTAGAAAGAAAGCACAGAACTATTCTAGGTGTAGCAAGGTCCCTCAGGTTCCAAGTTGTTATTCCCTTAAAGTTTTGGGGTGAATATGTTACTACTGTTGTGTATCTACTCAACAGAACTCCTTCCAAAATCGTGAAATTTAAATCTCCCTTTGAGCTACTCTATCATCACCCTACATCTTTTTCTCATCTTAAAGTGTTTGGGTGTCCTAGCTATGCTTATAATACCAGTTCCTCAGATAAGTTTGCTACTAGAGCTATTCCTGGTGTGTTCATGGGGTATTCCTTAACTCAGAAGGGGTATAAGATCTATGATCTTCATTCCAAATGCTTCTTTATAAGTAGAAATGTTGTTTTCCAAGAGTCTGTATTCCCTTCCCTTCATGTCAAAAATATTGGCACACTGCCTCTCTCCACAAAGGCACACTTCCTCTACTGTTTCACTATCTGCATTAAAACCTTCTCTGTCAGCTCTTAATCCTCAGCTGGATCATACCTCTCACTCTAAGGTCCCTCCTCTTGTTGAACCTAGAAAGTCCACCAGATTCAAAACTACTCTGTTTGGCTCTAAGATTTTGTAAATTCAAAACCACACATCTTTATCCTGTACCTATCCACTGTCTTCCTATCTTACCTACTCTCATCTTTCTACCTTCTACCAGCATGATCTCTCTTCTTATTCCTCCATTCCTGAACCAATAACCTTTCACCAGGCCTCCAAAGATCCAACTTGGATCAAGGCCATGCAACTTGAAATTGCTGCACTTTAGGATAACAACACAGTCTATTGTTGATCTTCTAGCTGGTAAAACACCTATTGGTTGTAAGTGGGTGTATAAAGTAAAGTATAAGGCATCAGGTGAAGTTGAGCGGGAAAAAGCAAGGTTAGTAGCTAAGGGGTACAACCAACAAGCTGGGGTGGACTATTCTGAGACTTTCTCACCTGTTGTTAAGATGGTGACTGTGAGATCTCTTGTTGCATTAGTTGCCTCAAATGAGTGGTTTATTTATCAGATGGATGTCCACAATGCTTTTCTCAATGGTGATTTAGTGGAGGAAGTTTATATTCACATTCCTGAAGGGTTTGCTAGACAGTGGGAGACTAAACAGGTCTGCAAACTCCACAAGTCATTATATGGGTTAAAGCAGGCACCTAGACAATGGAATAGAAAGCTACTGATGTGCTGATTCAGATGGGATTCATCCAAAGTCACTATGACTATCTCTCTTTATAAAGAAATCAGAAGGGAAGTTGGTAATCATTCTAGTCTATGTGGATGATCTCCTAGTTACTGGAAACAATCAGAACATGATAAATCAGGCCAAAGAAGATCTACAACAGAAATTCAAAATGAAAGACCTTGGAGAACTTAAATTTTTCCTAGGAATTGAGGTATCCAGGTCACAAGAAGGAATAACAATGTGTCAAAGAAAGATGCTCTAGAGTTGGTGTCAGAAGTGGGATTAAGTGGAGCAAAGACAACCAGCACTACACTTGAAGTAAATCAGAAACTAACATCTGTTGCATATGATACTTGTATACCAAATGCAGAAGTCTGTGGTGATGAAGAACTGAAAGATCCTGCAGCATATCAAAGATTAGTTGGAAGGTTGCTATATCTTACAATGACTAGGCCTGACATAACTTTTGTAGTGCAAGTACTAAGCCAATATATGCACAGTCCAAAGAGGTCACATATTGAAGTTGCACTAAGAGTAGTAAGATATATCAAAGGCACACCTGGGCTGGGATTACTAATGCCAGCAAAAAGTGCTGATCATCTATCTGCCTACTGTGACTCAGATTGGGGGTCATATCTAGAAACAAGGAGATTAGTAATTGGCTTTTTAGTAAAGTTTGGTGGTGCTTGGTGGTGCCTTAATCTCTTGGAAATCTAAGAAGCAAGAAACTGTATCCAGAAGCTCAGCTGAAGCTGAATTCAGAAGCATGGTTGCCTGCACTGCAGAGATTACATGGCTGGTTGGTTTGTTCAAAGAACTAGGGGTTCAGATTAAGGAACCTGTAAGCTTAATGTGTGACAGTAAAGCTGCAATTTAGATAGCTGCTAATTTCATATTTCATGAGAGAACTAAACACATTGACATTGATTGTCACTTTGTAAGAGAAAGGATCACACAAGGAATGATCAAGACTGATCATGTGTCTACAAATGAACAAGTAGCTGATGTACTCACAAAAGGATTAGGAAAGGCACAATATGAATACTTACTGAGTAAACTGGGATTAAAAGATCTGTTCAAGCCATCAGCTTGAGGGGGAGTGTTGAGCTAGAAGAAAGCTGATTGATCTACTACTGAGTTAAAAGATAACTCGAGTAGTTAGAGTAACTCAGGTTGTTAGAATGTGGTTAAAGAGTTAGTTAGTTTGTTAGACTAACTACCCATGTGCATTAGACTTAGTTAGTTAAGGGATCAAGTCTATAAATATCATTGATGTAAATCACACAAGTTAAGGTTGTATGAATGAAGAATTAGATATTTTCATATTGTCTTCTTCCCTCAATTTCCTCTCTCTCGAATAGCTTAGATTTAAAGCTTCATCCATGGAAGCTTACAATTACTTTTATCACCTTGCACACAGAGTGCATATACAAGTAAAGTCGAGCTAATTATTTCTGATGTAACTAATTCTGGCCAAGAGTGAGGGCACGGAAGCAGTTGTGAATTCGGCGTAATTCCTTTGCAACTTCAATCATGGAAGGTCTCTCTTCTCCCTTTGACTTTGTGCATTTCTTAACAAGATCCCAACAATCTTCCAATTGTTGTCGAATCTCAATCCCATGCTCTTCCAAAATGACTGAATCTGCTATGTCCATTGCATGTATATCTTCAATGTCTATCATCTCAAAATCTGAAATTGTAGGATTCACTATGTAATCGCGATCCTTTATATTTAGAGTCCCTGTATTCGTTCCGGTTAATAGCTGAAGTAGAACAACTCCGAAGCTATAGACGTCTGTATTTTGAGTAACAATACCCGACACCACATATTCTGGAGGTAAATATCCGTACGTTCCGCAAGTTACATCTTTTACTACTTGCAATTCTCCTGGAGGCAATGATACGGATAATGAGAAGTTTAGTAGTTTGGCGACACCTCTATTCTGATCTATAATCACATTCGATGGTTTCAAATCTTTGTAGATGATGGGCGTTGTAAATTCAGTATGGAGAAAGACGATTGTAGAAGCGACCTCATTGGCAACTCGTAATCGATTTCCCCAAGATAGTGATTTTCTAGTTTGATCATCACAATTAGCCTTTTTGAAAAGTAGATGGCTAAGAGAAATACCTTCAATATATTCGTAAACCATAACTGGTTCTTCAAACTCTAAACAGCAACCCACAAGTCTCAGCACATTTTTGAGATGGCTCTCTGAGCAGTAATTGCTATATCTCGAAAAATATTAAAGTGATTCCTAAAATAAGGAGGGAAAAACCTAACGAAAACGAGGCGTTTGTCCAGTGATCCCGCAACCACATGTCCATCGGGGATCTCCAATTTGATTTCAGAGTGTTTTATTGCATTCTCGATCTCTATGGCAGTGAAGTAACGGATGGGAATTCGGCAATTTCCGTTACATAAAGCAAGAAGCTCCTCTAGCAGGGAACTTCCATTCTTTAAATAACAATCATGCTCTTTCTTCCGGCTTTCAGCAGAGGTAGAGGATGATGATTGCTTCTTCCTTGTGAGTCCCCTGAAGAACTGCATTTTTTTTCTTCCCAATAGCTTGTGCTAATTACGAAGTCACTATTGTCTGTAACACTTTGATATCTCACCGGTAGGAATGAATGAATAAGGAAGTTGTGAGGTTCCGCTGCTCTTTTGTACTTTGGCGCGTGCATTGAATTCCACACAAAATGACAGCAAATGGTGTAAGACTATTTTTGATTGACAAATGGACTGATGTAGCCCACTTTCCAAGCAATTAAAGACCTATCATTCTTTCTTTGTTACGTAGACCCGTTTGGATTAGAACTCCTTTTTAGCTTTTGAACGTGTTTATCTAATGCTGATTTTAAGCCATAAAGTTCTTAAAGTCAGTCAAAAATAAAAAGTTAGGATTTCTAACTTTTTTTCCAAAGTATTTAAAGTCATTTTCTTTGACCATGAAAATTATTTTTATATCATTTATATTTTAATTAAATTCTCAAACTACCTTTTTTTATTCTTTTAACCCTAAAATTCACATCATAAGCACTTTTATCCAAGCACTCAACTGCTTATTTATAAAAATAACTTTCAGCATTTCAAAGTTCTAAAAACACTTTATACATAAAAGTTATTTTTTTTAAGCCCATCCAAATGGGCTCGTAATCTTCGTGTTTCTAAAAATAAAATATTTTTTATAGTATTTTAATTAAGGGTACGCGTTGATCGATTTCGATTGAATTTGTATTTATTATGAATTTGATTTTTAGCTTTGAATATGCTTTTAATCTTTATGATTCAATTTTCAATTTAGATAATAAAAAGATATTCATATATACTCAATATTCATAAAATAAAAATAGCAGCAAAAATAAAAATGCAACACAAATTACCACACGGTCAGAATTTTTTCTAAAGACCGTGTAATAAAATGCGGAAATAATATTAATTATTATTTCCCTTGGCTAAAAACAGCCCTAATAAAGTGTAATTCTTGTGAACAAATCAAAACGGAGTCCGCAAAAACCCTCTGCAGAGATTTAAACGCTGACAAAGAAGATGAAATTTAGGGCTTCTCAGAGAATTCCCTGTTTCACTTACAATGGACGCTTCAATCATCTACAGGCGCAGCGTTTCCATTTCACTACCTTTCTTCGTAAGGTACAACCCACCGAAGCTCGAGCTTCGCTTAATCGTGGCGGCAGTAGTAGTAACAGCAATTCTCAGGGTACAAGTCTTTTTTTTTCTTTTTAAACTTCTGTGCTTGAAAAAATCGTGAATGGAGCTTCAGTTTGAGTTGCATTTTCTATGAAATGAGGCTATCACGAGGAATGTGAACCTTATTGTAATTTGTATAGTGAAAGTTCAGAATTATTTTGATACTATTAATGGTGAGAAAGTATAAATACTCCCTACGTGCATGATGTTATGTTACAATTAATAATATTTCTCATTCGGAATATCTAAGTTCTAATTCTATAGAAGAATTTCTGTCTGAAAGTTAGTAAAGATGTACCTGGTGGAATAGTGAAGGTGCGTACAATCTTGCTTGGATACCACCACCATCACCACCAAACCAATTGTAATTACACATGCTGGATAGAATGTACGCAAATTGTTCAAAGCTTGTTTCCGATAGAATCTAGGCTCAAAGAACAATGAAAAAGAGGTAGTAACAACAAGTAGAAAAAACAACAAGATAGTAAGATAACCGAGGCTAAATGAACAACATGTATTATTAGAAATCTAAAAACAATGAAAAACAAGAATGATACTAATACATAGAGAAGGAAAAGAAATACAACTGACTACCTTCTAACTCTCTACCCTAATGTTCAACCTCCACACCCTTAATATCTTCGGTGAGCTAAAGCTGTGTCATATCCTACTTAATCACCTCACAACAATATTTCTTTGGCCTACTTCTACCCCTCCTCAGGCCCACAACGACCAACCTCTCACACCTCCTTATAGAGGCATCTACAAATCTCCTCTTCACATGTTTGAACCATCTCAACCTCACTTTTCGTATCTTGTCCTTTGGGGGCCACTTCTACCTTATTCCGAATATCTTCATTTCTAATCGTCTTTCTTGGTATGCCCACACATGCACCTCAACATTCTTATCTCTGTCACTCTCATCTTCTGGACATGAGAGTTTTTTATTGGCCAACACTCCGCCCTATATAATATAGTCGGTCTAACCACCACCCTATATAACTTACCTTTAAGTGTGGGTAGCACATTTTTCTCACTCAGTACACTAGATGCAAGCCTCTATTTAATCTACCTCGCCCCAATATG
Source organism: Solanum dulcamara (assembly GCF_947179165.1). NCBI lineage: Eukaryota > Viridiplantae > Streptophyta > Magnoliopsida > Solanales > Solanaceae > Solanum > Solanum dulcamara. Next base: position 64,347,153 of record NC_077244.1, on the reverse strand, counting down.
ATGTGTAACATCCTTAATCTATTAATTACCTTGCACTACAAGTATTCAGTTTTGGTACTACTCAACTTGAAATCTTTCGACTCCAGGTCTGTCTCCAAACCTCAAGCCTCACGTTTTGTGAATCAGAACTATGTCATCAACGAATAATATCAGCAAAAGGAAAAAAATAATTTAGACAACTCAGATGTCTAGGCTTATTGTTCATGAGGATGACGAGATAGATAAATAGGTAAGACAGAAAATTAAAATAAGATGGCTGAGATGGAGGAGTGCTATGAGATTCTATGTTATATCACGGACCAAAATGAAAAGCAAAATTTTAGAGAACAGTTGTAAGATCAACAATGTCATAGAGGATACACATTATTTATATCAGAACTTTTACTTATATGAAGAAAAGATGCCTTGGACAATAAATGGCTGTTTAAGAGCGAGACAGGTGTGATAGACTAAACATAGGTATCTTACTATTCCATACTTGTGCTCTTCATTTTATCAGGTAACATAACTTAAGCAACTAAGAATTGTTGTGTGTCAACTAGTAGAATTATGATTTATCATTTGTGTACACTTCTTTGTCAAAGTTAACATTCAAAGGTTGGAAACTAGATTCTGTAGGGATGTTCAAGACTCCTAAAATAGTCAAGTGAATATTCTATTTGGATTCAGGGGAATGTTTACCGATGTAAAGTGTTGTGTTAAAGAAATTCATTGGATTGGAATGAAGCTAGTATAAAATATTGTCTTATGGCTTATCCATATTGGCATATGAATTAACACATAAACAAAATAGAGCACAATGACTGATGTGGAAAATTCCAAACTAAATCTAGTGAAAGTGGAGCTGATAGCTGGAATGAGCTGCACCTTCTGTGCTTTTTCTTTCTTCTTTATAGTTTTTGAATTAGTAAGGACATTATATTGGCTTGTGTCTGATGGTGCTTTTTCATGATAAGCTGATGGTGCTTTTCATGATAATCTTTGACATGCCCAAAACAGCTATTGTGAACTGCTGAAAATTCAGTTTGGTTCTTGGTTCCTTGCATTTTTAGAACTATGTATAATACTCCATAGTACTTAATAGCTTTATTGTGTTACTTGTTCACCTGCCTCAATATTATCATGTGACGCAGCAGCTGAAATTTGAGGCTTCTGGTTTATGCAGGTAACCCTCTCTTGCTGCCTGGTGCAACAGTCGCAACTATAGTTATGCTTGGTCTTCTCCATGCTCGACGCCTCTATGATGATCAAAAGGTGTATTTCTAACTCATAAACCCGTGAAATAAGTGAACTATTGCCTGGTGGGGTTCTCTTTCCGTTTGTCTGAAATCAGATGACATCAAATTGAGATATCATGTTCTCTCCCATGGAGCTTCCTAACTCTCTTTGAGTCGCAGATTGAAGACGCCAGAGAGAAAGGAATTTTAGAATTCCAGCCTGATGTAAAGGTAAGAATTCACTTCTTTCCTATGCTATTGATCTTTTAGCTTACCACATAATTCTATGTAGTTTTCCATGTTGAACTTTACTGGAGATAATTTGCCTTCTCAATTGTAGGCTACTTTCATGAGATTACTTCCACTACGCTCCATTTCTAGATTCTGGAGTACTTTGACCAGTGTGGTAAGTCTTTATCAATTTTTTTTAAAAAAGATTCGGCAAAGTCCTGCATCAATTTGACTGTGTGCGATGTTCATCCAGGAGCTTCCGATGTGGCTGCGCCCATCTGTGTATAAAGGATGGGCTCGGGCATTTCATTCAAGTAAACAGTCTTTCTAGTTTCTACTTCGAGATGCTCTGAGCATTCTTGTTATATCATGATGCTTTAGTTATTTATAGTTCTTCTATGACACAGTGTAAATAAAAATAAGTTTTTGGCGATGGCAATATTTATAAAACTCGGTATTTGAATCCAGACTTGGAAGAAGTAGCATTGCCTTTGGAAGAATATGCATCTTTACGAGAGTTCTTTGTCAGAAGATTGAAAGAGGGTACCAGACCTATTGATTTGGATCCCTGTTGTCTGGTAACTGGTAACCAGCTTCCTAGTTATCTGTTGATTCTTTGGATTTTTCAAAATATTGCAGATTATCAAATTTGCTGAGCTTTTGGTTTATGTGGTTGTAGATTAGTCCAGTTGATGGTACTGTTCTTCAATTTGGAGAGTTGAAAGAAGCTGGGGCTATGATTGAGCAAGTCAAAGGATTTTCTTATTCTGTTTCTTCGCTTCTTGGTGCCAGCTCCCTCCTTCCCATGAGTGTGGTTGATGACAACACAAATCAAGATGGTGGGCAAGAGGGTTCTATGGATGATGTGAATCAGAAGTCCTGGTGGAGAGTTTCATTGGCTTCTCCTAAAGTCCGAGATCCTGCACCAGCACGGTAACCACAGGAATGTTAACCGTGTGATATGAAGAAATCTATATTGTACTATAACATGTAAACGCCTCAAATGTGTTGTCAAAATATCTGTTTCCCTTTACTAATCGTCTCTTGATGAATACTACTTGTTGATAGAATAGGCTATTTTTTATCTTTAACTGCCACGGTACTTGTTGATCTGCTCTAGGATCCTTCTTCCATATTATTTTTTGACCAAAAACATAACTCTGTCTAGTACTTTTTAAGAACTGTATATTTATATTCTTAAACCATTCAGGATAACATACCTATCTAAATATCGTAATAATCTTGTAATGGAAATGAACAGGTATACTACTAAACCTATCCAACAACAGAAAAAAGTGCATCTGTACTACTGGACAAATTATAACTAGTATGTCTAGTTAGCAGGTGCCTAATAACATGTAGTAGTTGGTCATCAGCTGAACCTTTAATCTTTTCTCTTTAGATTTTCTACTTTTGTTTGCGTTGGATTGTAATTGCTTGGTGAAAACGAGAGAACGCTACTTAAATTTTAAAACTGAAAATTAAATTATTGCAGTCCAATGAAAGGTCTCTTTTACTGTGTGATTTACTTGAGACCTGGAGATTATCATCGCATACACTCACCAGCTGATTGGAATGTTCTTGGCCGTCGACATTTCTCTGGTAAGTCTTTGCATTTGCATCCATAGGTTAAGAGGAGTTCATCCATAATAGTAGGATTTCATTGTTTGTGTTATTTTCTGTTTACCTATGGGGATCACTTCACCTAGCCCCCTCTACCCACCCTGCCCAAAAAGTCACATTACAATGAAATGCAAAGGATACACTCAGAAAGGCTCCTTTGGGGACTATAATTTGTTGATATTACAAAGATATTATGTGTCTGACAACTAGTATAGAGGACTTTACTATAATAACCATTGTGGTTGTATACAGTCAGGTACTTCACCCGACTGGAAAATGTATCAAATATTATCAATTTGCAAAACTTAAGGTCACTCCTGCGACTGAGGCACCTGTTACAGAATTTTGTGACTTGTTATTCTGAATGTCTAATTGGCCAAAGATTTTTTTAGATCTTTCAAGACACTTCTTTGGGATCATTTTCACTTGGTATCAAAGCACTAGTCCACTTCCAAAGTCACTATCTCCTCCCATTGAAAAAGAAAATTTGATGCATGTAAAGTCTTCCTATTCAATTTCCTACCTGCAGTTTATTCGATTCATTTTTTTGATAGGTCGTCTCTTTCCCTTGAATGAACGAGCTACAAGGACAATAAGAAATTTATATGTGGAGAATGAAAGGGTAAATTCTGGTTACCTTATGCTAAAATTGCGTTCTATTCCATGATTGTCCTGATCTTTTTGAGATGGTGGCTTCTCTATAAGAGGTTATAAAGTAGTGGTAGTAGTAGTAGTAGTTGTTGTTATTGTAGTTGATTTTACTGTTATTGTTTGCAACAGAAGCAAGTTATGCATAAATCTATCATCTCATGGAATGGTTGTTTGAACTATTTATCAGGTTGTGCTTGAAGGTAAATGGCAAGAAGGTTTTATGGCAGTAGCAGCCGTAGGTGCAACGAATATTGGTTCCATTGAGGTTAGCTACGATACTTGTGCCGGGGCGATACACTAATTTTGTTTAATGAAGTGTGTCAGCTATCTGTTATGTATTCATTTTTTTCTCTCTTGACTATAGTCTTAGGAAGACTGGCCACTGGAGCTTTTTCATCATCAAGCTACTCAATTTGGGTAAGATAAACTGAGAAAAGGGGGGTTATTCGTTTATTAGTTGCTCAAAAACTTGTCACCAGTCCTCTAGGCTTTTGCACTCTAGGTACAATTGGATAGGTGCCTTAGTGAACATGTTACCTTGTAGTTTCACAAAAAAAATAAAATATTCCCTCCAGGGTAGTAATGACCTAAAGAATTTGTCTAAGCAAGTTGTGACAGTTGAGTGCATTGTCATGGCTATGATTTTTCTTTAGGCACCATGACTGAAATTTTCAAATGTAAAAAATAGCAAAGGACAATTTCCAGAGCTAATTGTAATGTAGAAATAGAAAGATAAAAGATGGATTTGGATGACCATGACAACAGGATAGGGATCACCTTTTTTTTCTCATGCAGTGTCACCAAGCTTGCCATTAGAAAGCCCAGTAGTAACCAGGCTAGCTAAGCGTAACCAACTCATATTACGTGTAATTAATCAACCAAGAGATTGTAATGAGTATGGACAACTCATAGGAAATCACAATTAGCTCATTGAAGGCGGATCCACCAATAGTGTGGATGAAGAACATGACAGATACCCATTGCAGAGCCCACCATGGCCTTCCGCCTTCATTTGATTCTAGTTGACTCAATACTGTTTTCTGATGTTTCAGCTTTTCATTGAACCAACTCTGCAAACAAATAGACCATGGAAGAAACTGCTACATCCAGAACCTCCTGAAGAACAGGTATACGAACCCAGAGGCACTGGTGTTTTGCTGAAGAAAGGAGATGAGGTATGATCCTAAAGTTTAACGTTATTTTGGAACAGAAAAATGCATCCTACATTTCAATTTTGTGGCATCTTTTGAGTATGCAAAATATCATGATAAATCAAATTAAATGGCAAGTTGACGATGTTTGCATGAGAAATAAATCCCATTTTTGCAATGAACTGCAAAAATCTGTTCTTTCTTTTTCTATCCTATAGTTTGTAAACCTGGTATTGCAAGGATTTGCCGTTTGGCTTTTAGGCTTGTAATGCAGATAGTACCAAACCTTTCCTTTTATTTCCTCCTTTTTAATAAGATTTTGTAATTTATATATATATTATGTACGACTAGTTGACTGCCATTTCTTCTTCTTCGAGCATTTTCTTGGTTGAGATATCATGTAAATGTGTAGTTAATTAAAGAAAGTGATATAAACAGGAACAATTGACTGACTAGAAAATGAGGAGAATTGAACTTCTTTGGAGGACTTAAAGGGTCATGTTAACTAGTACCATTGTGGCACTAGCCAAGAAATTGATTTTTGAAGTGCTCATCATAAGTTTGCTATTTTGTACATGGATATTCAGGAATACGAGAATATTGTGTGTATAATAACATGTTAGTTATATCTTATTTGTCAAAATAACAGTACGTAAATATCTTACAGCTATTTTATCTCATTTGTTGATTCGATGAGAATCGACAAGCAATAGACCAATGTGGTGATAGAGGGATAAATAATTGATTTTCAGCTGTAATGCTTAGCGTGCCATGATAGACCCTTTTCACTTTGCTTTTTCAATCAAGTAATTCTCTATTCAATAATACTCGACTTTGACGTTCGAACTCTGCAGATAGCAGCTTTCAATATGGGTTCAACAGTGGTTCTGGTCTTCCAAGCTCCGATCTTACAACTTCCTGCAGATAAAAGCACGTCAGCAGAATTCAATTTTTGTATTAAAAAGGGAGACCGGGTACGCATGGGAGAGGCCCTGGGAAGGTGGCATGATCCCTAGTTACAATATTTCAACTACAGAATTAAGGGTGGTAAGTTTGTATTATAGAAAGGCCTTCTGAGGGAACACTTTGCAGTATTATAGAAAGGTCTTCATTCTGTAACAATAGTACGAGGTAACTCCATTTTAAGGGTCATATGAATGGGAGGTCAGGTTCTCTTTTGCTCAGAAACTATACCTAGTCAATTTGACAACTTTTGGGATATGACGACACACAGACATCATATCCCATTTGGGTGGATTGAATTTGATTTTGCCACCTCTAAATAGCATGTTCCTAGGTCTGACGTTGGGCTTGAGGCTAATAGGGAGCAGGTCAGTGCTAGGCTCGAGGCTGACTGTTGCTCTGCCTGAGGGTCTCATGGAGCTGCAACTGTAAAGTGATCATTTTGTCTCCAATGAGAGGTCCTTCAGGCTATCTGGTTACAGAGCAGCCTTTGCGGCATTGAGGTATTACTGGTCCAAATCACGTCAGGATTGTGACTTCCAGGATTTTTCAGAGCTGGAGTAAGAATAGTCAGCGTCTCTCTAGTTTCAACTTAGCCACGTGTCATGATCTTATTTGTCAAACATAAATTTTGCCCCATACACATATAACATGTGTGGTAAAACATACATTGGAATAAGATATTTTATATCTTTCCTCTAACGTGGCCATAAACTTTTGGAAAAATTAAGCTCATGCCCCATAAAAGCAAAATATTACAGATAAATATCCCTTTACAATGCATACCCCCCTTAAGCATGAGATTCACAATCAAGATATCGTCGCAGTATCATATACTGACATGGTATTATTGAGGCTATTTCAGTCCTTAATTATACCACCACAATATATCTATATATTGTCATGGTATCATTGATGTCTACTTCAATCCTTCAGCTACATCTCTATAAAATCATCATATATTGGCGTGGTATCATTAAGGATCGTTTCATACAAATGTTGAATGATATCATCACAATATATATATACTGTGATGGTATCATAAAGGTTTTTCTAAATCATTCGATATTACATGAATGATACTACCATAGTATATTTGCATATTATCATGATATTGAAAATTCTTAATGAGACACTTTTAAAATCATCAATGATACCATAACAATATATTGATATCTTATCGGTATCATATATGATTGAACTCTTTTTAAAAAAAAATAAAAATAAAACAATTAAGAATAAATTATTAAAATCACAATTTTATTTATCAAACCCAAGAGATATTCACTTAGACACCAAACTCATCGGTGGCCCCTTCAAGTTGATACCAACTTTCACTTAGACACCTAAATCAAGAGATATTCATTTTAGACACCTAATGTAAGAGTCTGATGTGTCATTTTGATACTTTTTAAATAATTCGAAGTTAGAGTGTAGAATGTGTATTACACTTTCCTTCACATAGATTAGTTGATCAATTAAATCTCGCCAACACTACCATTTTTACATGTAATAACTTTAAGATTAAATGTCCAAAACTTGATCTTCTGTCCTTTGTCTCTTCAGTTCAAAGGAAACCATCCTCCTTCTTCACCGATCAAACCTAGCTAAGTGTATGAAAGTTCAATCTTCCTCGACATTCATTCAGTGCCCAAAATTTGATCTTCAACACACTGTGTCCATTGTCTCTTCAGTTCAAACGAAACCCTCTTCCTTCTTCACCGATCAAAACCTAGGTAAGTGTATGAAAGTTCAATGTGTCTTGATTTTCATTCAATTCTTAGTTAGTACTAACTGTTATGTTTGTTTATGTTGCCAATTTTCAGGTTTAAAGGTTGAAATCAAGTGTTGGAGATTGCAATTTTGTTGGGCGTTTTGACATTTCTATCATCTGTTTCTTGAAGTGACATTAGTTTGTGTTTGCATGTTTCATCCTTGAAGAAGAAGGTGTATGTTCTGGTTGTGTCACTGTCTGTTAGCATTTTGTAACTAGGTTTTTTTTTTTTTGGAAATTGCACTGATAAAGTAAGGGGCTTTTGGGGTATTTTCTTTTTGAGATATGGACGACTATATATTGACATATTTTCATCATGGGGGTCATGTTATTGCAGACCCTAACCTTACTTATAGAGGAGAAGTAGATGTATTTGTCGTTGTCATTGATAAATATCATTTTAGTTTTGACGAGTTTTTTTCATACACTAAAGACCTTGGGTACACAAATTTGAAGGATTTTTACTGTCAAAATGAAATTAACAATGAATTTGTCCAAGTTACTTCTGATATTTAGTTGTTAGACTATGTGAAAGACTTAATAGATGGTGATGAATTTTATGTTTTTTGTGGTTCATGAAATTGATGAGTTAGAGGAATTGTCAACTCCAGTAGGTCTTTTGCCATGGTCAAACTCTGTTGATGTTGGAAATATGAAGAATGAGGCTGATTCAGATGTGAATGAGACTGAGGATGTTTTAGATGTGAATGAGTCAGATCTGCCTAGTGATGACTCAGATATAAATGTCAATCCTGATGAAGATGGTTCAGATGTTGATGACGAATTGAGATTCTTTAGATCTGAAAGGAGGAACAAAAGAAATCCTAATTCTAAGAGAAAAAAGAAAGTACTTGAAGAAATACTAGTAGGTGAAGCTGGTATTGATAGAGGCTTTGAAGATATTGGAAGAAATAAGAAGAATAGATATATTGGCAGATTAGGGGGAGATGAAGAGTATATTGATAGCTCAGACTGTGATAATGATAATAGCACAAATGTGGTAGATGTAGAAGCTGTTAGGGGTGTTGATCAACCAGGAAGAAGGAAGAGTAAAAATGTCAGGTATGATGTTGAATGTGAAGTCTCTATTTTTGAACTGGAATGATTTTTGAAAATGCTAAACAATTTAGAAAGGTTTTGGCAAATTATGCAGTAGAAAATAATTATCAAATTAAATTAAGGCCTAATGAAATTCATAAAGTGAGGGCTAAATGTAAATTCAAAGAAAAATGCAAATGGTTGTGTTATAGTGCAACTGATAGAGATTTTGGACAGTTATAGATATCAGATGTTTCCTATAGCTTGGACAGTTGTAGATAAGAAAACTAAGCATAATTGAGGTTTCTTTATCAATTACTTGAAAGAGGACCTGCAATTGGGTACTGGACAAGGCCTTACTGTGATGGCAGATATGTAAAAGGTAATTACATATTACATTTGCTAAAGCTATTACATTATCTACTAAGTATTGAATTGCATTTTGATTTCTTTGCAAGGTTTTCATGCAGCAGTTGCTGAACTACTACCAAATGTTGAAGTTAGAATGTGTGCTAGACACATTTGGTCTAATTGGAATCAAACCTGAAAAAAAGAGAGGAAAGGAGAAAATAATTCTGGAGATGTTCAAAGTCAAGTTTTGAAGTGAAGTTT